>NC_054372.1:69676172-69997839 GCF_017654675.1 Xenopus laevis | reverse complement strand
AGTACATGCGCTGAAGCAAAACCCAGCGACAATGCTACTTAATTATAAAGTACTACTTTTATAACATACATATTGTATGCTGTTAGTACACATTTTTACAATGTATATTTTTGTTGCATGTGGTATGAGTTCTAACACTAAAATATAGTTTATTGTATTTTAGATGACTCCCACACATATTCATCCTTTGTTAAGCAGTGTGTGCCAACCCTAATAACTTCCCACAAATCATGGCTTAAGTTCCATTCCTAACTGTCCCAGTTCTGGATAAGTTTGAACATGGATTTTAAACAACTGGACTGTGTTTAAGGGACAGTGTGAATGGACTATTAAATCTAACATATTTGCTTCTAAATTGATAAAGGTCACTTAGGTAGAACATTTGAGCATGAATTGATGTCACAGTTCAGGTGTACAATTCTGCAAATCTGCGCTGCTTTTAAGTACAAATCCTTTTGTTTATGCAATTGCAACCCACTACTGAACCTCTTATTATGTGTGGGTAGGTTACAAGAGACACCATTTGGGAACATAGCTGCATATCATTTGGAAGCTCTGCAGCGATTTTTTTTTCCTGGGACCAGTTGTCTTTTACAAGGCACAAGCCAGAGGGAAGGCTGCAACCTAATAGTTACTTAAAGGAGAACTAAAGCTTAAATAAAGAAGTAGGGAGAATATGTTGTACATTATATGTTAGGCTCCTGTACCAGCCCATGGCAACCTAAGCCCTTTAGCATTGAAGATCTGTGCCTCCAAAGATGTCACAGGAGCTACCCATCTTATTTTCTGATTGATGATTCTGTGCACATGCTCTGTGCTGCTGTCACTAATTGAGCTTAGGGATCAACTCACAATACTGAATATATATATAATATCAAAGCCACAATATTAGTAGATAATTCAAATTATTGGTACATGGCACTCAGAAACCAGCACAATTATCATTCATGTGATAATCAGTCTGTAGAATCATCTCATATGACAAGCAAACCAAATTTTCTGCTTGATGATTTGTGATGACCCCTAAACTGCCTAAATTGAGCATGTGTGTAGCAAACCCCCTTAACATAATCCAAGATGAGAAACTACTGTGACAACTTTGAAGGCCTGGATCATTACTACTATAGAGATGCTGAACCTCTAAGCTGGTTCAATAAGATCAGCATTTCTAGCCATATTCATTTTTAGGATTTAGTTATCCTTTAAACGTGCACACTTGATCAAATAAGAGCAAATTTCAAAACTGAACTTCTCAGTGATTCATGGCAAAACACTGGTTCAGAACGCCATAGAGTGAAGACAACGCCTTTCCAGTTAAACTCATGTTATATTTTACAAAGTTGAACATTTGTTCAATTAATATAAGACAAATATATGTATAATTAATATTCAAAGTAGGGAAATAAATACATAAGAAACCAGATGTTTTTCCCTTTATTTCCATGGCAACTTCAAAACACACACACACACACACACACATACATTTACACATTCACACTGTCTGTACTCCAACAACGTCTACATCACTTCCTGACAGCATTCTTTATTCATTCTTTAATTGTTTTTATTTAGAAAATACCCATAAATATGGGGGACACTGGGGAATGCTGATTGTCTGAACAGTACAGACCTTATGTGTGTATTGTATGATTTCTTCATTCTGTGTGTAGCTGAAGTCCAATCCTTGTTCCACTTTACACGACCTGAAATGTACCTCAGTCTCAAGCATCAACAAAAAAAGACTGCCTGTTAACTCTTTATACCTTGTCCATGAACCATGACAAAATCTATCATGTCATCTTTATATCTGAATCACCACCTTAAAAAAAGAGAAAAAAGACGAGCACTGTAGTCCTGTTATAACTTTTTTTCATGGGGTGAAGACCTTGCCAGGTCCAGTTCTTAATGTCGCATTTTTTTATATGCGTCATTAGTGTGTATAAATTCAAAAACAGGAATAATTTTTGGTTTAAAAGATAATATAGTATAGCATATTTATGTAAAGTACTGTTCTGAGATAACTAATTTAGAGGTAACAAAACTGAGCGTGGGGAGTCGTAGACACCATATACATGAAAACCCTATTTATTGAAATTTGAATTTGTGAGTTTTTGTGAAAAAAATCATTTTGTGGCAAAAATTCTAATTCTAACCTTGTTAAATCACCCCCTAAATATATGCTTTCTTCAAGTGCTCTGTACAAAAAGCTGTGAGAGATGGTTGTTCAATGAGTACACATCCTTGGAATTTTAATCATGCCAAATTTGCTTGCCTTTTAAATGATATTAAGAAAGGAATTAAGGATTGGCTGACTTTTGAATAGATAGAGAATTTTGAAGAGCTATATTTTAGATTCTGACGGTTCTTTCTTAAACATGAGATGCTATATACCAATTCAATTTTAACTTATTGAGGAATGTACCCCGTCCTCTAATGATACTGATACTGTTCCTTAAGCTTGTCTAAGCTGTTGTTAGGAATTTTAACAAATAGAGGCTAGAATTTGCTAATAGCAAAGAGTATTATTTTCTACTGAGCAGTAGTCAAGTAAATACACTGTATTGTTTTACTTACCAAATGGTTCTGTAAAGAGGCTCTAAAACGTAGTCAAATGTGGACTGGACAACCTTCCAACATCCAGTTTTACAATATTGTTTGGGGTTGATGGCCTGTTTGATGACAATGTTAACATTGATTTTTCACTGACCAGTACTACAGGACATTCATTATTTGTAAAAAAAAGATATATATATATTTTACAGTCACTGGTTTTAAACATAGAAAGGGTATCTCTTTAAAACCTGAACGTTTTCCTACAATGAACCCTTTCAAAAACGTTTTTCGGCTAATCTAATTTAAGAACTACTGGAATTACAAAGGTTTTAATGAGATATAAAACATAGCAAACTTATTTTGAATTGCAAATAGGGTGGCTGAATTATTCTCATGAAACAGCTATAGTTCTAATCATTTAGCTGGAGCATGCACATTTAATGGAACCTTTAATAAATATAATTTATTTTGCAGTTTGATATAAAAATATTCCAAAGTCATCTGAGCAAGGTGCAGATAATGAATCCATTATTCAGAAAGCACCAAAATTTCTAAATATTATTTAGATGTCCTAAGAAAACTGAAATCCATGTTGATGTCAAAATAATCCTATTGGTTCTGTTTAATACTTATATGTTTTGATGTAGCCTTAAGCCAAGTGATCCCCATTGCAAAACAGATCCTTTATATTAAGTGACAGGTGAATTTATTGGCCAGGTGCGAATTTGCGTCAAATTCCTGCGATTAGCTGCCGGCGAATAAATTTGCAAAACTGCCGTGAAAATCGCCCGCGTCTGCTTCTTTTTTTTTACACCGGTGCAATTATTGCCAAAAACGCCGGAGCCCAAAAAAACGGACACCGGCGCCAAAAATGGACGCCGGCATCAAAAATGAGACGCCGGTGTAGTTTCACAAATTTTTTACCGTTTTGTGAATTTCGCCGAAAATTCGCAAATTTTTTCAGCAAAGCGAAACGCCACAAATTCAACCGATCACTAGTTATATTGACTGTATCATGGGAGTCTGCAATTGATCTGTTAAAAAATTCAAACCTCGGCCTAGGAAATGTAAAGTGTTGAGCTTAGACCATATCTGAGCAATATAGAGTTGAGTAGCACTACGCCTTGACTTTTCACATGTTTTTTTATCGCTTTAATTGATAAAAATGTCTCTGAGAAGAGAGAGCCTATATTTTTTGTTTTGGTTTTTAATTTTAATAATTTTAATAAAGTAGCAGCCTGAGATAAAGTTCTGCTTATTATACAGAGTATTCTCTGTGGACTGCTAATTTGTTTTAATTGCACTCATATTAGTTGGGAAGTAGATCATGACTTGATCGTGATCGGTCATAGGGAATTCTGTTTTTTTCAAAACACATCAGTTAATCGTGCTTCTCAAGCAGAATCCTGTGCTGAAATCCTTTTTTTTTTTAAGAGCTGGCTTTTTCATATTCAATTTATAAAATATGACACAAGGCAAGCCATCTTCAGTCATTCCCAAGTTCTCTCAGCCGTGTGACTTGCTTATCAGATGTGCTCTGATAAGCTATTAGTCACTCACTGCTTCACTGCAAGCTGCCTGAACTACATGGAGGGATGTGGTGTTTGACTGGTGGTATGACTACAACTCCAAACATTTCTGATTATTTATTTTTATGAAATTGAAATATCAGTCAGGCTGAGTTTAATTATTGCTAGGAAATGAGTTCACCTTCATATATCTGAAACTGCCATGCACTGCTAGGCCTGTGTATCTGGGACATTTTCACAGATGGTATAAGAATGTCTAGCTGATTTTAACCATGTAAGATGTGGAATGCTGTAGCGGAATAAAAGAAATACAGCTGAATTATAATTCTAGATGGGCAAACCAATAAAGCAAATCTAAAGCACAAAATCAATCAGATTAATGAACATGTAATATCAGATTGCTGTATATAATACCTCAAAGTTGTTGGATCTGGAATTATTGAGATCATTACTTTTTATGAAATGCATTCCAAAGGTAATAATCTAAAGTTATACCTGCATCTCATCTCATTTACATGAGTGGAAGGTGTCTGTCCGTGCCCATGACACAGGACTTCAGGCTAAAAGTGCTTAAATGTGCAGTTTCAGGCAATAAAAAGGCATGCCTGGTGACACAAGGTATACATCGATCACAATGACAGCATTATAAGTACTGGATGAAACACAGCTGAAGAAACACTATAGGGTACTATAGAGCATGTCTTAATAATATTCTAACTGACAAGGTACTGTGTTATTGTATTTACCATAGGAACAACTATAAACACAATACTGTAGAGCAATAGAACACAATTCTTATGGTTTTTCCATTGTATCTTTTAGGTGCATGATGGATGAGAAACCTGACTCAAATGTATCTGTAATATGGTATCAAAAAAGCCTCAACAAGACTCCAAACTATGAAGAAACGAATATTACATATGTGGATTTTTATCTTCATGGACCCTCAGTGGCTGCAGTTTTTATTGCTTCTTACCTACTTATATTTATTCTCTGTATGCTAGGCAATGGAGTTGTTTGCTTCATTGTTCTGAGCAACAAACATATGAGAACTGTTACCAATCTTTTTATTCTCAACCTTGCCGTTAGTGATTTGCTGGTTGGAATATTCTGCATGCCTACAACCCTCTTGGATAATATTATTGCAGGTATTTACCATTTACTTTACATCTAGGTTCATATAAATGTATTTCATCTAATAATCCAATTTGTTAGGTGAAATGATGACTGCACAGAAGGTATCACTGTTAAATGCAGAAAGAGTCAGGTTTTTTCTTATTGAAAAAACTTCTAGAAATTGTCCGTTGTAAGTTAATGTGACTGCTGTCGTTCAAAGAGAACCTTAGGTGGAGAAAATGAGAAGGCAAAGATAGCCAAGGGTCATCCGTGTGGCAGTTTAAATCACCTAGGAGGATTGCAGAGTTGTCAATACAGAGAGTAAGGTATCACTGCCTATACTGTACCTCAAAGGAGCAAAATAATAATGTTAGAGAAATAGGAATATGTTTAAAACAACAGTAATAAGAAAGGAGAACGCCTCCTACTCCCAGACAGCATTTAAAAAGTTTTCTGTAAAAAAAAGACAGCCTGAATGGCAACATCATTCTGGGAGAACCATGTTAGGGCCTTTTTTAGAGTATTTCTGATGCAAAATACATCGTCAATGGGCATTTTTTCACACAAAATACACTGGAGTTTTTTTGCAGCAAAAAATTTCACAGTGAAATTCTGTCATGATTTTGTAGAAAAATTGCCAATAGCAAACTCCTAAATTCCGGCACAAATCCATGCCTGCTGAAAGATTATGCTCATCACTACAGATTAAATCATAAAACAGTACATTCCGGAAATTCGCTCTTAAAGTACCGGGAGCAGCATTTTTGCTGCCCCTGGTACCTAGTGGGGCGCTGCTGCCTGAGGCGGCAGCCTCAACTCGCCTCATTGGCGAAGCACCCCTGCCTAAGGGCTTGTACTTGCTGCACTCTGCACTTACCCAGATGGGTGGAGAGAGTAGCAAGGCCCTTGACTGAAGTGATTAGCAAATGAGCCATAAGATGTTAAGATTTTGCTCCTCATAATGTTCTAGCACTTGCATGTTGGACCATAATAAAAGTCCCTTTACTGTTTTTTTTGCAAAGGTTTCCATGAAGGTAGCATGCCTATACACTTTGGGGCACATTTACTAAGGGTCGAATATCGAGGGTTAATTAACCCTCGATATTCGACCATCGAAGTAAAATCCTTCGACTTCGAATATCGAAGTTGAAAGATTTACAGCATTTACTTTGATCAAACAATCGAAGAAAAAATCGTTCGATTGAACAATTAAATCCTTCGAATCAAATGATTCGAAGGATTTTAATCCATCGATCGAACGATTTTCCTTCGATCAGAAATTGCTTAGAATGCTTATGGGGAAGGTCCCCATAGGCTAACATTGGTGCTCGGTAGGTTTTAAGTGGCGAAGTAGTTAGTGGAAGTTTTTTTTAAAGAGACAGACTATTGAATGGTTGAATAGTCGAACGATTTTTAGTTTGAATCGTTAGATTTGAAGTCGAAGTCGTAGTCGAAGGTCGAAGTAGCCAATTTGATGGTCGAAGTAGCCAAAAAAAACCTTAGAAATTCAAAGTTTTTTTCATTCTAATCCTTCACTCGAGCTTAGTAAATGTGCCCCTTAATGTAAAACATTTTTCCTACTGCCTATCTGTGCATTGGTTGTGTATAGAGTATATCCCCATGCTAATGGCTTCAAACAAATGTTGTATAAAAGAAGGGCCTTACAATAAATAGTAACACAAACATACATTATTTATTCTTAGGTGTAAATGGGCAAAGCTAAGAAACCTGAGTATTCACATCATGGCTCAACAGTAAAGATTGTTCCTACTTTATTACGCACAGAGCTAATAATACCTAAACCTGTGCCTCTTTCAACAAAAACAACGTGTTTAACAGATTTTAAATTTGAGAGTGTAATCCAAAAAAATGTTTACTCCACTTGAACAAAATGTTGATGGGGAATATATTTGCCTAATTAATGTAAAACTCAATGATTCAGTAAAACCATTGTATTCTGCAGGACCTTTTACAAGGTTAATGTCATTAATGGCTTTTATAAGCTTAAGTTAGGCAGCATTAGAGCTGTAAACAAAATGTTCTCTGTGGAGTCTCAATTAATTGATTATGTGTCTCCACTTTTAACCACTTTTCATTTTGTGACAGGTTGGCCCTTTGGCAGCACAGTGTGTAAGATGAGTGGCATGGTCCAAGGTATATCCGTATCTGCCTCTGTTTTCACATTGGTTGCAATAGCAGTAGACAGGTAAGTCATTTTGTATTTGTTGCACACATTAAACAGGAAATATGAACATAATAAAATATAATTTGTGCAAACAGATGAGCTAAGTATTATACCAATTTTATATGGGTAATAGTGGGTAATAGTCCTCAGCAATAATAGATTCTTATGGAATATAGACTGTGTCAATCATACTGACTCCTAATAGCTTTATAAATTACTATATTGGAAAATATATTTGAAACACAACTCATTAAATCAATTGACTTTGCCTTTAAGGGCAGTTGTTGAGCCACTTAAAATGCTGGCATACTTCATGCTTATAGCTTTAACATTATCAGGCACAGAAAGCAAACAATATCCACGATTGAGATTTAGACAATGACAGCAAACAGTATCTAGAATATATGATAGGAGGACACATTATCTTATGACCATGGTACACAGGAAGATTTGATTTCAGACAAGTAAATCAGCATTTTCCCACGATTAAGCCAGATTGCCGCAAGAAATAGTTTTTACTTGCAACAATCTTATGTTGCAGAAAGTAATTTTTGGGAGATTTGTTGCCCACGGCGTAGATGTACAGTAACTGTGGGTGACAAACCTTAGATTATATAATACGTTTGGCAGTATCTAGGTTTTGATCTTTCCTAAATGGCAGTGGTGTATAATAGGTCATAAGTAATGCAGGTATAGAGAGGTCTATTATCCTGAAACCCACAAAAAAAACACAAATGCCATCCAAGAACCCCTATATACTTGTCGGCACTGGTTCTAATATTAAAGAACCAGAAGCACACAGAGCAGTGACTGGAAGTCTTGTCACCAAACCTCTTTAGTAATTGTTTTGGCATTTATATACTTTATAGTTAGCAGTAGTTGGAGCAGAGACAGACAGTGGTGTTTTTCCCTCTGTTTTTAGTAACATGCGACATTTGCACCATGCAAAATCCCATCCTGCTTACTAGTCAATATGTCTCCTCTTAGTGCAGATGCTGCACTCTCAGCTGACCACATGGGGGTGGGGCCCGTTTGAGGTCGCCACCACTGCACCCTAGTATTTCTGCCACTGGCTAGTTTCTGCCAGATAGTAAAAGTAGACAAAACGCCCCAGGTTTCCCTGGACATATAATTACAGGGAGTCTGTTTGTTCATATAGGATAATATACAAATTGACATTGCTATGTTTTGGAACTTTCTACATAACTAGTTTCTAGATGATGGGTTCCATTATTCTATTTAAACTGCAGAAACTGCCACAGTCACTGTAATGAGTATTGGGCATTTCTTTTCTCTTATATATTTCTACTGTGAATTCATTTGCATGTTGTTTGTTCAGCTTTATCATAAAAACCATAAAGTATAAATGTGTGCATTATAAGCAGAGACATATCTTCCTATAGAGAAACTAACAATGACTCAGCATTCATTATGGTTGTGTGCCTTTTTATAGGATATCTTATTTGTATACTTAAATTATTATATTTATATTTATTGAAGAGATGTTCAATAAGTACAACAATAAAAGTTTTGTATTGGTAAGTTGGTCTTTGCCAACGGGTCTTCACTGCCCCCAAATATAATTTATTTATTTTTATACCTGGGCAACGTTCAAATCCGCCCACATTGAAACAAGGTGTGGGTGTTCAAATCAGGTGATCCAGGTCACCAAATGCGCAGATATTTAGATACAGTATATGAAAAGATTAACGCTTCTGGTTCATCTGTTCTAATTTGGTTCTAATTTGGTTAGGAAGTCACAAGGCTAAACAAGCACTGCCAAATGTCAGTTGTCAAATAAATCAGTTCACAACTATACTTACTGGAACAATGATATCACAAGACACCTTTAGGGTAAGTCCACACAGGGTGTTTTGGGGAGATTTGGTTGCCTGGCGACTAATTGTTTTTGCAGTGACCAATCTTCCCAAACGCCTTCCCTGAATCTGCGCCGCCTAAATTGAAAAATGCCGGCGCTAATCACATGCGGCGTTTCGTTTTCCGAAGTCGCCTGAAGTTTACTTGTGAGGCAACTTTGGGCGACTTCGGAAAATGAACCACCGCGTGTGATTAGCGCCGGCATTTTTCTTATTTTAGCCGGCGCAGAGTCAGGGAAGGTGTTTGGGGATTAGTCGCCAGGCGACCAAATCTCTCCAAAACGCCCTGTGTGGTCTGACCCTTAAACACAAATGCTTTAGACTTGATTAATTTTACTGTAAATAATGCCCTGTCTGCAAACAAAGGTAAAAACCCTTTTAAGTGCTAGGAATGGGCTTGTGTTATATGTAAAGATCTATTTGTAAATAGGCTCCCATTAAGTTTTTCACTCTCCCAAAGCTATATACATATTTTTATATATTTTTCAACATGGGAAATAAAATAATAAGGGTCAACAGAATAATAGACAATAAAAAAATACATAAATAAATAAAGAAAAAATACATAATATTAAAATAATAAGGACCCATGTTACATGTATTAGGGCTTTATAGCACAACACACAGTGTTAAGCATTTACAACTGAAGGACATACATAAATCTTAAGTATAAAACGATGTGAAGCATTATACACCAAATGGTTTAACCCTTTAAGTGCCACAGAACGTAGAATCTACGTTCTGTGGAAAAGTAACTTGAAATGCCACAGAACGTAGATTCTACGTTCTGCAGCACTTCCGGGTTGTGGAGTGGAGGAGCGGCTGTTAGAGCCGCTCGCTCCGTTCTGCTTCGATCCCCTGCCCCTAGGCAACGAGCAAAGCAGGGGATCGAGTGGCCCCTGGGGCGCGATCGCCCAGGGGCCCAAAAGCAGCAGCAGGCACGTGTTACTTACGTGTCCTGCTGCTGCAGCCTGCACTGCGCCGTTGATCTCCGCCCCCACAGCACAGGAACACGCAGATCGTCGCAGATGTCTTCCTGGGACCCCTCCACATCGTGTGCAACAGTCTTCAGCGACTTTTTCAGGTTAGTGCAACAATTACACACACAAACACACCAACACACACTTATTACAGTAATACACACTTAGATTCACACTTACACACACTTACACATACATTTTTGGGGATTGGGGGGGTCACTTACACTCACTGCACTTACACACATGTGCACACGCACACACGCGCACATAACATGTAATTTACCATTTGTACACACGCACACGCACATACATGGCATTGTGGCTTTTTTTTTTTTTTTCTTATCGCATCGTCTCTTTTTTTGGCTGAAAAAAATGTTTTATTGCCATTACGAATAGCGTATTCGCTAACCGTACTGTGCAATATCTTTTGTATGTTATTTCGGTGATTATATTGCAATTTTGGGTATTTTGGTGCATTTTTAGCCATTTTATAGAATTTTTAGCCATTTTATTGCATTTTCAGCTCTGCATATGTTGTGTTCACTTGTTTCTAGCCGTATAACCTGTTTGGCCCAGCTAAAATATTCAAACTGTGATTCTGACGGCCGATAACACTATTATGGAAAAAAAACATTGATTTTTGTGGTTTTATTGGATTTTTTTTCATTTCACTCTTTACTGCCTTATTTTGTTTTGCCTTGTAAATTTTATCTACTATATATCCATTTGGGGGTCTCTGTGCGCCACATAGTTTGGTATATCTATGCATATTGGGCATCAAAGTGTTCAGTAGACCCCTGGCGTTCATATTTAGGATGTTTTATGCTGATAAGTTACGAAATGTGGGGCATATAATGGGGTAAAATTCAAGCTTTGTGACGATTTTCAGAAATTTGATAAAAACCGTTATGTTCAGCATTGCTTTGCAGTTTGGCAGTTTGTAGTAGAAACACTTATTTACCCATATTGGATTCGTCAGAATGTGTACTTTCTGAAAATATATGGTTTTCTGGGGTCTCTGTACTGTTAGGGGGGTCTAATGTCGCATAATACACACACCAGGTGCTTATATTGCAGCAGCCAGCGCGTCAGCTGTGAAAATGTATATACACTATTGTCATTTGGTGGTCTCTGTGCGCCACATAGTTTGGTATATCTATGCATATTGGGCATCAAAGTGTTCAGTAGACTCCTGGCGTTCATATTTAGGATGTTTTATGCTGATATGTTACGAAACGTGGAGCATATAATGGGGTAAAATTCAAGCTTTGTGACGATTTTCAGAAATTTGATAAAAACCGTTATGTTCAGCATTGCTTTGCAGTTTGGCAGTTTGTAGTAGAAACACTTATTTACCCATATTGGATTCGTCAGAATGTGTACTTTCTGAAAATATATGGTTTTCTGGGGTCTCTGTACTGTTAGGGGGGTCTAATGTTGCATAATACACACACCAGGTGCTTATATTGCAGCAGCCAGCGCGTCAGCCGTGAAAATGTATATACAGTATTGTCATTTGGGGGTCTCTGTGCGCCACATAGTTTGGTATATCTATGCATATTGGGCATCAAAGTGTTCAGTAGACCCCTGGCGTTCATATTTAGGATGTTTTATGCTGATAAGTTACGAAATGTGGGGCATATAATGGGGTAAAATTCAAGCTTTGTGACGATTTTCAGAAATTTGATAAAAAACGTTATGTTCAGCATTGCTTTGCAGTTTGGCAGTTTGTAGTAGAAACACTTATTTACCCATATTGGATTCGTCAGAATGTGTACTTTCTGAAAATATATGGTTTTCTGGGGTCTCTGTACTGTTAGGTGGTCTAATGTCGCATAATACACACACCGGGTGGTTATGTTGCAGCAGCCAGCGCGTCAGCCGTGAAAATGTCTATACATATTGTCATTTGGGGGTCTCTGTGCGCCACATAGTTTGGTATATCTATGCACATTGGGCATCAAACTATTTAGTAGACCCCTATGTTTATATTTAGGATGCTTTATGCTGGTAATGATACATGGACAATACGATGCTGGAAAGTTGAAGCTTTGAGGCAATTTCCAGATATTTCACCAAAACCGCCAAATTTGGCAAAGCCTTGCGACTCAGTAGTTTGGAGCAGAAAGGCATGGGTACCCATTTTAGATTCTGTAGAATGTGTACTTTCCAAAAATGTATGGGTTTTGGGGGTAAACATATATTTCTGTGTTTTTACCCCACAAAAATGCAGACAATGTGCTGATTTTTCATTAGCTGAAGTTACCCACAGGACAATTTGTATGTGCTAACTTCATTTTGGGGCCTCTAAATGCCATATACTTTGGTAAACCTATGCACAGTGGGCACCAAACTGTTTGGAGGACCCCTGGCAATCACAATTTGGGTGCTTTTTTGTGATATGTAATGATACATGGGTGATATGATGCTGGATAGTTGAAGCATTGAGGCAATTTTCAGATATTTCACCAAAACCGACAACTTTGGGAAAGCCTTGCGACTCTGTACTGTTAGGGGGGTCTAATGTTGCATAATACACACACCAGGTGCTTATATTGCAGCAGCCAGCGCGTCAGCCGTGAAAATGTATATACAGTATTGTCATTTGGGGGTCTCTGTGCGCCACATAGTTTGGTATATCTATGCATATTGGGCATCAAAGTGTTCAGTAGACCCCTAGTTTGGTATATCTATGCCATATACTTTGGTAAACCTATGCACAGTGGGCACCAAACTGTTTGGAGGACCCCTGGCAAATCACAATTTGGGTGCTTTTTTGTGATATGTAATGATACATGGGCGATATGATGCTGGATAGTTGAAGCATTGAGGCAATTTTCAGATATTTCACCAAAACCGACAACTTTGGGAAAGCCTTGCGACTCAGTAGTTTGGAGCAATAAGGCATGGGTACCCATTTTAGATTCTGTAGAATGTGTACTTTCCAAAAATGTATGGGTTTGGGGAGTAAACATATATTTCTGTGTTTTTACCCCACAAAAAATGCAGTTAATGTGTTGATCTTTCATTAGCTGAAGTTACCCACAGGACTATTTGTATGCACTAACTTCATTTTGAGGCCTCTAAATGCCAGATACTTTGGTAAACCTATGAACAATGGCCACCAAACTGTTCGGAGGAACCCTGGCAATCATATTTAGGGTGCTTTTTCTTGGTGCATAACGATACATGGGTGATATGGTGCTGAGAAGTTGAAGCTTTGAGGCAATTTTCAGATATTTCACCAAAACCGACAATTGTGGGAAAGCCTTGCGACTCAGTAGTTTGGAGCAGAAAGGCATGGGTACCCATTTTAGATTCGGTAGAATGTGTACTTTCCAAAACTATATGGGTTTTGGGGGGCAAACATATATTTCTGTGTTTTTACCCCACAAAAATGCAGTCAATGTGTTGATTTTTCATTAGCTGAAGTTACCCACGGAACTGTTTGTATGCGCTAACTTGATTTTGGGGCCTCTAAATGCCAGATACTTTGGTAAACTTATGAACAATGGCCACCAAAATGTTCAGAGGAACCCTGGCAATCATATTTAGGGTGCTTTTTCTTAGTACGTAATGATACATGGGTGATATGGTGCTGGGAAGTTGAAGCTTTGAGGCAATTTTCAGATATTTCACCAAAACCGACAACTTTGGGAAAGCCTTGTGACTCAGTAGTTTGGAGCAGAAAGGCATGGGTACCCATTTTAGATTCAGTAGAATGTGTACTTTCCAAAAATATATGGGTTTGGGGGGTAAACATTTATTTCTGTGTTTTTACCCCACAAAAATGCAGTCAATGTGTTGATTTCTCATTAGATGAAGTTACCCACAGGACTATTTGTCTGCGCTAACTTCATTTTGAGGCCTCTAAATGCCAGATACTTTGGTAAACCTATGAACAATGGCCACCAAACTGTTTGGAGGAACCCTGGCAATCATATTTAGGGTGCTTTTTCTTGGTGCGTAACGATACATGGGTGATATGGTGCTGAGAAGTTGAAGCTTTGAGGCAATTTTCAGATATTTCACCAAAACCGACAATTGTGGGAAAGCCTTGCGACTCAGTAGTTTGGAGCAGAAAGGCATGGGTACTCATTTTAGATTCGGTAGAATGTGTACTTTCCAAAAATATATGGGTTTTGGGGGTAAACATATATTTCTGTGTTTTTACCCCACAAAAATGCAGTCAATGTGTTGATTTTTCATTAGCTGAAGTTACCCACGGGACTGTTTGTATGCGCTAACTTCATTTTGGGGCCTCTAAATGCCAGATACTTTGGTAAACCTATGAACAATGGCCACCAAACTGTTTGGAGGAACCCTGGCAATCATATTTAGGGTGCTTTTTCTTGGTGCGTAACGATACATGGGTGATATGGTGCTGAGAAGTTGAAGCTTTGAGGCAATTTTCAGATATTTCACCAAAACCGACAATTGTGGGAAAGCCTTGCGACTCAGTAGTTTGGAGCAGAAAGGCATGGGTACCCATTTTAGATTCGGTAGAATGTGTACTTTCCAAAAATATATGGGTTTTGGGGGTAAACATATATTTCTGTGTTTTTACCCCACAAAAATGCAGTCATTGTGTTGATTTTTCATTAGCTGAAGTTACCCACGGGACTGTTTGTATGCGCTAACTTCATTTTGGGGCCTCTAAATGCCAGATACTTTGGTAAACCTATGAACAATGGCCACCAAACTGTTCGGAGGAACCCTGGCAATCATATTTAGGGTGCTTTTTCTTGGTGCGTAACGATACATGGGTGATATGGTGCTGAGAAGTTGAAGGTTCGAGGCAATTTTCACATATTTCACCAAAACTGACAATTGTGGGAAAGCCTTGCGACTCAGTAGTTTGGAGCAGAAAGGCATGGGTACTCATTTTAGATTCGGTAGAATGTGTACTTTCCAAAAATATATGGGTTTTGGGGGTAAACATATATTTCTGTGTTTTTACCCCACAAAAATGCAGTCAATGTGTTGATTTTTCATTAGCTGAAGTTACCCACGGGACTGTTTGTATGCGCTAACTTCATTTTGGGGCCTCTAAATGCCAGATACTTTGGTAAACCTATGAACAATGGCCACCAAACTGTTTGGAGGAACCCTGGCAATCATATTTAGGGTGCTTTTTCTTGGTGCGTAACGATACATGGGTGATATGGTGCTGAGAAGTTGAAGCTTTGAGGCAATTTTCAGATATTTCACCAAAACCGACAATTGTGGGAAAGCCTTGCGACTCAGTAGTTTGGAGCAGAAAGGCATGGGTACCCATTTTAGATTCGGTAGAATGTGTACTTTCCAAAAATATATGGGTTTTGGGGGTAAACATATATTTCTGTGTTTTTACCCCACAAAAATGCAGTCATTGTGTTGATTTTTCATTAGCTGAAGTTACCCACGGGACTGTTTGTATGCGCTAACTTCATTTTGGGGCCTCTAAATGCCAGATACTTTGGTAAACCTATGAACAATGGCCACCAAACTGTTCGGAGGAACCCTGGCAATCATATTTAGGGTGCTTTTTCTTGGTGCGTAACGATACATGGGTGATATGGTGCTGAGAAGTTGAAGGTTCGAGGCAATTTTCACATATTTCACCAAAACTGACAATTGTGGGAAAGCCTTGCGACTCAGTAGTTTGGAGCAGAAAGGCATGGGTACCCATTTTAGATTCGGTAGAATGTGTACTTTCCAAAAATATATGGGTTTGGGGGTAAACATATATTTCTGTGTTTTTACCCCACAAAAATGCAGTCAATGTGTTTGATTTTTCATTAGCTGAAGTTACCCACGGGACTGTTTGTATGCGCTAACTTCATTTTGGGGCCTCTAAATGCCAGATACTTTGGTAAACCTATGAACAATGGCCACCAAAATGTTCAGAGGAACCATGGCAATCATATTTAGGGTGCTTTTTCTTAGTACATAATGATACATGGGTGATATGGTGCTGGGAAGTTGAAGGTTTGAGGCAATTTTCACATATTTCACCAAAACCGACAATTTTGGGAAAGCCTTGCGACTCAGTAGTTTGGAGCAGAAAGGCATGGGTACCCATTTTAGATTCTGTAGAATGTGTACTTTCCAAAAATATATGGGTTTGGGGGGTAAACATATATTTCTGTGTTTTTACCCCACAAAAAATGCAGTCAATGTGTTGATTTCTCAGGAGCTGAAGTAAAGTCCTGATCAATTTGGATGTGCTAACTTCATATTGGTGTCTCTAAATGCCAGATACTTTGGTAAACCTATGCATAATGGGTATCAAACTGTTCAATGGACCCCTGGCAATCATATTTCAGGTGCTTTTTCTTGGTACCTAATATAGTTTGGGATATGCGGAGCAGCAAAATAAAACCTTTGAAATGATTTTTCAGAATTTTGAATTTTTTTTTGAAAAACCGCTATGTTCAGACAAGCTTTTATGTTTGGTAGTTGGGAGTAGAGAGACATAGTTACCCATTTTGTAATCGGCAGAATGTGTACTTTTCAAAAATGTATGGTTTTCTGGGGTAAACCTACGGTTTCAGGAGTTTTTGCCTTGGAATCTAAAGCATGCCGTTTTCTGCCTTAGTGCTTTCAAAATTCGGTAATATACTGCCGGGAGTTTTTGAGGTACAGAAGTCCTAAATCTCCCTAAAACTATACATATCTGGTATTGGCACGTTCGAGAGACATAAGGCTTTCCAAATCAGTTGGATTTTCATCCGTAAAATGAAATATTTTTCTGGTATAAATTGATATACGATGAAAAATGGTAATTTTTCATTTTTTTTTGGTATTTAGCACTATAAATTTTTTTGCACAGGTGGAAATACATGAAAACTCAGGCAGATTTAGAAAGCTCAGTTTCTACCGAAAAAAACAATGTATAGTTTTCCTAGGTAAACTATAGGTTTCCCCTCAGAAAATGCCCCTAAAGTGAGAGAGCACAAAATGTTTCAAAAACGGCTGGCATTTCGCGTAACCAAAATGTGAAATTCTGCTGGCACTTAAAGGGTTAAAAATAATAGTTATTGATAAAGACCCAAAACTGAAACTTAAATAGAAGTATGGGCTTAATACATTACAGAGTTGTTCTTATTTATTGCTTTTAGACCAAGCAGCAAGTTATAGTTCATATGTTCCTATTTCTATTAATTCCACAGTAAGGGTCTCCAGAACTTTATATAGGCATGGGATCTGTTATCCAGAATGATTGGGGCCTGGGGTTTTCCAGAGAAAGGGTATTTCCATAATTTGGATCTCCATACATGTATAATCCAATAAGGATTAATTATATTTTAGTGGGATCAAGTCCAAGATTTATTATTACAGAAAAAAAATGTATTATTTTTTAAAAATTTGAATTATTTGAATAAATGGAGTCTATGGAAGATGACTGTCCCATAATTTGGAACTTTCTGTATAGATTTAGCATGATCCAGACAGCATTATTTTGAGAATTTTAAATTTGTTTTTTTTTTTACTATTTGGTTAACTCCTGCATTTTTCAACAACTAGAAAACAAATGAATTCCGAAGCTGCATTTTTATTGTCATTATTTTTTATGTAGTACGTTTACATTACCACTTTTATCCATGTTCCAGTCTGTCATTCAAACTATCAGTGTATTTATTACCCAGCATAAAAGTTGCAACTCCAAAATCGAGAATTGCAGTTCAAAATTGTAAATCCTTCAAAAAACCATAATCATTAAGGGGCAAATTCATCAAGGGTCGAATATCGAAGGTTAATTAACCCTTGATATTCGACTGGGGAATGAAAATCCTTCGACTTCGAATATCAAAGTTGAAGGATTTTGTGCAAATACTTCGATCGAACGATCGAAGGAATAATCGTTCGAAGGATTTTAATCCAACGATCGAAGGATTATCCTTCGACCAAAAAAAGTTAGCCAAGCCTATGGGGACCTTCCCCATAGGCTAACATTGAGTTTGGTAGCTTTTAGGTGGCGAACTAGGGGGTCGAAGTTTTTTTTAAAAGAGACAGTACTTCGACTATCGAATGGTCGGATAGTCGAACGATTTTTAGTTCGAATTGGTCGAGTCGAAGTCGTAGTCGAAGGTCGAAGTAGCCCATTCGATGGTTGAAGTAACCAAAAAAACACTTCGAAATTCTAAGCATTTTTTCTTCTATTCCTTCACTCGAACTTAATGAATGGGCTCCTAATAGTGTAGGACAGTGTAAAACAATTGCAAATGGTAATGGTTGGACTGAATTTTCAAAGATGCATGATAATGTCACAGTACTTCTGTTGTGTACTTGAATAGGCCTCTGCTCCCCTACTACATTTTACACCTTTGGTTGCTTTCAGATATAAGTGCACACACATGCATGCAAACACCACTACAAAGGAAAAGGATTTTTTGCCATTTTTTTGCCCATTTTTCAAGATTTATTATACTCTATACTCTATATATGCTGTTAAGATCCTGAATCTGAAAATACTCAAGAAAATCTGTTGAAGTCATGTAAAAGTCAATGGCAGATAGTCCCTTTTACAATTGGAACATGTTTTTTGCCTTCATGATTGTCGAGAGTTTTGAGCTGTTTGACATCATTATCATTCGATAATCCAAAACAATTTGTGGTTTCCATTTGATAATCTGAATATTTGGAGTTTTTCAACTGACAATTCGAAAAAGGCACACAATTTAAATTTTTACACAATTTTGTCTAGACTTCTTTTTAGTAAATTGAGCAAGATAGTTAATATAATAGGAAAAATTCAAGTTTTAATAAATAGTCACCCTTATGTCGTTCAAATAATGTTTGCTGTTTACTGTAAGATTCAGTACAAATTATCAGTTTCAGCTTTAGATTTTAAAAATCATATTATTTTACTTTAACTTTTAACTCATACACTTCTGCTTTACATAATGGATAATCTAATACAGAAGCCATAAAATGTTTCCAGCTAAATTACTTCACGTATTCACATTTGATGATTTATTTGTTATCATTAAAATGCATTTACTCTGTATTTGTATCTGTAATATGGATTTTCTGGTTTAGGAGCTAATTTCATTATAACTTCTTATATTTACTGTGTTGCACTACTCTGTTTTAATAAATTGAGCATATACATTTTACAACTTAAAGAGCCATTGAGGCAGTAGCATCTAGCTGTAAAATGAGTTCAAGGTCACTCTTTTAATGGATAATGGATAATTATGGATTCAGGATAATGGATAATTATGGATTCTGTGCAGTTAAGAAGGATATATATGAGCTGGAAAGATTTCACAAATGTGCAACTAGACTGGTTGAAGAAATGGAACAAATAAACTACGAGGAGATACTTTCAGAGTTGGGCTTATTTTATCCAGAGTACTTATGAGGAGACATTATTTAAATGAATGCATGTGGGGAGTGAGCCAGTAATTGGAAATGGCAGGGCAATGATGGGGCTAGAAGGTAGGGTTGGATTATGGGTGTTGTAATTTCCTTGGTTGCTGTGGGGTTGGGTGGAGGCAGGAGAGGTTAAAAGAGGAAAGTAGTGAAGGGGTGTTCTATTTTACCTTGAACAACTCCTGCCTAAGCTCCGTAGAAAAAGAATAGTAGCGGTATAGGGTAGAGGTATTAGCATAGTGTTGTAGTGGGAGGGGCTCCCTTTTGGGGGCAGCCAGAGATTGTTTAAATTTCCATATACTTAACTGTTGTTGATTTATGTTGGTCATTATTTATGTGATTTAATAAACACCTAAGATATCCCATGTGATTTGGTTTGTTTTTTAAGGAAGGGTGATGGGCTTGGTGTTGTTGGAAGGGCCCCATCTGATTGATGCTGCCCCTGTCATGGTCATTAGAGGACATTATAGATAAATAGCGGCAGATCTTTTTTTCTTATAGAAAAGACAACTACATCATAGGCCAGGGGAACTTTCATTTGAAGCAGTGTAGGTGGTTCTTCACAGTGAGGACCTAGAGGTTGTTGACTGTCCTGTTGATTGATGTTGTGATGACTGATTCTGTAAATACCTTGGATGACTTAAAGGAGAACTAAAGTTTAACTAAAGAAGTAGTGAAGAAATGGTGTACATTATTTTTTGGGCTTCTGTCCAGCTCAAAGTAACCACAGGCCTTCAGCAGTAAAGACATGTGCCTCCAAAGTTGCTCCAGTTGCTTCCCATCTTATTTTCTGCTGAGTCACTGCACATGCTCTGTGCTGCTGTCAGTTACTGAGCTTACAGTACACATAGAATATAGATGTCACAATATGTCTGATTAGTAAGTAATACAGATCAATTACTACATGGCAGCACAGAAACCAGTGCAATTGGCTTCAGAATTGAATAATCAGCCCTTTAGCATCAGTTGATATTACAAGTCAACCTCATTTTCTGCTTGATGATTAGTAGGGATGGGCGAATTTTTTTCACCTTGTTTCGCTGCAAAAATGACGCCTATAGACTTGTATGGCGTTGTGCGTCAAAAAAAAAAGAAATTTTTTTGACGCCCATAGACTTTAATGGGCGTCAGTGGCGAATTTTTGGCAAAACAAAGCGGGTCAAATTCGCCCATCCCTAATGATTAGCGATGATTAAGCTTAGCTTCTCAACGGCTGCTCAGAGCCCACAGAGCATGTAAGTGTCGCATACGTACAGTACACTGTGCATCTGGCAAATGGTGCCTTTGCGAGCAAGTGGTGGAGAGGAAAGCGGTGTCTGTGCATGTATGTAGGTGGGGGAGGAGTGGTGACATAGGCCATCTGGCCTAAAAGCTGTGTATATATGTACATGTGCAGAATAATTTGGAAGATTTGAACTTGATGGACTATTTTCTTTGTATATGATTAAAGAATGTAACTTTTATGAAGAGTATGTACAGTACACTGCATCTGGCACACATGGCACACCATTTATTTCAGTAGGTTAAACGGATTAGTATGTCCCTTATATACAGATGTCCACTCAACTTCTGTTCTGCAGTTTGCTATTGTCTGATGCAATTTACTTTGTGGTCTACTTACCTGAGTGCCACCTGCTTTTGAATTTATCCTTTTCCAGAACTGTTTTTGGCTTGGTTTTGGTTTTTTTACTAAAATCTGTCTTCCTCTGACCTTAGATGTTTCTTACTGTTTGATTTCTCTCCAGACCTTCTTAACCTTCTTAACCTCAAGGAAGCTATGTATCCATTGGTATGGTTAGAAATACTGTTGATTGGTTATGGCTACGTTTAGAAATGATGTTGATATCCTGATGTGCTTACCAACTATAGATGCATGTATGGGGCCCTCGCTGAGTATCTTCAACAAACTATTAATCTAATCTGATTGCAGTACATCCATAGAGACAATCTGGTCAAATTATGTTATCCGTTGATGAGTGTATGTGAAATTGGCAGACAAAAGCATTGACGGAGGCTGCTATTCTAATAATATGTTTGGTAGGGATGCACCGAATCCACTTTTTTGGATTAGGCTGAACCCCCGAATCCTTCGTGAAAGATTCGGCCGTATACCGAACCGAATCTGAACCCTAATTTGCATATGCAAATTAGGAGTGGGAAGGGGAATTTTTTTTACTTCCTTGTTTTGTGACAAAATGTTACGCAATTTCCCTCCCGCCCCTAATTTGCATATGCAAATTAGGATTCGGATTCAGTTCGGCCGGGCAAAAGGATTTGGCCGAATCCTGCTGAAAAAGGCCAAATCCTGGCCGAACCCCAAACCGAATCCTGGATTCAGGGCATCCCTAATGTTTGATGAAGCTAAACCACAACTTTTAATTCATGACTTTACTTATATACCTTCTAATTGCCTGCTAATTTCAAGCATGACTCAGCATACTTCCATTGCACTGAAAGAAACACTGTGTTGTAAGAAGTGGTTTGGGTGATGTTTTGAACAAGTCAATATGTCATCAAAGATACTTTAAATATATTTAATCCTTTAGCTTCCATTTGATATGTAAGACAAATTGAGTGAGGTTGTATCATGATCGCACCTTTGGAATTTTGTGCATTCTGCTTTGTTCTCATTCTTTGCATTGTAACCATTTGCATGGTGACTCTTTTTACTGGCTACACACAGCAAGGTTGGTCAAATAGAGAAATCATGCCAAGGGTTCCAATTTTAAAAATGTAAACAGATCAAAGAGACACCTTTGCTGACACTTTGGTCCCTATGATAATAGATTCTAGTTGTGTGGCATTTGTATAAGGATTGTTTTCTAATATGAGAGGTGATGACAATTCTAGTCTCTTACATCATTATGAATTTAATATTTAAAGAGACTGCATTTTTTAACTGTGTGTGTGTGTGTGTGTGTGTGTGTAATTTGGGTAATTATTGCATTGTTATTACTTGCTCAAAACAAAAAGCAATATGAGTCTTATCATTATTTGTTTAAAGTTGTACATCAGAATGTATTTAATATGCATTTATACCCTAAAAGCTTTTGAGAATTGTAATGTTATGTCACATACAGATGAAGCCACTTGGATTTGTGAGTTAAATGCGTCATGACTCAGGGGTAATTGAAGAAACTGTGTTATCTTAAGTCATCTTAACTCATTTAATGCATTTAACCTTTTCATTAGCATACCAAAGCTCCATTGTTCACAATGGTGAATGCTTTAATTAGATGGGTTGTTGTGACACAGTTTTCTGTGTTAAATGAGATAAATGGGATATCTGTGTTTAGTTATTCTGTGTCAAACAGACAAACCAAAGTGGCTGCATCTGTACTGTAAGTTTGCAGTCTTGAAGTGGGATGTCCAGGGCCCACTGGTGCTGCCACCTAAAGGCCCCCCACCTCAGTCTCTAACTCTTCCACTTCTCATACCTCTCCTCCCCTCCATACCTTTTACTTCTTTCTTGTGGCACCAATTGGGGGTTTTAATGAAGTGCCCAAAGTTGGGAGAGGGGAACAGGCCTGGGTAAGGGGGGCCACCAGGTTTTTTTGCAGTTTTCCACAAACCAGTCTGATAGTGATGTGCCGGCTGGCCCGATACCTATAGCTGAGGTGGGTTTGGGCTGACACCTGCACACCTTGTTTGGATTGTGGGCAGGTTTGGATTGAGCTCTTCCTTCCTCTTTTCCTATTTGTGATCTTCCTGTGCCAACTTCCTGTTCCAGCTGCGTCTATTTAGAAGCCCCTTTTGTGATGATACAGATGGGCGGCACAAGTGCGGGAATATAAATAGAAGTGCAGGTAGGATATGTGTTGTGTGCGGATCGGGAGCAAGTGGCTTAGGGTTGCGTGCAGGTCAAATTTTCTTTTGACCCACACATCACTATAGTCTGATCCCATTAGTTTGCTCCATGTTTTTTAATCCATTACAATCGAATACATGTAACCTGCTATATATCACTAGACCTGGTAAAAATATGGTGCTATGATGCAAACAATTGACTAATTAATGAAATACAGTCATCACTTATTAACCATTCCCTTGCCTTATATGTTCAATATTCTGATTGATGTTAGTAATCTCTGCAAGGTCTGAACCATTGGTTCATAGGAGTGGGATGTAATATCCAGAAACCTGTAATAGAATATTCTCTTGACACATCCCATACAGTGAAGTATTTCATTAAATATTTTCTCCACGTTTCTCTTTTTCTGTCTTCCGTAAGACAGTACCTTGTAATGACAAATAAACAAAGTACACAAAAATATACTGTGTGTGTGTATATGGAAACCTATATGCAATCATATAAATTATGTTTTAGGATTAATTTATCAAAGGTTTCTTAATAATGTGTTATAGCATAATCCAGTGATATTTTTTTACATTGGTGAACTGGGCACTAGCAAGGAATAAAGTCTAATAAGCTGGTGTAATGAAGCCCTTTAGTAAGTTATTTTCAGGTATCTTCCACCCTTGCTCCCATCTAGAGCATGAATCAGGAAAAAGAATTGTGTAGGGGTAATGATACCAGGAAGCGCAGTGAGCTGCTGCTGAAGTGTCTTTTTTTTCACCATACAACATGTTTCTAGCTGCAAACAAGTGGTGACACTTGAAAAAGAGCTTTGCAGTTCGAAACATGTCATGTGGTGAATAAAAGACACTTCAGCAGCAGCTTACTGCGCTTCCTGGTATCATTACCCCTACACAATTCTTTTTCCTGGGCACTAGCAAGTTTGAGACATCATTTGAGACACTGATACCTGATAGCACAATAGATTCTAGTTGCATGGAGAGTTTTCTAATATGAGAAGTATATTCTACTCCAAAAATCTCTTACAACATTATGAATCTAATAGTTAAAAAGAATGCCTATATAAAATGAATTGATACTGTAGCTACTGCTGTCATTTTAATTCTAATATTAAAAGCAAGTTTGAGACTTAACAGTTTTGTAAAAGGGTGAGCTTGCATTTTATGAAAAAATCCCCACTGGAACATACAGATGGAAGATACAGACAATGGAGCAAATTGACTAATGGCCTTCACTAGCGAAATTCACCAGAAATCCAATCCACAGGGACATTACCAATTTACTAACAGGCATAGAGGACAATGAGCTAGCAAAAGAGCTCAGTGCTAACAAAGTTTCTAGCCCTTTTGCCAGGCAAATTTTTACTCAGGCGAAGGTTCGCTACTAGATGAAGCTACATCCTCAATAATCTTATGTCAGTGACATCATATGCTGTACTGTTTGCCAAAAAGTCATAAAAAAAGACTAAACACTGGTGTTTTTTCATATTTTAAAGTGGGATTGTGTTTAAGAGTTGTAACTGTTAAATATATTTTTTTTAATCATTTTTTTTTAATCATTTGTGGGGCACACTCATTGTTTTAGGGTGGGCTCATGTCTAGGACAATAGATGATCTCTTTTGTCTTTATTATATGACCTTTATGTACCTGTCCTATTCAAATTGGCTTGAGTGTAAGCGACGTTTCGATAGGCAGAAATGAACTCTAGCAGAAGTTCACAATGAAATGCTCTCGCTGACGGTTTTTTGCTTGCGAAACTTCGACAGCGTTCATCTGCCGAAACATAACTACACATTTTGATGAATTAGTGTATGTGATGCGAATTAAAGTCTCTAGGGTCCAAAATACTAGGGATGCACCGAATCCAATATTTTGGATTCGGCCGAACCCCCGAATCCTTCATAAAAGATTCAGCCGAATACTGAACCGAATCCGAACCGTAATTTGCATATGCAAATTAGGGGTGGGAAGGGGAAAACATTTTTTACTTCCTTGTTTTGTGACAAAAAGTCACGAGATTTCTCTCCCAGTCCCTAATTTGCATATGCAAATTAGGATTCGGATTCGGTCCGGCCTGGTAGAAGGATCTGGCCGAATCCTGCTTAAAAAGGCCTAATCCTGGCCGAATCCTGAACCGAATCCTGGATTCTGTGCATCCCTACAAAGTACCCTAGCAACCATGCGTTGATTTGAATAAGTGGCTGGTATATGAACAGGAGAGGGCCTGAATAGCTTTTCAGAGTATTTATTTGCGAAGAGTCAGCAGAAGAAGGCTATAGTCAAAAATGATATATAAATAATGAAGACCAATTCAAAAGTTGGCCATGCTAAATGTGAACAACCCCTTTAAATTAAGTAGCCAATTTTAATATTAGGTCTCCATTAATTTTTTACTTTTATATATGCCCTCTGCTCTACATTATAATATAGTTAAGTCCTTTGTCATTTGCGTATTTTTGCATAATTTAGGTAGTTTCTGTGAATCATGACTAGGTCATTTGTTCTGGATTTATCCTATACATGATGCTTAGATCCTTAACATTTTTAAGAATTATCTTATATAACTAACCCACTGGCACAGTTTGTTGGAAACCCATTCAAGTAACAGATATAGAGATTGTTTTCAGCAATACATCTAGGGGCCCATTCACTAAGTTCGATTGAAGGAATAGAGGAAAAATAGTTCAAATTTCGAATGTTTTTTTGGCTACTTCGACCATCGAACTGGCTACTTCGACTACGACCTTCGAATCGAACAATTCAAACTAAAAATCGTTTGACTATTTGATATTCGAAGTACTGTCTCTTTAAAAATTTCTTCGACCCCCTAGTTCGCCACCTAAAACCTACCGAGGCCAATGGTCCCCATAGGCTTGCTAACAATTTTATGATCGAAGGATAATCCTTCGATCGATGGATTAAAATCCTTCGAAACGTTCGATTCAAAGGATTTAATCGCTCCATCGAACGATTATTCCTTCGATCGTTCGAATTGTGCAAAATCCTTCAACTTCGATATTCGACGTCGAAGGATTTTAATTCGGCAGTCGAATATCGAGGTTAATTAACACTCGATATTCGACCCTTGATACATCTGCCCCTTACAGTTAAATAATAGTTGAGGTTGAAAAGAATACATATCCATCATAATACATGTTCCTGTTTAAACTTTTGCCCAAATAATTCTTACCTAACATTATATACAGATGGGTAAAAATTTTTGTTCTTCAAAATCATACTCTTCCCCGAATCACCCTTTACTTGAGAGTATTAATACTTGTAACCTTGTATTTTCTCATTCTAGTAAAGCCATTTGAGGGAGAGTTTTGGTGTACCACTTTAGAGGGAGAATTTCCAAATTTATGCTATAAAAAATTTTTTTGTACCTTAAAATGAAACCTCCTTTCTTGTCATTTTGTCCTCAGGAGAGATATATTGGATAAATATGAACCATATTTATGCATAGCAATCATGCTATTTGGTAAGCATATTTTCTGGAGTGTAAATAATTTAACACTGGCCATCTGAAAATCTTTATTCCTTATATTCGCTTTCACACTGCTTTGCACTGTTTTGAGTCTCAGATCTCAAATTGCCCCCTAGCAATCTCTACCTGGCTGAATTAACGCCACTTCAAAAAGGTCTGCTTTGGTTTTGCAGAGTAGCCTAAAGTTTTCTCAAAGGTAAATTTGGGCTTAGTTGGAAGAATTAATTTTGAGGAGCTTAGCTGCTCTTGGTAGAGCAGATATATCAAGGACAAATTAGATACCTAATTTTTTAGTTTTGCAGCTCAGCAATGAAATGCAGATTAAGTTAAAAGCATGTGCTTCACATAAGCAAAGATCATATGACATATAAGACAATACAAAAACACCTTTAGAAGTTGATGGTACTTGGCTGTAAATTCAATGCCACTGATATTCAGGTAGGAGACTGTTACAATATATGATTTTAGAAACATACATCAGCTATAGGGAAATGTTTATCAATGTGACCTGTTCATTAAAGGCACACTTCTCCATTGTATGAGCATGTGGGTAGCTATGTATAGTTAAAACCCAACTCCAGAGTAAACTTTACTTTAACAGTAGTAGGCTATCCTCATTGTCATAACCACAATGAGGGCCAGAAATCACATTTTAATTTTCCATCCCCAATACAAACATGGGGGAGAAGAGGGGCCCCATTTTTTGCACTGGAAAAAAGAAAGAAAAAATATATTTTTATTATTATTATTATTAACATTCCCTTGCATGTTATGTCATGTAGACGTATTTAGCAGTCTAATTTAAAAAAATGAATGGACTCAACGATCATTTTTCATGATAATTACGCAGCATTTTCACTTACAGATCTTTTAAAATGCCCATTTTGAAATCCTTGGCAAACGTTTTTTTGTTGTACCAAACTTTACAAATGCACTGAAATTTTCTCCAAAATTTAAAACAGAAGTGACTATGATATAGACAATAATAAAGAAATTGTTCCAGTGGCCACACAATTCATTATTCAAGAGGAAACATGAACAGCTGCAGAAAATTGTATTTTTTTTGTTCAGATGACATTGACATGTAGGTACTTAACATCCCATTTCAAATCCAAGCCATACCAATATCCTTGCTTAAAATGGGAGCCAAATTTCAAAATGATGCTGCATTGAGGAATGAAGGAATTTAATTTGCTTTATCCATGGTAGAATACAAGTGAGAAAATTGGGCAATCATTTGCCTCCTCAAAGAACTTAACAGCTATTTTCACCTTGCTAACGAATGTAGCATTTGACAAAAGAAGGCAATTAATAGCATATTGTGCTATGTAAAACCCAAATGAAATAAATCACGATACAGCTCAATTATACAGCTGTACAGCTAAATACATGCAAAAGAGATTAAGGGGGACATTTACTAAAGGGCGAAGTGGCTAAAGCTGGCGAAAATTCGCCAGCGTGACGTCATTTCGGCACTTCACAGATTTTCTAACGGTAGTTTGTGTAATTTCACTGGCGTAATTTCACCAAGGAGATAGACTCTGGCGCAACTTTGCACTCTAACGCCAGGCGAATTTTCGGTCTGGCAAAAGAGCATTACTACTCAAATTCACTACATTTTTGATTTTACTGACGTTACCTCTATCATCAGACTTGCCTTCGCCACCTCAGACCAGGCAAAGTGCAATAGAGTAGATATGAGTTCCTCAAAAAAAGTTGAAAATGTTTCTAAGTCCCAAAAAACGCTGGCGTTTTTCCCTATTTAAAGAGTGATAGACTGAAAAAGATCGTAAATTTTTTGGGGGGTACCCTCCTTCCCCCTTACATTTGCTAACATATGGCACCTAAACTATACTGTGGGCACATGTGCAGGGCATTATAACAACTTTATATCATTTTATTAAGGTTCCCTGGCCTGCTGAGCGTAATTTCACTGGCGTTATTTTGCCAGCATTCGGTACCCTGTGCGCAACTTCGGATCTTCGTGAATTAGCGTTGGCCAGGCGAATTTACGTCTGGTGAAGTGTTGCAAAGCCAGCGCTGGCGAATTTTCGTCGGTTAGTGAATTTGCCCCTAAGTATCTAAAATGTATATCTTAACAAGAATGATAAAGTGATACTGCATCTAGCCATTTTTGAATGTACAGCTCCCCAGATTCAAGAAATTGTATCCCTTATATCAGGTTGTGTTCCGGATTATTTTAAATTGGCCATTGTTTAGCCTCTTCTTAAGAAACCTGGCCTGGACCCTAATAATCTTAACAATTTTAGACTGATATCAAAATTGCCATTTATGTCTAAGATTTTTGGAGAAGGCAGTTTCAAAGCAATTGCTGCAGGTCCTGGAGGTTAATAATATGTTTGACAAATTTCAATCAATCAGCATAGTACTGAGTCTGCTCTTTTAATAATTTAAAATGATTTATTAATGGGGGAGGACACTGGGGATGTTTTGGCTCTAATTTTGCTGGATTTAACAGCAGCTTTTCATACAGTGGATCATGGTATTTTATTAGAGAAATTGAGAAATTGGGTTGTGTTATCTGGGTCGGCTCTTGGTTGGTCCTATTTATCGAATCAAAATTTTTTAGTGGCAGTTAATGATGATCAATTGTCAATGTGTGATCTTTCTTGTGGGGTGCCTTAGAGGTCTATTCTTGGTCCACTTTTATTTTCTTTATATATGATTCCCCTTTCTAATCCGTCATTTTAATATTGCTATTCATTTTTATGCAGATGATACACAGCTTTATTTTTCCTTTAAGCAAAATGATCAGAACATTTTAGATAATTTTTGGGAGTGCCTTACTGCTATTAAAACCTGGATGGCCTGTAAATTTTTAAGCCTAAATGAAGATAAAACTGAGGTTTTATTTGTTATTGGCCCTGAAAAATTGTCTAATGCTGTGCAGGCTGACCTTGGTCCATTGGGGGCTAACGTGAGCTTGTCAGTAAGGACTTGGGGATTATTTTTGATTCTGAGTTACATTTTTCCTTACATATAGTAAGTAATTTAGTTCAGTCTTGTTTTTTTCAGTTGAAGAATATTGCAAAAATTAGAATTATTCATGCATTTGTTTATTCTCGTTTGGATAATTGTAATTCGTTATTCACGTGCCTGAGTCAACGATCTTTTGCCCAGCTTTATGTAACGCTTTCTTGGCCTATTCTGCCAATTAGGAGTTAAGGGTGACCAGCTGGGTAGTGAGCATGGGTTACAGTGAATCCTCACCCAGGGCAGAGCCTTCGCCAAATGGAAGCTTCCCCTTTAAACTGTAGTTGAACTACAACTCACAGGCATATAAGTGTAAAATAGAATAATGGACGCCAGGAGGTTCTTTTAAAAGGTAAAACAGAAGCACAGATTTATTATGCCAGAGGCAAATGACCACAGGTTTACTTACAAATATAGGTAGGACACAGCAGGTGGAATCACTTTGGACAGTACAAGGTTCACAGTCAAACAGGTGCGACTCCCAAAGGATATTGCAGATAGGTGTACATCAATTCCCAGTTTAACCGACGTTGCACAGTGAGGGGATCGGGATCGATCAGGTAGGGTACAGGTAGTCCTTTGCTAACCTAGATGCCTATCAACTGAGTTCCCTGCTCTTAAGGCAAACAGGCCTTGTGGGAAGCTACTTCCTCCTACAATCCTCGTTGGAGCGACAACTGCTCTCTCTGCTACACCTCTCTGTCTTGCTCTCCTAGAGAGTCTATAACAAGATCTTACTATCTTAGCTGGTCCTCGTTCACGGGGTTACCTGGTCCCCGACTTAGCACCAAAGGTGTCAGGTCCCTCTGGGTTAAATGCTTACTGGGGCCTATGGTGATCCCAGGCTCAATGGGGATTCACCTAGCAGCAGCACCAGGAGCCAAAGAGGAAGAGGACACTCCCTGCACAACACTATAAAGCAGTGTGGCAGGGGAGTGTCATTACACTCTTTGTCCAATAGGTGTGGGTGTTACACTTTACCAGTTACAAGGGCTTGGCCCAATAACAAGGGAAAAGAGAACTACATACAAAAGGTAGGGGATTAACTCTATAGGGATAGGATATCCTATAGGTCCCTACATTTAGTTAGTGCAAAATGCAAAAAATCATAGTACCTGACCCTTTCTATGCCTTGTACTGTGGCATATACATAATATGATGACTGCTGTTTCCCCTCTGAATACTCCACCAGTTGTTCTACCAGCACATTTAGAGCCCACTGTCCCATAGAAGTGAGATAAGGATGGGGTTTTTTTTTTTTTTTTATAAAATAGCTCTTTTTACACACTTTTAATGCATTTTGAACTCAAAGCCTAATGATATTTTTTTTTCTTATTGCAGATTTCGATGCATTGTTTACCCTTTCAAGCAGAAGCTGACTATATCCACAGCTGTTGTTATTATCGTAGTCATCTGGGTTTTAGCAATTGCCATAATGTGTCCATCTGCAGTCATGTCTCATGTTAAAGAGGATAAGAACTTCAGGGTTGTCATTGGCAATAGTAACCAAACAAATCCCATTTACTGGTGTCAAGAGGATTGGCCCAACCCAGAGATGCACAAGATTTATACAACTGTTCTCTTTTCAAACATATACCTAGCTCCTCTATCACTTATTGTGATTATGTATGCTAGAATAGGCATCACATTGTTCAAAAGCGAATTAAATGTTGAAAACAAGAATCACCAACAGCCAAGACATGCAGTTTCCCGCAGGAAACAAAAAGTTATTAAAATGCTGATTATAATAGCTTTGCTATTTATTCTCTCCTGGTTACCACTGTGGACACTGATGATGCTATCTGACTATGCCAACTTGACACAGAGTCAGTACCAGGTGATAAACATTTATATTTATCCATTTGCCCACTGGCTGGCATTTTTCAATAGCAGTATCAACCCTATAATTTATGGATTTTTCAATGAGAATTTCCGTCAAGGATTTCAAGCAGCTTTCAAACTACAGCTATGCTCTGAAGAAATGGAGAGGCGAACAACGTATTCTCATCGAGTGCAGGGAAATGCTATTCTGCCAGCAACTTCCCATAACACAGCTCGTCAAAACTCAGCATTTGAAAAGCCAAGCAGCGACTACAAAGATTCAGATAAGAGAAATCCTCTTACAAGTGACCAAGATCTAATCATGGAAGACCTGGAAAACTTTTCAAATAACAATGGAATTCAAAAAGACATGGTTTGATTGGTGTAAACATGCAGCTCCCTAATTGTCCTTATTTAGGAAGGACAGTCAGAAATTGGAGACCCCAAAATAACTGGAACTTACCAGGATGTGGGTGGTGTTTGGAGCAGATAAGGGGTGTCTGGGCATAAACTGGGAATATATGTGACGGATTCGGGGCATGTCCTAAATTGGCATGATTTTTCTTTCTCAAATATTTGGAGGAAAGACACATCTTAAAAAATGTGAATGTTACGTTCGACAAAGACTTTTTTCTTAAGCTGTTCTCAGTCTCACTATAAGATTAATGCATATTCCATTGCCAAATGCATTCATGTTTGCTGTATTTATGCAGATCCATGAAAAAAAATGAGTTATTTTATACTAAATTTTGTATAGGCTGTCTACTGGATGCTTGTGTAAATTTCCATTTTTCTCAGTTCCAATTTTCAAAACTAGCAGTGAAAGGAGAGGAACTGTAAACTATGCTATTAATATATACAGTATATATATATATATATATATATATATATATATATATATATATATATATATATATATATATATATATATATATATATTGTGAACAAAGAATGTATGAGCATATCTTAAGTAAAATATTTAATTTTTGCATATGTGATAAAAAAAACATTTATGACCAAAAAGAACATTTTATTAGGGTTTTAAAGAACTCATTTCTAATGTGACATTAAATGACAAACACAGAAATACTTTACGCAACAGCACAGAGTTTTAATATATTCATTCAAAACATCACCATGGGGCCTATTCATTAAAACTCAAATATTTCTGTTTGAATTTTTAGAGGGAAAAATCAAAACATTTTCAAGTTATATTATGCTCTGAAGCTGCTAGAAATGCTCCAGCTAAAACCTGTCAAAGTCATGTAGTCATTGGCAGATGGTCCCTTTATCAATTGGAACATGCTTTGACCTTCAGGATTCTTGACAGTTTCAGTCTGTTTGCACAGGTTTTTGTTTGATAATCTGATAAATTCATGTTTTTTGGGTTTGGGTTTACAAGAGTTAAATAATACATTTTCTAAATAAAGGTTAGGATTCCTGCTTCTAGTTTGAGTCAATAATATTTATCATATTTTTTATTTGTTAAAATTCAGTGGACTAGGCTAGGAATTTGTCAGTGGGCACTAGGAAAAGTTTATGCCCAGCTTTGGGGGTACAGAGGAAGTTTATATGGTGACTGCCCATAAGGCAGAGGGTTTTCGCAGGTAAGATTAAAGCAGAGTTCACACAACATCCTACAGTATGTAGACCAATGACCCAATGGACGGATCATTCGCCATTTTAGCTACAAATATGGTAGGCCTATTTCACTTACAGAGGTTGGAATCAATTACAATAAAAACCATTTTGAAAACACCCCAAATCACAAAGATCTAGTTAGCAGTGTGAATCATAGTACTTTCATTTCCATGTGGGTTGTGCACGTACGTTGTGCACTTACGTAGCAGTGATTCCCTTTTGCAAGCTGTGGAAGTTGTAAAGATAATTACAGGCGTTTCAATGCAATGTTTTGGGAATGTTTAACAAATAAATATAACACTTTAATTGACTAGTGAACTAAACTTGACTAGCATTATATTGTGTTGGACCTTATTAATAATAATAATTCATGTAAAGGTATGGGACCTATTATCCAGAATGTTCAAGACCTGGGGCTTTCCAGATAACAGGTCTTTCCGTAATTTGACTATTAGAAAATCATATAAACATTAAATAAAGCCAATAGGCTGATGTTGCTTCCAATAAGGATTAATTATATCTACTGTTTTATTATTTCACAGAAAAAGGAAATCATTTCTAAAAATTTGGATTTGATTATAATGGAGTCTATGGGAGACGGCCTTTCCGTAATTTCGAACTTTCTGGATAACGGGTTTCAGGATAATGGAAACCATACCTGTATAATTATTTATTTATTGCTTCTATTAATTGTAACTTTGTCCATACACAGGCCTATAAAAGCTGTTGACTCTTTTCCTTCAGACCAAATCAGCAACTTATTGGCTTGTGTATCTGGCCCCTTTGACAGACTTGTTTGACTGATACAGATCAATCAGTCAGCTTGGAAATCCTGTTTATTGAGGAGCACATTGGTCCCTTCAAGCAGTTCTTATTCAACTGGTCTCTCACTGTAGTCTCCACAACTGGATCAGCCTGATTTGGCCACCCAGATGCAATCTTGCCAAACAATCAGATCTGGCTGTTCGTGGGCTGTTTTCGTCTGTTTTTAATTCTAAATATACACACTAATGGTTATGTTATGTGCTGTGACTTAAAAATATTAGGAACTACTTGCAATTCTGGACAAAACTGGGCGTTCCATGGGATGCTTACAATAAAACTTTTGTTTGGTTTCATTTTTGAGTTCGAACGCACTGAAAACAGAAAAGCTCAGGATATGCGGTTCAGGATAATTGTATCTTATTTGCATTATGTTACATATGTATATGTGAACATTTAAACAGTGGATACAAATATTAGCACATCATTACTCAAGGTTTGCAATAATCTAAAATGCTTTTGCCCAATTTGGTATTACAAGACAGTCTCTTTTCACTGCATTATTTGTACATAAGTAGCAATATTAATGGTATTTGGAGCATATTGCTTAATAAATGCAGGTGGTGCACCATTTAGTGAATCAAAAAACCACAAGATACAGCATGTTACCCACTTAGAATATTGTACTCTTATCTACAGTACAGGTATGGGACATGTTAATCAGAATGTGTGGGACCTGGGGCTTTCCAGATAATGGATCTTACTGTAATTTGGATCTTCATACCTTAAGTCTACTAGAAGATCATGTAAACATTAAATAAACCCAATAGGCTGATTTTGCTTCCATTAAGGATTAATTATATCTTAGTTGGGATCAAGTACAATCTACTGTTTTATTATTACAGAGATAAAAGTAGTAATTTTAAAAATTTTGGATTATTTGGGTAAAATGGAGTCTAAGAAGACGGCCTTTCCGTAATTCGGAGCTTTCTAGTTAATGGGTTTCCAAATAGCGGATCCCATATTATTTTTGGTGGTAAAAGTGCCAAATATTTATCTCTGTATTAACAGAGGTATACTTTCTACCCTTCATTAAAGGAACAGTAACATCAAAAAAAAGTTTTTTTTAAGTAATTAAAATACTGTTGTACTGCACTGATAAAACTGGTGTATTTGGTACAGAAACACTATTATAGTTTATATAGTGAATAAAGTATCCCTATTGTAAAATATAACAATATAATATATAGTGAATAAAGTATCCCTCTTGTAAAATATAAGGATATTATAAGTTACCTAGGAGTTTCATGACCATATAAAATGGCATGAAACTCCTCGGTAACTTCTAATTTAGTTACATAGTTACATAGTTAAATTGGGTTGAAAAAAGACAAAGTCCATCAAGTTCAACCCCTCCAAATGAAAACCCAGTATCCATACACACAACTCTCCCTACTTTTAATTAAATTCTATATACCCATACCTATACTAACTATAGAGCTTAGTATCACAATAGCCTTTGATATTATGTCTGTCCAAAAAATCATCCAAGCCACTCTTAAAGGCATTAACTGAATCAGCCATCACAACATCACCCGGCAGTGCATTCCACAACCTCACTGTCCTGACTGTGAAGAACCCCCTACGTTGCTTCAAATGAAAGTTCTTTTCTTCTAGTCTAAAGGGGTGGCCTCTGGTACAGTGATCCTCATATTTTGCAACTGGGTTACTTTATTTATTATAATACACAAGTTTCATTGAGTCATTTGACAGAAATGACATCAGAACTCCCTATTTATAAGGATAACATTTATGGCTTTTGGGTATTATAAGAATATTATAAGTCACAGAGGAGTTCTATATAAAAGCACAAGACAGATGGCTGAGTGCTTTTATACAGGTCATGGAACTCCGAGGTTACTTCTAGTATCCTAATATTTTCCGACAAGGGGTACTTTATTATAATACACAAATTTTAGTGAGTCATGTGACAAAAATGATATCACTAAGCTCCATTTATAACTGATGACATCACTAAGAGCTGTTTATAAGTATACATTTACAGGATATTCATGGCTTTTGTGCAATATATATATATATTCCTGAGGACGGCTTAAGTTGTAAGCCGAAACGTCGAAATAAATTTTGGGGTTTTTTCACCAAGGAAGTCCTGTGAGTGCGGTTCTTTTTGTTTGTATATATATATATATATATATATATATATAAATATATATATGTCAATTTTCTTAGGAGTATTTAAAGAAGGACACTTTCAATAAACATAAATGGAACGGAAAATGTATACATAGTCACTAAATTAGTGAAATGACATGCAGAGTAGCACAATAGTATCGTTTTGCTGACTACAGCCACAAGAAGGTTATAAAGTTCCATCAATGTCGTGTAAAACAATAAACTTCAATTTGGCAGTCCAGACTCACTATCCTGTCCTTATTGGCTTGCCTGGTTGGGGAGAAAAAGGAGAAGGGGGCGGGTGGGGGGGGGGTTTAGGATAAGACAAGAGAACCAACAATTCTAAAGCTGTTCTAGGGAGAAAACAGATACATTATTATAAAAAGCCAAAGATTTATAAGAAAGGAGACATCGGAAGAGTCTCATTTAGTCCTTTTGGCGCTAGAACATCCAATTTGTAGATCCATCTGGATTCCCTTTGTAACAACAGTAAACCCCTGTTGCCCCCTCTTCTAGGGATTGGTATATGGTCAATTAGCATATGTCTGAACTGGGGCAACGAGTGTCCCAATTTTAACCAATGTTTCGCCACAATTTGATCCGCTCTGCCCGTAGAGAGGGCGGCTCGAATAGCACACCTGTGGTTATTCATACGTTCCCTGTATGTCGTCGAGGCTTTGCCTACATAGTAAAGGCCACAAGGGAACCATGCTAAATAAATCACATGATCTGATAGGCATGACAATCTGTGCCTGATGAAAAACTTTTTTCCTGTCTTTGGATGAGTGAAGAAAGTTCCCTGTGACATCCCACTGCAGGTTAGGCAACCTGCGCATTTATAGCAGCCATCCTTCAAAGGTCTGTCCAGCCATGCGCTGGAACCTTTGGCTTGCGACAGGTTGGAAGGCACGGACAGGGCTCAACATGACTGCCTTTCTCCTACACCCTCCGTATCTGCATAGAGAGGCGACATGGACTAAGGTAAGCGCCGATTAGATGCCTGACAGCCTGGTGTATGATTACTGCCCCGCTTCCCTGGTGAGGGTAAGATGGGGGCATGCGATGCTTTGATTTTATTTTTTATATGACAGCACGATTGATTACCACTAGCAGAACGCGGGGATTTCCCCGACCACACTGGTGCACATACTCTGCTCTGTAGAGAGCTAATTACAGTTGGGAATATGTTACTGTTTAAGCAACAAAAATGTACCTAATATGTCACTATGGGGGTTGCCATGAGCACATACGTCACTCTCACGTTTTGGCGGGCTCAGGGGGATTTAAATCTGTATGTTTGTACACTACTCTTTGTGTCCTGAAGACGGCTCAAGCTATGGAGCCGAAACGTTGATAATAAATTTTGATATTTGATTTTGTCACACTAAGTCCTGGTTGATGCGGTTTTTTTTGTCGGTAAACTATGTGATTGTTGGAAACCAGCACACGGGCATTGGATCGTTTGCCGTGTTCACCAGCTACACAGTATATATATATATATATATATATATATATATATATATATATATATATATATATATATATATATATATATATATACACATATATATATATATATATATATATATATAATTATTATTTTTTTTTTAAATATCAACGCATCCCAACATCCCACACATCCCAACCCCCCCCCCCCGCCAAATGGCCAACAGGGCCAAGGGTGTTCAAACCTCCCACTTCACCACAAGGCTAGGGAGATCGCTTTATCCAGATCCCCTACCATTCATAGCTTGCAAGGAGAAAATGAAAACTGTTGATCTCTGAAGAGGTCCAAAGACTTTGCACCCACGCAGGGCTGGATTCAGGGGGAGAAGGAGCCTAATGGCCACACATATCCCAGCTAGATCAGTGCTATCCAAGTGAAAAATACAAAACTTAAAGTGATGCCCCTCCGTGACAATGTCTGGGAAGCATTAAAATAGCTTGGGCTCCATTAGTGTCCAAGCCCTGGCCTCTCCATTCTACCAGTGAGGATTGGCGTCTCCCTCAACCGATAAGAACAGATAATCTGTTTATCTGAATCATATTGTATACAGATATCAAAACAAACAGGGAGAGACTCAGGACTAATGTTATGCTGGCATATTTGCTCATCACTAGCAGTTATTTGTTTGTTGTGCTAGATAGTTCAAGCTGTGTGAAAGTTCACGGCAATGCAGTGGATACAAACAGACAGATGGATTATCATTGTTCCGGTAAACTATCTATCCCATATGGTTTATTGTTTATTTGTGTTGATGCATGTTTTAGTCTTATATAATGCAATAGCCATTCACTCAACTGTTTACACTTTACTGTTCCTTTAAGGCACAGAAGCAGAAAAACAGAGCTGGTTAGGGTGAGCTAGGGCTAAAAGGAGCCAAAAAGCCCTTCACATACAAGACATGCAATGTAAAGCCTTCTGAAAACAAAAGGTATTTACATGTCTCATGCCTAAATACAATTAGATTTTAACTCTCACATAAGGCATTATGGGGGTGGAGACATACAAACCATACCTTTATGTCCCTGTGGCCAACTATGCATCCATAACCACTGGTTTTATAGCACATATCCAGCCTAATAGGATATATGGGTCTGAACTCTTAGGCGGTATCTATGCTATAAAACCAGCTTTTCTGGATGCATAGTTGAGTCTGATATCATCACAACTGCAGTCTGCATTTTTCCTTAGCTTGGCTCATCAGAGTAGAATAGAGCTTTAGATCAGAATATGCAAAGCCAGGAAAATTGTTCATAGGAAAGGTAATCAGTATTAAACAGATTTCTATAATCTGCACTCTACACAGCAAGTAAGCCCAGTGTTTTGATAGTCTTGACAAATCTTGGCAAAATGTCATTCTTAAAAATAAAAATAGTAGATGCATTTTTTCATATATAATATCAAATAATGACAAAAGGTCGTTTTACTCAAGATGGCAGAAGAACTGCAGTTTGAGTACTGTCTTATTCTTATTTTTTCCATTGTGTCTTTGAAGAGCTCTTACTAAAAGCTTGAAGATGAGCAGTGTTCTATAATAGTTGCTTTGAAAGGCCAGGCAAGTCATCCTGAGCTCAGTTTTTTTAGTTGTACAAGAACAAATAGTAGATTTCTCATTTAGAAATGTTTGCCTGATGAGGTTAGATGAAGTCCCTCTGCTTTCAAGAGAATCTGTGCACCACCAATATGGAAAGCAGCGGGACTTCAAGTCCCAAATAAAATCACTTTACAATGGAAAAAGATACGGATGGGGTTGTATTATTAAGTAAGGCTTTTTGGGTGAAGAGGAACTGGTGTCTGTGAACAAAGATAGGCAATGATCATGGTTTTGTTTTAATCTGGCATCAGACATGTTTGTGCACAATAAAATGCATTTAGATTTATTTCTGGAAGTTCAGATAGTGTTTATGCACCTTTTCTACAAAAGGCCAACTGCATGAGCTCAATACTTAAATACTCATTCAAACAGTACATTCTTGCTGGTCTGACTGTACTCAGCACTTCACACTGGAGAAAAAAATCCAGCAGACACAGCTGCATCTGAATGACAAGCAACTTAGGGGGTGGGAAGTGGAATGTCTATGTGCCTCCACGTAAAGTCCTGCGTGGGTCCAGTTGGGTAGACCCGTGCCCAACCCGGACCAGCTAGGTGAGAGCTGAACCCGGACCCGCTGTCCCTCTATTATTCCCCCTCTTCTTGCTGCCGGAACCTACCGGCAGTGCCCAAATCTTAGGCCCAACCCGGGACCCTCGAAAGCTGGAAGTGACCTCACTGGTGGCTGGAAATGACTACTCTGCAGATACCAGATCTGGGGGAAATCCTTATATTTAACAACAGGATGTAAGGGGAATGTAGCCTGCAATTGAATGGAGTACCCATGCAGGGTATCTGCGAACAGCCCGCATTGTCAGAGTACAGCGATCTTTCTGGCCAAAGCCCAACAACCTTGTGGTATTCCGTGGATACCTGTGGGTACCAGACCCGATGCAGAACACTACCTCCACTGGCCTGCCCCTCATGAATACAGGGCTACCTGCACTAGGCACTGGGGCAATGCAGGTCTCTGTGTTCCAGTAAATAGGAAAATGCATTATGACTTTTTATTTTTTTTTGCAATCCTGCATTTCCCAGTCTATGTTATATTTCTTACTGAGTTATGTGATTTTGCTGCCCTCACATCAAAAACTCATTACAGCATTAATTCCTGTAATCACCACAGAATCCAAACTAAAGGAAGGTCAATGAAATAACTAAGTGGGGGTTATGAAGAAAGGCTGCAGTTACCATTATCTGAGAATTTATAGATATAGCACAGCCAAAGTCAGCAATATGGCATCTACAGTTCCCAGAAATAAAGATGCAAAGGAAGGCAGTGTATTGCATTTATTTAGCATATTCCTTTGATCTGTATTGTTTTCAGTAGCAGAATATCAATCTTCATATTTTTTAATGGTATTCAAAGTAGAATGATTGGCTGTTTTATTTAAAGCTTACATAAAGGATCAGAATTTACTCAGGTTTTATAGTTAATTTGCTTTCTTAGCTGCTGGAACTGAAGAGAATGGATTATCTAATTGAATATGCCAAAGCTACTGCATTAGAAAATTTACCTAGACAATAAATGAAGCAGGCGCATTGAAACATACATTTCTTTAATGAATTCTACAGCATTACCAAATAACTCCTAGATATCCTGTTTCATTGCTGCAGTGCCAATTGTAGGTATTAACCCCTTGCAGTGACATGTTCATTGTCATGGAACAAAAAAACATTTTGGATGTAATTTTGCTTTTTGATTGCTCAATCAAAACAGTGGCACTGCATAAGTATGTAAGTCTGTGTGTGAGGATCATCCCACCAACATTTTCTTTCTATTGCCACTACATTTGATGAATCTCTGCTTGAAAGCAGATTTTGAGTGGTAAATTGTTATTTGTGCATCATTTGAGATATTGGGATGGGGAAGAAGGAATGCACTGGGTTTGCCAGTCTTACAGGAAGATTTTTGGAAACATTAACCATTTTAGCATATAGATAAAGGTTTTATATTTATATTATGTTATTATAGCATTATAATGTTATGTGCATTTAAAATCAACTAACGCATAACATAACAAAACATTTAAAATGCAATGCAAAAATGACATATTGAAGTTATTTCTCTAGTTGAGGTCTCAGCAGTAGCAGGTGCATGGGTGTCTACAGATAGGGGCAAGGGGGGGCACTGCCCCCCCCTGGACTTGTACTTTATGATAAAGCATATTCTCTTGCCATATGGTCAGCACCCCTTCAAATAATGGACCCAATGCTTATTCTACTGCTCAGAGCAACAGTTCGGAGTTATTTCTGCCCCTTCCCTCTGTGAGACGCTTCCAGCTCTTCATCTGTGTGAGGTATGAGAGAATCAGAGTAGATAATCTTCATCCTGATGAAGTATGAGTGTGAATGTTGTGTTAATGCCAGTTTATATATATGTGTGTGTGTCTGTGTATATGTATGTAAAATTAACTGTTAGTATTAATATGTGTAAGGGCAACTGTGTTTAAGAAAGTCTGATAAACCGTGTGAGAGTGTTACAGAGACTATAATAAACCTGTTTATAACTGTGTAACTACATTTATTATTGAATCTTATAGGTACAGGTTAGTTATGGGTTTTGCCTACAACCATTTTCCCAGTGCATTTGCCACAAAGCACATTAACCCTATAGTTCCTTGTCCTGCTGCTCCCCCTCATTGTTTGTTTTTGGGCGACACTTATCTTTTAACTCTTCTGCCACTCTGGGAACAATGCAGCTTTCCCCTAGACTGAAATAGCATGTATAAACATAGATTATATACTAGTGACATTTTGTTGTGTACCACCTCTTCATGCTGTTGTTACTCTACTTTATGAACAGTAGAACCCACATTTTATATTTTTGAGGGAATCCATATTGTGCCCCTATGTTATAAAAGGCACAAGGTTTTCCCAGGCACAATATTTATTATTTATTTATTATACTTTATTAATATAAAGAAATTCATTTATGGAGAGGCTAACAGAGCTTTTCTATCAATCCCTGCCCCACTGAAGCTTTACAAAAAAAGGATCGATCACATTAATACAACAAGCTAAGGTCAATTTATGCAAGATTGGATGATATCAGAAGATACCAAAATCACCTTAATGAACCTCAAGAACATACATTAGCAAAAGTGCAGTGGAGCAATAACACACATCAAGCACTCAGACAATTGTTTTTGTTATTCTGGCTGCACTTGACTAATCAAAGATATTTGGTGAGCGATTGATACGGGTTACAGGACCTGTAGCAAAAAAACAAGCCTCCTGAGTTTTTCGATGCCATAGATCATTGATTTAGCATTCTGCTAATTGGATTGTTAGTAATAATGAATTATAATAAAACCACATTTTTTTATTTGGCTGCAAGCAAATATTTATAAAATATGCTCCTAAGGGAAAGAAAAAAAGGAGAATCACCTTTTCTCAGACTTACCTATTATTTGCATTCAGTATCATTTTAGAATTAATTTGCATTTAATTTAATTAGATCTAATTCCAAATTATGGTACGTTAATAAAAACTGACTGACACTGCCAAGAATTAACATATTTTGTTGTATACAAAAATCCCTAAATTCTTCCTAAGGAGAACTAAAGCTTAACTAAAGAAGTAGGCTAGAAATGTTGTACATTGTATTTTGGGCTTCTGAACCAGCCCAAGGCAATCACGGCCTTTTACAAGTAAAGATTTGTGCCTCTAAATATGCCCCAGTAGCTCCCCATCTACTTTTCTACTGATTCACTGCACATGCTCTGTACTGCTATCACTTACTGAATTTAGGGACCCACTCACAAATACAGTACATACATAGAATATAAATGTCACAATATAAGTTTTATCATTAGTTAATAGATACTAGATAATTACTACATGGCAGCACATAAACCAGTGCAATTAGCATCAGAATTTAATAATCAGCCCTGTACAGGCCAACCTAATTTTCTGCTTGATAATTTATGACGATCCCTAAGCTTAGTTTTCAACAGCTCACTGAGCATGTGACAGACACAGACACTTTCTAAGATGGTGGCCCCCCTTTGACAAGATTTAAGTCCTGGATCATTGCCGCTATTGATAAACAGAAACTTTAGGCTGATGCAATAAATGCAGTATATAAAATATGGCATTTTTAGCAATATTAATTTTTAGGATTTAGTTCTCCTTTAAGGGTTTCCCCCGCACTTCTGCATAGTGTATAACATTTATTTCTACCAAAGTACATAAATGCATAAACATTGAACTTCAGTTGCCAGTTTGCTGCCCAGTTTTCCAGTTTAGTCAAATCTCTCTGCAAAGTGGCAGCATCCTGTAAGGACCTTATAATTTTGCACAATTTAGTATCAGCACAGCAACAGTACTTAATGGAAACTATACCCAGGAGCAAACCGTGGGCTGCTGCCGCCTGAGGCAGCAACCCAGATGCTGCCCCCCTCTCCTGCTCCGCACTTAAAAGTTTAGTGTCGGAGCGGGTCAAAAGGGACGGTATCGCTAGGGCAACGAGCGCGAACTTCACTTTCTGCACTAGCAGAGCAGAATTTCAGGTTTAAAAACCGGAAATTTGGCTCTTAAAGTTACAGGAGCCCTTGTAACTGGCCGTTCACTGCCACCTGAGGCAAGGTGCTCACCTTGCCTCATGGCAGGAACGGCCCTGACTATACCCCCAACATTAGTACTGGTATATATATTTAAGTAAAAATTGCCCTTTTACATCTCTTGCCTTGAACCACCATTTTGTGATGGGCGGTCTCTGCGTTTCACATTTTAATCCTCTAAAGGTGGCACAATCCTTCATGGAAGTAAAATGTAGATTTAAGATAGGGTGTCTGACTTCTGCAGATAGTCATAAAGTAAGACAGAACTGCTGTTTTGAGAAGGAAAGGATTGGTTTATTTTATTGCAAAAATAAAACTGACTATATATTTTTTTTTTTAAAATGTAAGTTGATATTTTTATTAAATTAGTTTAATAAAATGTCACTTGTTTTATTCATTCCCAGTGGGTTTTTCTTGTAGGAATATTAGAAGGTGAAAATGTATTAATTTGCTTTATTTGTCTAAATATTTTTATAGGAAATATTTTTTAAAATATTTAGTGAAAAATATTCATTGTGTGACCCCAGTAAATATGAGGTCACATAATGACTAGTGAATATATATATATATATTTATATATATTAATATATATATGTGTGCATATATCTGTGCATCGTACCATAGCCAAGTTCTGTGTAATATGGTAATCCATTCACACTCCCACTAATAGAGGTCGTTCATAGGCTGACAGAGTGCAGGAGTTTAGACACAGAGAGCTGCTGTTCTGTCAGTTGAGGAGAAGCAGCACACCTGTAATTTTGGCTCTGTGTCTCTATTAATTTTCTTTAACAAAATCACTGTTGCCATGGCCACAACATGAGCCTGTACCACCTGCAGTTTTAGCCTATCCTCTGCAGCCACAACCTTCTTATCACCTCCCCAAGGGCTCCTGTTGTGTTAATAATTTCAGTACCAGAAGCCTGATTAGCAAAGAGGCCAACCCAGGAGTTTCTGAATCTCCTTTAAGTACAATTAAAATCAAAGTTATTACAATTATGTGTAAAAGTATATAAACAGAGAATGCTTGATTTACTGTATACTGTATATTTGATTCTAAACAGTCATTTTACCCCTGTAGTATATCTGTTCTGCTCCATGCTGAGCTGTTTTGACATCTAGTGCACCTAGTCATCTGTAGGTACATCTCTATAAATACACTGTAATACATTTGATAAAGAAGTCAAGCTATTTTGATCGAATAATTGTTTTCTCTTCTTTCTTTCTTTCTTTCTTGATTGATTTCTGTTGATTCTATTTTAACAGAATAGAGACAGCCAACCCACATCTGAGAAAATGTAACAAAATAATAAATAAAATAACATAGACAGGATCAAATTTCTTCCCAACAACTTTACAGTTAAAGCTTCACTATACACTGAAATTGGTATTTGAAAAGACATGGGGCTAGCAGGGATTATTCTATATTATTAGAGATTTTTCTAAAACATAACTTGACAGGGAAATGGCATGATGTGGCCATCAAGGCAAATGAGAATTGATATAACAGTTGAGCTATTATATCAAAACATGTTACATGGTACCCTTTAAAAGGGAAGCAGTGTAAATACTGTTGTATCTGTTTAAACATCCCTATGCAAACAAATGTATGCTACCAGAATCGGCCCCATCTCACCATATATAAGTCTAATGAGAAAGAATAAAGGGTGAGGGTATTCTGTATATGGTTGTCAAGTGAAAACTTTTATAATTTAAGAAAGAATAAAACATACAGAAACCCCATTGATATTTTTTGACCACCCCTCTTCTTTCTCTTAGGTTCTGGTATGGGGATACCAGTCCCACAGACCCAATTAATTACAGAAAAACCATTCCCTTTTAACTGGGGTAGGAAGGAAAAATAATGAAGCTATCGGCATTGGTTTGTGAGCCCAAAAAAAAAGAGTAACAGAAGTTTGAAAACTTTTGTCAAGTATAACACACTAGTAATTATAAAGATCTCCATTTTTTGAGAATTCAAGTTTATGTCTAGTAACCCATAGCAACCAGACAGAAGGTAATATTTGCTGCTGTTGAAAACAAACATCTCATGGCCAAAATGTCCATCATCCAGGTTACTTCTTCAACATAGTAAATACAATATGGAATATGGTACTTAAACAAAACTATAATTTACAACAGTTTTTATATACATTTTTGGGATTTTTGTGACCATTTAATAATCTTGCTAAACTGATATATATATTCTGTATTCTATGTGGGAGGAAAAGATGGAGCTCTGTCCATACACTGGCACTAATGTGCCCTTGATTTGTGTGTGAGCACAGTGAATCATAGAGCCAGAGTAATTAAGTTTTCTATTTAGAATTATCCAATAGCACATACTACTAGAAAAGTGTATATTTTTAAACTGATTTATTCAGATAAAGCAGTGTTTACATATGGGCTGTTGTATGCAATATATTTTATAGAGATCTGCAATGTCCAGGGGTATACAGTATTTTCTCTTTAAGTAAGCACAGGTGAGTCATGCGCTTACTCAAGCCAGTAAGTGCATGACTCACCAGTCTCAGTGGACTCACAGCAGGGAGAGCAGCATAAATATGAATTATTTGCCTATTTCAGTTATGTGTGAGAAAGAAAGACAGAGAAAAATCCTCTGGTACAAAAATCGAGGATTGGGAATGGGGCAATGGCCAAATGGAAAAAGAAAGAGGTTTACCTCATCTTCTGCCACAAAAAGCACAGTAAAAACCAAAACCACACAATGATTTAACCTAATCGCTCCCCCATAAAGTAAGGTTTCTGCAGAATTGGTTTGCTGAAATGGAAATTATTGAACTTTATTGGCCTGTGCAGAGCTCTGACATCAACACAAATAAAAACCTGTGGTATTCTCGTGAAGGGGCCCATTTACTTAGCTCGAGTGAAGGAATAGAATTAAAAAAACTTCAAATTTCGAATGATTTTTTTGGCTACTTCGACCTTCGACTTCGACTTCGAATCGAACGATTCGAACTAAAAATCGTTCGACTATTTGACCATTCGATAATCGAAGTACTCTTTAAAAAAAACTTCGACCCCCTACTTTGCCACCTAAAACCTACCGAGTTGCAATGTTAGCCTATGGGGAAGGTCCCCATAGGCTTTCTAATGTTTTTTTGGTCGAAGAAAAATCGTTCGATGGATTAAAAACTGTCGAATCGAATGATTCGAAGGATTTAATCTTTCGGTCGAGCGATTTTTAGTTTGATCGTTCGATCGAACTATTTGCTGTAAATCCTTTAATTAACCCTCAATATTCGAACCTATGTAAATCTGCCCCTAGATGTGATCCAGGCTTGATCGTCTAACTGCAGTGCCCAACTTCCCTAATGTTCTTGTGGCTGCATGAAGTAAAATCTCACCCATAACGATCAAGTGAAAATCCTATTGCTGTTATAGCAGCAAAGCATTGACAAGCTATATATTAATATGACATATTTACTATCCTATATCTGTTTGTTCATTTCCCTGTCGTGGGTAGACAAAATCCTATACCTTGGAATACTGGTCAAATATGTTGTTGAGATATATAAGATGAATAACATTAATCCCATAGTGGTGGACATGAAGATCAAACTTTCACACTGGGAAAAACTGCCCTTATCCCTCCTGGGGTGTGTGAACCTTATTAAAATGAAATACCTTCTTTAGTTCTTATATGTTTTCAGGAACACCCCCCCCCCCCCCCCCGTTGGCTGAACAAAGCTTTCTTTAAACAATTAAACTCATTGGTGATTTAATTTATGGGGAGCAAAAAAAGCCCTTTTAGCATTACAGTGGTTGTTATCTACTGGGTGTCTTTCTTTACGAGGCTTTTATATATAAATGTCTTGGCAGCTGTACTAGTTATAGTGTGTTGGTGGGTTTTAATCACCATACTCTAATCCTGCTACTGTAGTGGAAGCGTTTCAATTATCACTATGCTTAAGGCCTGGACTGCTACAACAAAACTGTTGCTACCCAAAGAAGGATTTATTCCCCACATGCTCTTTGGCAGAATGATGGTCTTCAGCATTTCTTAGGGTTACCTGACTACCAATGGTGGCCGCAACTTGTAGTCAAGTACTTATGGTACTTATACCCAGAGGGTCAGTTTTTTTGTAACGTGAACAATTGCCCATTACTGAACAATTAACTCCCAACATACGGTTTAGATATTGCCAACTCAAACATGCTGCAATCACCCAATTTACAGCCGCAGGCCATACACTGGAATCTACTAGCCCAGAAACTAAACTACAGCTAATGTACTACATTGCCCAAAACACTTTCTACTGTATACCGGGTGTTTATTCTTCCAAATAATCAAAAACAGTTATCCTGCTATGACAAATGGAGCTTAGATATACCTACTTTAGCTGAAAGTGACCAGACAATGGTGCTGTGACTCTTGCTACCACCACTGATGCCAGCCAAATATAAGCTGATACAAGCAAAATGTATTCATTGAGCGTACATGACACCCGGATAACTCAATCGTATTAACCCGAATATAGAGAATGCATGTCCTAGGTGTGGCAGAGGCCCTGGTAACTGGCTACATGTGACGTCATGTTTCAAGGCTTAGAACTATTGGACACAGATTTTTGCTTTCATATCAAAAGTAATGGTATTGACAATTGAACGTATCCCAGAAATTGTACTAATGGGACTAACCACTGGACTTGTAGAAAAGAAACTTTCTTCAGAATGTTTTGTACTACACCAAAAAAATAATCATCCTCAAGTGGAACAGACTAAACTCACCTAGCCTAGCTGAATATAGTGAAACTGTAAATAAAGCACTACAATTTTATAAAGCAGTATACATTGCCAGGGGCTGCCAGGACAAGTTCATAGATATTTGGTTATTATGGGTTCTGAATTCTGAAACTAACAGTCCCCAGGTATTTTGAGTAACCTCCTTACTAGAATATAATATGATCTGTGACATTTTGTTGCCTTCCTCCCCCCCCTTTTTCTTTTTTTCCACCTTTCCTCTTTTCAGTCTCTGTACTGTGCATGAATTTAAATTAGTTGTTTAATTGCATTTGAAAATCAAAAACAAAAGCATTTAAAAAAAAATACGTTATTTGCAGTAATTTTATCATAATATATTTGTGATCTATATTTTTTGGTCACCTGCAAAACATTTCCTTCAGCTACTGACAGTAGAGGAATGAAAGACCAATCTCTCTTGAAACCTACAACGTAAAGCTAGCCATACGCTCACCAATAATACAAGCTTGGGAATGATTATGGTGGATTGACAATAATGGCTGATATATATGTGCTATGGATATGGAGCAGTTCATGGATCTGCCCTGTTCTACTAATACGCCATACAATATATGCCAGTCAGGGGGCAATCCTGATGCCACCGCCCCTCCCACTCTGCACTTAAAACTTAGCATTAGCGAGGTTAAAAGCGGTACCACAGCACTAGCAGACCCAAATTTATGGTTTAAAAAATTATGTGCAGCCCCTCTACAGTTTCTGCTGTTCCAATAGTTAAGGCTATCCATTTGAACAATTGAAAAAATAGAAAAGGCAACAACTCTATGTATAACCCCTCATGTTTTATCCATCAGTTTGGTCTAGGGTTGGCACCTTTTCTAATGGGGAACTCCAGGAAAGGGGCAGGATAGATGATGTCAGGGGCGGGCAGGTCACTATTTTGGGCAAGTCTGTTGCATCAGGGGACATGGTTATGATGGCATTATCTTCAATGCCCTGTCCAGATTTCCAAAAAAACTGCCTGTCCGGGTGAAAACTGGACAGGTGGCAACCCTAGTTTTGTCGTGGTCCGATGTTGTAAAGCAGATACCTACTAGTATAAGCCAATATATGGCCTTATGTCAAGATTAAAAAATGACTTGTTATGTCAACTGACAAGACTTTTATGGTTTAGATAAAGAAGTATTTTAAATATTGGTTGTTCCCTAGGTGATATATTTTTATAGAAACCTGCAATGTTCAGGGATATAGATTTCTGACAAGAAGGAATTCATATTTTAATAATGTACTGCTTTAGGTATAGCATTTAGCATTTTCAGCACATTACATTTATAAGGAAAAAAGTATTTTTAAACTCAAATAACATTGAACTCATAACGAATAAGATCTTAATCCTTCTACAAATTTGTTCAGCACATGGCATGTAAGTGGTTTGCTAGTACATTTGGGAGGCTGGAGTAATACAGATTTGTGCATCACTGGAAAGAAGGTAAATTAGCCAAAAATGACTTTGTTTTGTCTTCTTAATTCTTTGTTTTATATTTTTCCTTGTTAATTCATGTTTTACTACACTCATTTTATATCTTTAAGTCCTCAAAGATTGGTCTGTGCTCTGTAATTTGAAGATTTTAAGGATATTTTCCCCTTCCTATTTCTTCCTTATTTCTTGCTTTTACATTTCTTCCTACATTAAATAAACTGCTAACAGAAACAATGTATTACTATTTTTGAAGACAAATTAGTTAATTTTGTTCTGAATTCTAAGCTGAGAAAGTATTTTCACAGGGACAGTGCTTTTTCTAACAGTCCGTCTCTGAATCTTTGGTTACAGCAGAGCTCAGTAAACCCAAATCTGAGCCCAAATCACACATTTTAACAGGTGATTTAATCATCCTTCCCTACTTCTACTTGCCTAGCTGATAAACTCCCCAGTTCCGAGATAAAAAAAGTATGGGTTCAGATTTCACATTCAACATAAGATTAATATTAGGTCTAATTTTCCTTGCTTGTCACTAATGAACACTAACTTACATATTAGTAAGCACTAATAAATGGTGCTCTTTGGTCACATTAATGCTGTTTCTTGCCATTACTGAAATACATCTCTCCATTCCTAATTATGTTGTGACCCACTTTACTGAGTGCTGTTGATTGATCATACTTACATATTTTTGTGTACAGAGTTCTTTTTGTGTGCAGTTATTTACTCATCCACATGCATCCACATTTTCATGCAGTAAAAAGCTTTGTTTCTCTTACTTTGTTACCTTAAATTAAGTTAATTGTGTCTGTAAAAGTTGGTGTAATTCTCAGTCTTAAATATTTTCTCTACTTTATTTTCAAGGGATGTATATAAAATATGCTCTAGTTTGCATTTGATGGGTATTTGAAAGGGTCAGTAATGCCAACATATCAAATGGCTTCAAATACATTTAAATATTATGTACTGATTGTGCTTTATGTGGTTAAGTTCATCTATTTTCATGAAATTGTTCTGCCATTAGCTTTTAGGGTGGTGTGCTTGACATTTACCCAACTTTTACCATATCACATCTTCAAGGAGCATTATATGGGAAATATAATACAGAAGGTTTTTTTGGTGTTAAAATTGAGTCTGCACTCAAAATGTGTTTTGCTGTATTATACCAAAAGTTACATAGTTACATAGTAAGTTAAGTCCAATCAAGTTCAACCTTTTAAGTCTATATATAACCTGCCTAGTTGATCCAGAGGAAGGCGAGAAACCCACAGTTGAAGCCCCTCTAAGATGCCAATCAGACCAGTCCCTGGATCAACTTATTGTTGAGTTATGAGCTATCTTTTATAACCCTGCATTCCCTCCTTTGCTAAAAAGCCATCAAACCTCTTCTTAAAGTTATCTAATGTATCAGCCTGTCCGACTGAATCACGGAGAGAATTCCACATCTTCACAGCTCTCACTATAAAAAATCCCTTCTGAACATTTAGCTGGAACCTCCTTTCTACTTATCGGAATGGGTGCCTAATGTGTCATTTGGAAGGACCTACTGGTAAATAAATTATTAGAGAGATAATTATGTGATCCCTTTATATATTTATACATAGTTAACATATACCTCTAGTGCCTCTACTCCAGCGTGAACAAGTTGGTACTGCATATATCCTGCTATGAGGCATTATGCCTAAGGGCAGAGACACACGCTCAGATTCGGAGAGATTAGTCACTGGCAAAAAATCTCCTCTTGTTAGGGGTGACTAATCTCCTGCCTTCTGCTTCATTTTCCAAAACTTCCCGAAGTTTCCTCATGAGGCAACTTCGGGCGACTTTGGAAAACAAAGCACTCCGAGTGCTATCCCGCCAGCAATTTACATTCTAGCCAGCAAGAAGGCAGGGGAAGGCAGTTTGGGGAGATTAGTTGCCCCGAAGAAGAGGAGATTTGTTGCTGGGCGACTAATATCCCCGAATCTGAGCGTGTGTCTCTGCCCTTAAAGTGACACTGTATTTACCTTCCCATGTGTTCAAGGGGTAATATTTATATTTTCTTAGGTCTGGGATCCTGTAAATTAATCTACTGGGGATATATGTCTGTAATTAACCTCCCCAAATAGAAGCATTACACTCCCTCTAGGCATAAGCTTTACAGAATACAAGTTCTTAGTACTTAAGTGTAGAATAAGAAGAGTCAGGTGTCATTCACAGCCCTTAATAAATATACAGCAATCATGACATTTTCTGTAAGTGTAATTGTAGTGTATTTGCACATGCTGGACAGATACAATCTAAAGGTGCTTAGAAAGTACCTTTTAATTGTTGGAGTTGCTATATATTTTCACAATATACAGTTATATAATGGTCATCATGCCCAACTTCACTCCATCATAGCTGACATTATATTATGATCCATGAATCTGAATATTCCTATCTGAAGTTAGTTGTAGAAAATACTAATATGATCACACAGTCAACATCCTGAAAAATTCAATTTGTAATCATTCATTGTGCAGGAAGTCCTTATAAATATATGTCCAATTATTGCTAAAGGAATATTCTGGCAACCTCTTGCTGTTAATGCAAAAAACAACAGTAGCCCTCAGAAGTGTTTCCTAGGCTTAGCCAGTGCTTGCTATACATGTTACAAAGCTTAGGGTGCATGCCAAACAATTCTCATTGCCTGTTAAAAAGCAGAACTAGAAAGTGAAAATGAAGAACCCCTGCTGTCCTATGGGAAACACAGGGAAAAAAATACAACTTAATAATTTAAAATCCATCTACTTAACCACTGCCAGCATCTATATGCTATGATCTTCTTTCTTTGATTTCATAAAAGAGTTTTTATGCTTTCTATACTTCTAGTAAAAATGAGCCAGGCGTGTTTGCTTGAAGTTAATCATTTCCTACCATCAGTGGTTTTACTGAGAGCAAAAAGTGCTTATTTAAAGCACAGAGATGTTCCAATAAGTGGGTAAGATCCTGCAGCTGCTGGGTGACCTAGCAGAAGGGAAGGCCCAACCTGGGGAATTAATTGAATATATGTTTGAGAAAGTAAACATTTGCCAGAAGGTTTAGAAGACCCTGAAAAAAAAAAACCTTGCTGTAAAAGTAATGCAAATGCCCTAAGTGTACCTTTATTGAATTGATTATTTTAGTTCTTTTTAGGTTCTTCATTTTTAACAATAATAAAAACCAGTTGCTAACCAAGTACGAAAACAAATGATAGATAGATGCTTGTTTGTTCTTTGTGGATTGCATCCTCTAAAGGTAATAACACAAGGGGCTGCTTCAGTCACTGCCATTTTTTGGGGCTTCAACCGCTCCCAGCAACTATATGCTATGATCTTCTTTCTTTGATTTCATAAAAAAAACTGTTATGATAGAATGATTAACTCCAATCACATACGCATACCTCATTTTTACTCAAAGGATAGAAGTCCTTTGAGTAAAAATTAGGCAGGCGTATGTGATTGGAGTTAATCATTTCCTACCATCAGTTATTTCAATGCCCAGAGCCCAGAGATATTGCAAAAAGTGGGTAAGAGCCCACAGCTGCTGGGTGACCTAGCAGAATGGAGGGCCCCACCTTTGGGGAATTCATTGAATAAATAAAATTGAATGTGTATTTTTTTTTTTTTTTCAACTTTCTGTTTATTAAAGTTAACACAGTAATTCAACAGAATGCACTTGACATTTCCTGTTGACACATTGAACAATAAACTTTGTCTGACATACATTCTTCGCTTATTGTGTTATTACAAATCCAGTGATGTGTTAACAATTTTCTAACAATTACAAACAAGGAAAGGGGGAGGGGGAAAAAGGTGGGGGGAAGGGGGTGAGTGAAATCCCCTGATGGTTGAGGTTTCATATTTGTCTTAGCAACAGTCCTTCTCTATATAACCAGATATTCCATACATCTTCAAATTTACTGAGCCTATTGTTTAGCATAGCAGTAAGCTTCTCCATTTCGATAGACCACCACAATTTGTTTCGGATTTCCTGCATAGTTGGAGGTGGGCCTTTCCATCTTTTAGCTATTAAACCTCTAGTGATTAGGCAGAATTGAACACATAATTTATGTTCGTTGAATGTTAGCTGTTCAGGTTTACGTAGCAGAAGAGCTAACCAAGGGTCAGGTGGCATTGATGTCGCCAAAGTGTCATTTATCGTTTTAAAGACATCTTCCCATAGCCTGTATATTGTGGGACATGTCCACCACATGTGCATTTCATCCGCCACTTCCCCACACCCCCGTGGACAAAGATCAGAAGAATTAAACCATCTATGTAGCTTCTTAGGAGTGTAGTACCAGTCATGATAAACTTTATACGCATTCTCTTTAATAAGGGTATTAATGGAAGCTTTCGCCATGACCTTATGGATTTTCTCCCATTCCTCCATTTCTATGGGCACCCCTAGTCTCTGTTCCCATTTCAGCATAGTAGCCGTTTTCCCTTGTGGATATGTGGCTTCCAGAAGTCCAGAGTATAAAACACTGATTTTATGTTTGCGTAGGGGATGGTTACATAAAAATTCAAAGGAGGAGGCATCGGGATATGTGCGACCCATCAGCCCCGAAGCGTAATGATGGAGCTGTTGGAACCTATAATGTTCTTTCAGTGGTATATGAAATTTCGACCGTAAAGTATCCCAAGAAATGAGTTTAGAATTAATGAACAAATTCTGAACTCTGGAGAAGCCATTATTAATCCACCATGTGAATGTTGTGGAGTTAAGCCCCGGAGGAAAAGCAGGATTGTGAAACAGTGGAGTAAGGGGAGAGGAGAGCGTCTGAGACGGCATGGTTGAGTGAACTTTATCCCATGCAGACACTGAATACTTAATAAACACATTCCTCATACCTTGACTAGGGCGATATTTATGGTCTAGCCAGAGTAAATCTGCTGCTGCATTGGGAGCGGTTAGTTGGTTTTCTAGTTCTACCCATCTGCAATCGTTAGGGTCTGAGTGCCACTTAGTTATTTGACCCAATATGGCTGCTTTCCTGTATTTCTCTAAGTTTGGAAGGGCTAGTCCACCTCGAGTGGTTGATTGATAACAAATTTTTTTATTTATCCGGTGTCGTTTATACTGCCAAATAAAATCGAACATCTGCCGTTGCAGTTTCTCCAGGTCTTTCGTGGGAGGAGGCACGGGCAGCGCCCTAAACAAGTACAAAAGCTTAGGAAGTAGGTTCATTTTAACAGAGTTGATCCTACCCATCCATGATAGCGGCAATCTATGCCACCTTCGGAGATCTTTGCGTAGGGAAGCTACCAGTGGGGTGTAATTAATATCTGCAATTTGACTGGTCGTGGGAGGAACCGTCACCCCCAGGTATTTGAGACCTTTTTTAACCCAATGAAATTCAAAGTTCAGTTCGAGGAGTTTCTGAGTAGGTTTATCAAGTGTGAGATTGAGTGCTTCTGATTTAGTGTTATTAATTTTGAACCCTGACACCTCAGCGAAGTCATGGAGCTCTTTATATAGATTAGGCAAGGTAGTCAAAGGTCTGGTAATAGAGAAAATCGTATCGTCAGCAAATAACGCCACTTTATATGTATATGAACCTATCGTAATACCTGATATATTCGGATTAAGGCGAATTCTGTGAGCAAGGGGTTCTATACACATTGCGAATAGTAGGGGTGACAAAGGGCACCCCTGCCTGGTACCATTTTTGATCTGAAACGGGCAAGAATGATATCCACCCATCGCCACACGGGCGGATGGAGCATGATACAGCTTCATCACTGCCGAAGTGAATACAGAGCCACATCCCATTTGCAATAATGTGTATCTCATATATCTCCAGTCAATGCGGTCAAATGCTTTCTCAGCGTCTAGTGTTAAAAGCATGGATTGGAGTTTATCGGTCTCGATCGCATGGACTATTTGTAGGATCCGTCTTATATTATCAGTAGCTTCTCTGCCCCGTATAAAACCCGTTTGATCTGGGTGAATGATGGTGTGAAGGTGTCTATTGAGTCTGTTAGCCAAAATCTTCGCATAAATTTTAAGATCTAAGTTAATCAAAGAGATAGGTCTATAGTTCTGACATTGATTGGGGTCTCGGTTCGGTTTCGGAATCACAATAATATTAGCTCTGGACATATCCCTAGTGATTTCCACATCCGAAGTAAGGAGCGTATTAAATAGGCTAGTAAGAGATGGTATAAGAATGGTTTGGAATTTTCTATAATATAACAATGAAAGGCCATCTGGGCCAGGGGCTTTGGAGGGTTTATGCTGAGATATAGCTAATGCCACTTCTGCATCGGTGATGTCCATTGCCAAATCCTCCCCCTGATCCTCCCGAAGGCGTGGCAGATTGGAGTTAACTAGATATTTTTGTATATATGAATCATCGAGTGTAGGGGCTGTGGTTGTCCCATCATACAATTTCGCATAAAATCGTGAGAAAACATTCACTATAGATTTAGGATTATGGACTATTTCCCCCGTATCTGACTCTACTGCTCTTATGAGGCCTAATCGTTTTTTATCATTAAGAGCTCATGCCAACATTCTGTCCGGTTTGTTACCTTTGTCATAATATTTCCTTTGTGTTCTCCTCAACGAGTGTTCAGCCTTATGAACTAATAGTAAATTTAGTTCCCCTCTGCATTTTTCTAGTTCGGTCAGAGTCGTTGTGTTTAAGTCTCGTTTATGTCTATATTCTAGATCCCTCAATTTATCCATAAGTTCAACTATCTGCCGCGTCCTAAGTTTTTTTAAATGAGCTCCCTGTTTGATTAGGTGGCCCCTGATCACTGCCTTGTGAGCATCCCAAATTATCGCCGGATTAGGCGAGTCCTGATTGTTTTCTTTAAAGTAGTACTCTATTTGTTGAGAGAGATGATTGCAAAAGGCATCATCCGCCAACAGTGATTCATTAAGTCGCCATTCACCTTTCGGAGAGGACAGGTGAGGAACAAGCAAGGTACCAATTATAGGAGAATGGTCCGACCACGTTCTAGGTTCTATACTGGAGCTTAGTAGGTAAGGGAGGTATGTGCCCGATATAAGCAATAAGTCTAGTCTGCTGTAGGATTTGTGTGGCGAAGAGTAAAAGGTAAAATCCCTTTGAGTGGGGTTCAACAGTCTCCAAACATCAAATAAATACTGGTCTCTCATAAATTGCGTCAATGCCCTATGTGCTCTGCCCGTGCCTCCATCTTTCCTGTGGCTCGACGAGTCTAATTTAACATCCAAGACAGTATTGAAATCTCCTGTGACCACCAAATCCCCAATTTTTTTGTCCAGTACAAAATTATTCAAATGAGAGAAGAATTGAGATTGATTGGTATTAGGTGCATATATTCCCACGATAGTTAATGGCTTATCATTCAGTTGTGCCTGTAACAAAAGAATCCTTCCCTCCTGATCTGTATACACATTATGGATAACCACTGGGCAGGAGTCATGTACCAATATTGCTACCCCTCTAGTTTTATTCGGTGCTGAGGAGTAGTAATATCTGGACAGTTGTGGGTGCCAATATTTAGGTTCTCTTCCTTTTTTAAAATGTGTCTCCTGTATGACTATTATAGCTGCATGAAAAGCTAAATATTCCTTACAAGCCATTCGTCTTTTGACAGGCGAATTTAAACCTTTAGCATTATGAGAAAGAATAGTCAATTTATAATCAGATGCGTCATGCATGGTAGCATCTTATACAGAGGGGCAGGTAGAGGACCTGGTGCTCACAGAAAATATACCTGTTCAATAAGATCAATTTGCGTATAACACTCAACCACCTTGGGAAGGGATAGGGAAGGTGTGGGAAGTGGGGGGAAAACATCAACATGAAAAACCGAATAAGCTTAATAATATAGCAACAAAGTAAAAAATACATTGCCTGTGAAAAAAAGTGAAAGAAAAAAGAAAAGAAAAATAGGTACCAACAAAGGATGTCAGAATGACATGTAGGCAATGGTTGTTTCCCTTCCATGGTCCTTGGGAAACAGTCCTCCGGGGTCAACTATGCGACCCGAGGTAGCAAAGTGTCCTAGAGAGGGGGTGGAGAAGAAAAGGTGGCTTGTCACCTCTGTCCCCGGGACTCCGATGAAAATGTAAGAGTCATCCAGTCAAATTAAATGAAATCTTCACGCTGTCTCCCATTGCTTATGTGGAGGCGGTCTTCGGCGTTGAGGAAGTGGATCATCTGGAGGATTATAATCCAGTCGTGCCTTGTGGCAGAATGCTTTCTGCTCTCTGGGATGTCGAAGTGTGTGAGTTCTGCCGTCATAGTGCACTATGAGCTTGAAAGGGTATCCCCAATTGTAGCGGATATTATGCTGTCTGAGAAACGATGTAAGGCCCTTCAAGGCACGTCTTTTCGCCAGAATGGAGGGAGCTAAATCCGGATATAATTGTATCTTGTGACCCTCCTCCTCTATTTCTCCCGACGGTTTCACTGCTTCCATGAGGGCCGCTTTCACACGGTACTTGTGCATACGTACGATCACATCTCTAGGAGGTTCAGTCGGTTGTGGCTTAGGTCTGAGAGCTCTATGAGCTCTATCCATTTCCAGGTCCTCCTCCGGGCAGTCTGGGAGCAGATTCTGAAATACCTCAGTCAGCAGTGGTTCAAGGTCAATGACCGTTTCTGGAAGACCTTTCAGTCTAATATTATTGCGTCTATTTCTGTTTTCAATGTCTTCCTGTTGGGATTCAAGATTCTCCACTTTGTTAAATAGATATAGAATGTCATTATCGACCTGATGGGAATATTCAGTTAGCTCACTAATGTGGTTCTCCACTTCATGAAGTCTGTTGCCTAGACTCGCTATTTCAGTAGATAGTTCTTTAGTAGTGTTAGCATGTTCAGCTTTAATTGCCTTCTCTATGTTATGAAATAAGTGAAGTAGATCTTGCTTGGAGACCTGGCTTGATTCTCCCGGATCGTCGTCATCTTCTTGTATAGGGTTATCTTGCAATTTCTCTTTAGCGTGTTTAGTGAAGATATTTCTCAAGTCAGAGTCCGTACTTTTCTTAGCTTTGGGGGCCATCCTCCTAAGTCAGAGTATTCTTTCGGTACTCCAGAGATGTGGAGGGCTATAGATAACTCAATGCTTAGCAGTGATGTAGCAGGATGTGCATATAGTGTCCCGGGTGTAGGAGGAGCCAAGCTATCCCGTCATTGACATAAAATGCAGCATGAGATCGCTGATTTCACAGAGGCAGTCCACAGCCCTGTATGGATTATGTAGGTTCTGTTAAGTACGAGTAGAAAAGATATGGGCCTGTTTGCCAGGCATGTGATGACGCTGACCAACAGTTATGCGTCTCAGTCAGTAGTGCGCTAGAATGACTGGGCCCCTGCAATCAGCGTGGGTTAAAATCTGTACTTCCCAGCCTGTATAGCACTTGGTGGCCTTAATGCAGTAACAGCCTAGAAGATGGTATACGTGAGAGCAGATTTGCCAGACAATACAGTCCCCTGTATAATTGAGAATGAGGTGGACTGTCCGTGCACCAGGGAGTAATGGTGTCCAATCGCGTCTGCTCAGACGTCCAGACTGACTGAGCAATATGTTATAATATATAGGGGAGATGAAGCTCAGATAGCTCTGAAGTTAAAGTATCGCCAGCCCCAGGTGAGGATCAGGGAGCGGCACCCCGCCGCACTATTAGAAAATGGCTGTGCAGTGCAGGGGAGTCTCTGCGTTCCAACGTGGAACGCCTTTGCGTTCTGATGAGCGCCCGGATTGAGCGCTACCGGCTGCTGATGGTGCCGTGGAAGCTGCGGGGGAGCAAGTTCAGCTTACCGCTGTTGTTTGGAGCAGTCCGGCGACACTGAGCTAAGTCGCGCTCTCGTGGCAACGGCCGGCAGATGGTAGTGCCGCGTGGTCCTAGGCCTCAGCTCTCCCTTGAATGTGTATTTTTAACCATAACGAAAGCCAGTTGCTAATCAACTAAAATAAATGATAAAAATATGCTTGTTTGATCATTGTGGATTATACTCTCTAAAGGTAATGTCACAGGGGGCATATGGTAGACTTACACCATGGCTGGAACTAGGCTAGGCAGGATAGGTATGTGTTTAGGGCGCATTTGGGAGGGCTGTTCCAAGCGAAACTGTAGACCCTGCATGAAGAAATATGAGGAAGCAAGCAAAGGAATAACGGAGGGGGGGGGGTCAGCAAGAGGAGAGTTATAGGTGCTTGCAGACAGGGGGCAGGCTTGTAGAGTGCTTGACCAAGTAGTTTTGCCTTGGGTGCCAATACTACTTGGCCTTGCTCTGCCTCACACCAACATTACCTGACTGGTGCTTGTGTCTGTGCTTGCCATGCTATAGTTGCCTGGAAAACGAATTCAGGCAATTTTAGTGTAATTTTCTGGAGACTGTTTTGGGTGCTTTGGTACTTCCTTTCTAGGCTACTGTAATTACATAATTCAGTACTTCAGAATGGACACTAGCGTCAGTACTGGCTCACCTACATGATCTACTTGATGACTATGATTTTAGCCAAACTGGCTTGTAGGTGTCTGCAATAAATGATAGCACCAGTTAATGGTATATTTATGGAAGGGTGAACAAACAAGTCTATATGGTAAGACCTAACCACATGCAGCATGTCATATCGCATTTTGTACATTTCTGCTTAGGTCTGCTTACTAAAATATACTATTCTGTGTAACTTGCAGCTGCCTAAGTAGCGGAACTGATTGTCCCAGTATGGAGTGGTACAAGCTTTCCAAGGTAAAGAGGTACTTCACCTTTGTGTTAACTGTGAGTGTCTTATAGGATGTCCTATTTTTAGAAACTTTTTGCTTTCACAGATTTTTTATAGTGTTTGAATTTGCTTTCCTCTTCTTCCTCTTTATAGTTTAAAAATGGGGGGTCACTGACCCTGGCAGCCAAAAACCTATTGTTTTGTTAGGCTACAATTTCATTGTTATTGTTAGTTTTTATTAAACATCTTTCTGTTTAGGCCTATTCATATTCTAGTCTCTCTTTCAAACTCTTTATCAAACCCTTATCTCTAGGGTAAATTAAACCTAGCCATTCCAAACTGTAAGCCGGCTAAATTTCATTTAAATGTGAAATTCCCTTTTAACAACATAATTAAATAAGTGTCTGTCTGACCCTATCTCTTTAAAATTGGTGGGCTAAACCTAATTACCAATATTTACAAATATCCAGCTCACAATTACAGTATGCCTAGATTTGTCATACTACAACCTAATCTTACCAATTCTCTAATGTTGCAATTTTACCTTACCAATATTTCACTGTAATTAACAAGAGCAGGGAGGACATAGTGCTCAGTTATACAGCATAATTGTTTAGTTGTAGAAAAACTGTGTTAATACTTCCAGCTCCACTTACAGAAACACAAAAACCTGGAGCCAGATTATCTACAGATCAGATACACTTTTTGCACAGAGTTCTTTCTTTTTTTTTGTTTCACTGAGCCCAGAGAGCTGGAGAAAGCTTTTCTTTAAGAATACAGTAAACCCCTGATGTGGCTGGGCTGCAAGCTCTCACCATTTGTTAACATTTGATATTGTGTTGGAGTGTAGTGGAACTAGTGGAGTGTAGTTCAGTAAATTATGGTTTAGTAACAATGTTTAAATCAGCTGTTAAATGTATAATTATTTGGACATTATTTAAATGTATCATTATTATGCTTTATTTATATAGTGCTTGTATTTATCCTGTATATATCACTCACATTAGTCCTCGCCAAATGGACTTTACAATTTAAAGCTTGCCATACATGGGCAAATTTAAGCTGCCAATTTGGCCCCCTCCAGGTCTACTTATTAGCTTAACCTCCATCCAAGAGACCTCCTCATCTTCCTCCCTGACAGGTATCTGCCCAAAAATTAGCCATATTTTTATTAGCCAAGTTGCGACGAGGACCGCATCAGTTTGTTGGTGCAGTCTTCTCCAGATGGCATGATAGTTGCAGGTGATGAAAGGGCACAATGCTAACTACCGTACCCCTGTGCTGCTTTTAGTATTAATCATTATTATTATTTATCTAACAACAATATATTGTGATGGAAACCAGCACGCAATTTCACCTCCAGGTGCACCAGCTCCTGGACCCATCTGTGCTTGTTGTTAGTGTTCAAGCTGGCTCTGTGTACTCAGCCTTTTGCACTGCATTGTTCTGCTGGTTTTTGATCTTGTGCCTGTTCCTGACTACTGAATCTGTGCTGCATGCCCAACACCCTAACCTGACTTTGAGTGACATTTTGGAATCAATCACTGCCATGGGTAGGATCCCTGTCCATACCACAGCAGAAAGTTCTAGGTCCCCAAAAGGGCATTCATGTAAAACAGATTTGGCAGGCTCTCCTGCTCAATTTAGGTGGTTGCTTTAAACAGTCTACAGGCTTCTCTTCTATACAATGCATTACATATATTCTCAGTGGTTTAAATGGTTTACACATCATTTTATTAAGTTTAATATCTCACATCCCTTGAAAGCATTTTTAATTGCTGCATGAATGCCACTTTTTTGGCAAATAGTGGCAAATGTTTGATCACCTTCGATAAATATGCTCCCAGGTATACCCAGATTTTAAAATGTTCCCACTCAGTGGGTTTATCCTTTCGATTAATTTTGTTTATACATAAGAACCCCAAGCAATAGATATATACTGTGTACATTTCTAGTTATAATTTTAATTGACGTGAAATAATTCATTCCTGAGTTTTTATAGCTCATGCAAATGGAACTTTAATGAAAAAGGTCTCTCCTCTCGTCTTTTGACATTATCAAAAACTCAGTTATTTTTGTTTGCTATTATTAGATCTGTGAATCTGATTGATGTTCTAAAAGCAGCAAAAGAATATATTGCAATCATAATTGTTTTGTTTATCTCTGTGTTATTATTTTCTGCTGCTCTTCTTCAGATCTAATTTCCTTTGATGATAACACAACTGTAAATATTTAATTTTTAAAAGATCTCCACTTTTTATTATAACAAACAAAAAACCGGATACCATGTGCATTAGTTAATGTACATAAATGTACAAATTGAAATGTATTGGTACAGCAATAACAATTCTAAATATAAGTATATAGCGATTCAATATAATCATAATAATAATAATAATAATAATAATATAATAATAGCATAATATAGAAAATAGTACCTTCACTGACTCATTAGTACCAGATTAAGAAAAGGTCCTCAATTAGAGCATTTATGCTATCTTTTATCTTTGGTCATAAGATCTGTTATCCATAAACTTTTATCCAGCTCTATAATGATTACATTTCCCACAGTTTCCTATTTAAACAGATTTTACTCTGAACTAAAAACTTTGTACTTGATATTAAACAAACATCAATCTGTCTTAATTGCAAAAAAATATGATTTTATTAATGTTTACATATTTTAAGTCAAAATGGTGTTCCATGTTACAGAAAGACTAATTATCCTTGAGAATTCCACAAGAATTCTCAAGAACTCTGAATAATAGTTCCCATACCAGCATTTATGACTAAAGAGAGCCCTCTCAGTGGTGCTTTTCATTCATTTCAGTTATACATAAGACTTTCCGGCAATCTTGGTTAATATAATTTAAACTGATTGAATGAAAAGAGAATATTTTTGTTACAATTATAATTCATATAAGGAACACTTTTTTTCTGATATAACCCCAGATGACCTTATATAACTCATGCAAACTGAATTTAATGTAAAACAGCTCATCTTTACTAATTAATTTTCAATATCAAAAACTTTAGGGTCATCTAAAAATGCAAGTGCAATTTCTGCTACCTGCTTGAAGTAACCGGGTAATCGGCTAACCCCCCCCACTTGTGTGCACCAACGTAAGTGCACGATAACGGAGGAGGAGGGGAAGGAAGTAGCGGCAAGTGTCAGAGGGAGGTAGGAAGGGGAGAGTGATAGAAGAGGGAGGCAAGAGGTGAGCAAATCAGGACTAAGAGTAGGCAGAAGACCCTTGCCCAGGGCCCCCACATCATTGCACCCTACGCAGGTGCCTCTTCTGCATACCAATAGTTCTGGCCCTGGCTGGGAAACCAGTCCAGAAGCCAGAATGTGAGGTTTAATCGATATAACTTAAAAGTCCACAACAAAAATTTATGTACAAACAAATGACTGTAGTAAATATCAGTCTGAGGCAAAATCTTGTAAACAGGCCACAAGTCAGGACAGGCAGCAGGCAAACTGAGTCAAATAACTGGCTATAGGTCAAACTGGGAAAGCCTGAAGAACAGAGCAAGGATGGGTACTGGAGCACAGGAACTAATTAAAGACCAAGGTACTAGGAAGGGACTCCAGAACAAGGTAGTAGAAAGGGACACGGTTTAAGAAGTCAGGCTGTGATTCATATACAAAAACAAGGAAAGCAGCAGGAGAGCAAGATCACAGCTAGCGAACTCAATAACCAAATAACTAAGTTGCTAGAGGAATGCTTATATAATGCTTACCTGGCAGACAGGTGGAAAGGGAGAAGAAGACCAAAATACACATAAAAATAACTGATTTGGTGGTGGAGTGGCAATCCAGTTCATAGACCTGGGACTGAATCCTGACAGATCCTGGCACAACTTTTTATTGCATGCTTTGTGCACTGTAGCTAACTTAAAAATATACAGTAGATGATGCCCTGCACTTAGTATCCATATTAAATACACAGAAAAAAACTGTTTTTTTACATACAGCCATACAGTACTAAGGTGCAGATAAACAAGGTCTTTCCCCAAGCCACTCCTCTTTTCCCAGTGATGATCGGGCCTAGACTGGGAATATGTGGATATGAGGGGCTGCTATAAGACGGCTTAGACAGTCACTATTTAGAGGGCTAGTTGTTTGTGCTTCTGTTTATTTGGAATGCCAGGGGTCTATTTTGAATCCCAGTCTGGACCTGGTGGTGACATATTGCCTTTATTATAACATTGGCTTCCCCAACCTGATTAAACAGAGCCCCTGTTATACTCTACTGTGTCTTATAGATCATTCTGTGAGAGACATGAATAACCACATATGGTTATATGTTTTATTAACCATTTACCTGGCTAGCGTTATCACTGTGAATGCAGTCTCTTTTGATAGCACAGTTTACAAAATATTTATTATTATTTCAGAAGAATGCACAGGCTGCTCCTCTGTTATGCTGATTTTAGCATTACATATTTTGTGATTTAGCCAAATCCTTTATGAAAGGTTAGGCAGAATACCAAACCAGACCCAAACCCTAATTTGAAAGGGCCAGGAAGGGTTTAAAAACTGAACATTTTTAAGCTTCCTTGTCTGTGACAAAATGTCATGTAATTTTTTTAGGATTCGGATTCAGTTTGTCCCTCAAGCATGAAAACAAATAGCGTATGTATGAAGAGAACATATTTTAAAATGAAAGTTTCCATTTCATTAAAAGGCATATGCTATGTCAAAATAATGCAAGGGTTATTTCTTGGCCTTCTATGATGATACTACAAGACACCGAGGATCACTCATTATAGGTTAGCATAACCAAAAAAAGTCCTATATGCAATACTTTTTACTTTTAGAGGCCCAAAGCCCTTTAAAGGATTTACTGCACCACAAAGCTTAATCAAACAAATGATTTATGCTTTCAAAGATGGCCACAGGGGGCTGTCATCTTGTAACCTTGTTAAACATCTTTGCCTGACCCTGACCCTGCACATGCTCATTGTGGTCTGGGCTGCTTAGGGATCATCATAAACAAAGCTGCTTGAATTCTGCATGGCTGGTAAGTAAGGCGGGGGCTCCCCCTGCTGTTCATACGTATGATTGTTTCCCCAGAGCAGTTAGGGAACGTCTGACAATTCCTATCCACAGCAGTAAATGAAGGGAGAATTTCACTGCATACAGTCAGGTTTCTTATAAAAACGGTGCACATTTTTTAATTAAAGTATATTGGAGATATGTTTCTTTTTCATTAAAGAAAGTAAAAATGGGATTTTATTTTTTTGCCTTGTCCTTTAAGAGATACAGGAGGTTGGACCATAGATTTTATTGAGCATGCTAAGAAAAATGCTGAGCATCTGAACTTTGAAAACATTTCTTTACTGGACATTAAAGGGGTTGTTCACCTTTTAATTAACTTTTAGTATGATGCCAACAGCGTTGCAGTTTGCAGTAACAGCAATCTGGTGGCTAGGCTCAAAATTATGATTATATTTTGGAATATGAATAGGAGAAGGCCTGAATGGTAGGATGAGTAATAAAAAGTAAACAATACATTTGTAGCCTTACAGAGAATTTGTTTTTAGCGGGGGTCAGTAATACCTATTTTAAGGCTGGACATAGTCATAAGATGGCACATATGTAATTAAAAAACTTTAAAAAAAGAAATAATGAAGACCAACTGAAACGTTGCTTATACTTGGCCATTTTATAACATGCATGGACAGATTTATCAAGGGTCGAATTTTGAATTTGAAAAACTTCGAAATTTGAATTCAAAAAGATCAACCGAAATTAAATCAAAGGATTTTTTTTGCCAAATAGGTCAGTTTTCGATTGAATGGGTCCGTTTTCAATTGAATTACAATCAACGCTTTCGAATCGTATGATTCCCAAAAAAACTTTTCCCAAAAAAGACTATTCTCTAGTCAAAGTACACAAAAATTAGCTTGGAATTAGAATTTTCACTTAAACAAATCTGCCCCTAAAAGTTGACTTAAAGATGAACCATCCATTTAAGTGATCAAGAAATTATACAAACATTTGTGCACACTGCATATATATTTTGCATGTTTTGTAATATAGTGTACAAAGGTCACTTCTCCATCCTTCTCCTCCTTGACCTATCATCTGCATTTGATACAGTTGATCACTCTCTCCTGATGCAGATTCTCTATTCGCTTGGCATCCGTAACCAGGCTGCATCTTGGCTCTCTTCTTACCTTTCTAACCGATCATTCACTGTCTCCTATGATAACAAAACCTCATCTCCAGTTCCACTTAATGTGGGGGTGCCGCAAGGCTCCGTACTTGGTCCGCTGTTGTTCTCCCTGTACACTCTGTCTTTGGGAGATCTCATCCATTCATTTGGCTTTAATTATCATCTGTATGCTGATGATACCCAAATATATTTATCCACCCCTTCATTAACAGCTGAAACAGAGGCTCAGATCTCTAACTGCCTCCTGGCTATCTCAAATTGGATGAACCAGCGACACCTTAAACTCAACCTAACAAAAACTGAACTTATCATCTTTCCACCTAAGCCTGGTCCTACTCCCCTATTTACTATCTCTATTGATGGCATGCTCATTAATCCTGTCAACTCAGCTCGCTGTCTGGGGGTAATCTTTGACTCCTCTCTCTCCTTCTCTGATCATATTAACACCACTGTCACTTTTTCTTACACAATATTGCCAAAATCCGTCCCTTCCTTTCACCTGATACATCCAAGACGCTCATGCATGCTCTCATCCTATCCAGACTAGATTAATGTAACCACTCCCATCTCTCCCCTCTACAGTCTGTTTTAAACACTGCTGCAGGAATTATCCTCCTCTCATCCAAAAGGGTACAGGCCCCTCTGCTGCTGAAGTCCTTATCATGGCTTCTTATAAAACAAAGAATAACTTATAAACTCCTCCTCATAACCTTCAAAGCCCTTCATTCCTCTGCACCTAACTACATCTCATCTCTTGTCTCTCTATATGTTCCTGCCCGAAACCTCCACTCCTCTCAGAGCAACCGCTTGGTTGTACCCCCCACTACTACTGCTGTTTAGTGGGGAGAGAATCCTCCTTCAATGTTTTTAAAACAAAACTCAAATACTACCTCTGGGAGCACCTGGATAACACCTGAACTGGCACTTATATAACAGTGTAAAGGTGGCCATACACGGATAGATCCGCTCGTTTGGCGATGTCGCCAAACGAGCGGATCTCCCTCCGATATGCCCACCTTGAGGTGGGCAATATCGGGCTGATCCGATCGTGGGCCCTAGGGCCCAACGATCGGATCCTAGCGTTCGCCAAACGGGCGGTCGGATCGCGGGACCGCATCAACGAACAGATGCGGCCGCGATCCGACGGGATTTTTAACCCCATCCGATCGAGATCTGGCCGACTTTCGGCCAGATCTCGATCGGGGAAGCCCATCGGGGGCCCCCATACACGGGCCAATAAGCTGCCGACTTGGTCTGTCGGCAGCTTTTATCGGCCCGTGTATGGCCACCTTAACAAACTGTAACCCACAGCACCTTAATACCCCTCTGAATTGTATCTGTATGTTACCCTCCCATTTAGACTGTAAGCCCTATGGGGTAGGGTCCTCTAGCCTTTTGTTTCCTTGACACTGAGCACTTAATCTGCATTGTAATTATATTTTATATTTATGTGAATTGTATTTTATAATGCACTTATTGTTACTTTTTATTCTGACCCCTTGTTTGTTACTACTAATTTATTGTTTTGTTGTACAGTGCTTTGCCCTCAAGGAGCGCTTTACAAATAAAAATATACATATATGCATACATTTGCAATGTTATTAATGTCCAGTATAAAGTACTGCTATATGTAAATTCAGTTATAAAATGAAGAATTAAATGTGTAACTTTGGTTAGAATTAGAAGCTTTTATAAGTTAGAAGAGAGAAATGCTAAAGGAAACAGCAAAACATTTGGTGGAAATGAAAGTTGATAAACAAATACTGTACAGTACCCACCTTACAACAATACCCCTAGTGTACAGATGTCAGCTGGAAATTGATATATTGATCCCCCCCCTTCTGTGGAATATTTGCTCTTTAGAGACAGTATAAAACAATCCAATGTCCTCAGCTCACTGATGGGAAAAATTGTTTACAGAAAGTGATCCCTTAATGATAAAGGACTCATAGGCAGCAGAAGATGGTTTTGGCAGGGGGGGCCCAAGACTAAGTACGCAGGTGGCACGTGTAGCGCGCCACTGCAACATTTTGGCCACTCCCTTTGGACTCCACCCACTTTCCTGTGTGCTTTGACTGAATTTTCAAGAAAATCAAACCATAGCATTGACATCTTGCACTGCAGGAAGGTGGGGTATGAACACTACAATTTTAACTGAGAGCTGTGAATGCTGCACTACAAGCACATTATGGGGAAAAGGGGGAAAAAGATTCTGTGACCTAAAGGACATTACATGCAGACTATAAGGTACTCAAAAGACATACAATGGAGCAGTAGGTACTGATCTTCCAAGAACATAAAAAAAGGCACCACAAGCACTATAAAGAACATTATATAGTAAGAAGCAGAGGGAACTGGCACACCAATAACATACATAGAGAGCAAAGGACAATAGCACCACGAGTGGTAAGATATAGAGAATATTGTCAGGCCAAGCACAATATACAATAAAACAAAGTGGGTATAAGTACAAGAATGCATTATATATTAAGAATCAGTGAGCACAGGCACTCCAAGCCTATAAATTCTAGCAACTCCAGATGTATTGCCTCCAAGTATTAATACCCCCAGAACTTATATCAAGATGGCACGGTGGCATACCCCAGAATTCTTGGCAGGTTGGCACCATGGCAATTCCATATATAAAACCCCCAGAATTCATAGTAGGATGGCACATTCACAATTCCATGAATAAATACCCCCCAGAATTCATAGTAGGATGGCACAGGCGCGATTCAATGTACAGTATAAATACCCCTCAAATTCATAGTAGGATGGCACAGGCACAATTACATGCATAAATGCCCCCAGAATTCATAGTAGGATGGCAGAGTGCAATTCCATGTATACATACCTCCCAGAACCCATAGCAAGATGGCAAAGGGGCAATTATTCCATATATAAATACCCCGCAAAACCAATAGCAGGATGGCAAAGGGGCAATTATTCCATGTATAAATACCCCCATAACCCATAGCAGGATGTCAATGGGGCAATTATTCCATGTATAAATACCCCCCAAAACCCATAGCAAGATGGCAAAGGGGCAATTGTTCCATGTATAAATACCCCCATAGTAGGATGGCAAAGGGGCAATTCCATGTATAAAAATCACCCAGAACCCATAGCAGGATGGCACAGGGGAAATTCCATGGATAAATACTCCACAGAACCCATAGCAGTATGGCAAAGGGGCAATTCCATGTGTACATACCCCCAGAACCCATAGCAGGATGGCAAAGTGGCAATTACTTCATGTATAAGTACCCCCAGAACCAATAGTAGGATGACAAAGATGGAATTCCATGTATAAATACCACCAGAATTCATAGCAGGATGGCAAAGGGGGGCAATTATTCCATGTATAAATACCACCAGAACCCATGATAGGATGGCAAAGGGGCAATTATTCCATGTATAAATACCCCCATAACCCATGGCAGGATGTCAATGGGGCAATTATTCCATGTATAAATACACCCCAGAACCCATAGCAAGATGGCAAAGGGGCAATTGTTCCATGTATAAATATCCCCATAGTAGGATGGCAAAGGGGCAATTCCATGTATAAATACCACCCAGAACCCATAGCAGGGTGACAAAGGGGCAATTCCATGTATAAATACCCCATAGAACCCATAGCAGGATGGCAAAGGGGCAATTCCATGTATGCATACCCCCCAAAACCCATAGCACGATGGCAAAGGGGCAATTATTTCATATATAAATACCCCCCAAACCCCATATAAGGATGGCAAAGGGGCAATTACATGTATAAATATGCCCCAGAACCCATAGTAGGATGGCAAAGGGGCAATTCCATGTATAAATATCACCCAGAACCCATAGCAGGATGGCAAATGGGCAATTCCATGGATAAATACTGTACTCCACAGAACCCATAGCAGTATGGCAAAGGGGCAATTCCATGTGTACATACCCCCAGAACCCATAGCAGGATAGCAAAGTGGCAATTACTTCATGTATAAGATCCCCCAGAACCCATAGTAGGATGACAAAGGGGGAATTCCATGTATAAATACCACCAGAATTCATAGCAGGATGGCAAAGGGGGGCAATTATTCCATGTATAAATACCCCCCAGAACCCATGATAGGATGGCAAAGGGGCAATTCAATGTATAAATACCACCTAGAACCCATAGCAGGATGGCAAAGGGGCAATTCCATGTATAAATACCCCCCAGAACCCATAGCAGGATGGCAAAGGGGTAATTTCATGTGTAAATACCCCCAGAACCCATAGTAGGATGGCAAAGTGACAATTACTTCATGTATAAGTACCCCCAGAACCCATAGTAGGATCGCAAAGGGGCAATTCCATGTATAAATACCACCAGAATTCGTAGCAGGATGGCACAGGCACAATTCCATTATATAAATACCCCCAGAATTCATAGTAGGATGGCACAGGCACAATTCCATGTATAAATGCCCCCAGAATTGATAGTAGGATGGCACAGTGCAATTCCATGTATACATACCTCCCAGAACCCATAGCAAGATGGCAAAGGGGCAATTGTTCCATATATAAATACTGCCCAAAACCCATAGTAGGATGGCAAAGGGGCAATTATTCCATGTATAAATACCTCCCAGAACCCATAGCAAGATGGCAAAGGAGCAATTATTCCATGTATAAATACCCCCAGAACCCATAGCAGGATGGCAAAGAGGCAATTCATGTATAAATACCACCAGAATTCATAGCAGGATGGCAAAGGGCCAATTATTCCATGTATAAATACCCCCCAGAACCCATAGTAAGATGGCAAAGGGCAATTATTCCATGTATAAATACCCCCCAGAACCCATAGTAGGATGGCAAAGGGGCAATTCCATGTATAAATACCACCTAGAATCTATAGCAGGATGGCAAAGGGGCAATTTCATGTATAAATACCCCACAGAACCCATAGCAGGATGGCAAAGGGGCAATTCCATGTGTAAATATCCCCCAGAACCCATAGCAGGATGGCAAAGTGGCAATTACTTCATGTATACGTACCTCCAGAACCCATAGTAGGATCGCAAAGGGGCAATTCCATGTATAAATACCACCAGAATTCATAGTAGGATGGAACAGGTGCAATTCCACGTATAAATACCTCCAGAATTCATACTAGGATGGCACAGGCGCAATTCCATGTATAAATACCCCCAGAACTGATAGTACGATGGCACAGTGCAATTCCATGTATACATACCCCACAGAACCCATAGCAAGATGGCAAAGGGGCAATTATTCCATATATAAATACCACTCAAAACCCATAGCAGAATGGCAAAGGGGCAATTATTCAATGTATAAATAACCCCCAGAGCCCATAGCAAGTTGTCAAAGTAGCATTTATTCCATATATAAATACCCCCCAAAACCCATAGCAGGATGGCAAAGGTGCAATTATTCCATGTATAAATACCCCTAGAACCCATAGCAAGATGGCAAAGTGGCAATTATTCCATGTATAAATACCCTCAGTACCCATAGTAGGATGGCAAAGGGGCAATTCCATGTATAAATACCCCACAGAACCCATAGCAGGATGGCAAAGGAGCAATTCCATGTATACATAACCCCCAGAACCCATAGATGGCAAAGTGGCAATTACTCCATCTATAAGTACACCTAAGAACCCATAGCAGAATGGCAAAGGGGAAATTCCATGTATACATACCTCCCAGAACCCATAGCAGGATGGCAAAGGGGCAATTATTCCATGTATAAATACCCCACACTGGAATAACACTGGATAAGGAAGCATAACTGACCGGCACTCGACGGGTTCCACAAGACCAGAGATATTCAGTTAGAAAATAAATTTATTTGTAGAAAAGTTAAAAAATATAGCTGCATCTCCATCCACCCTATGCGTTTTGTACCCCTCAGGGTGCTTAGTCATGGGCTCTTTTTATTGGGACCAATAGTTCTTCATCAATAAGGATTGCAGAATTATCAGTCTAAATGTCTTGACCATCTGGACCATACATACCAAAATGGTCATATGAGCAACTGGGGGCTGGTGCAGAAGTAATGTGGGCTGCATGGAGGTACAAGCCTCTAGGGGTAGGTGCAGTTTGTAGAGCGTTTGAATATTTGGGGGAAGGGGGCCTAGGGCCCTGGAAACTGCCTGACCAAAGATAAGCATGTATAGCCAGTTAAAGTGTTTTTACAGGTCTCATGCTTTTATGCTTTCATTCATTTTCTAGAGCATTGATCCCTAACCAGAGACTTGTGAGCAAAATGTTGCTACCCCATATGATGTTCATCCGTAAAAACAGGGGATCATTTGTTAGTTCCTGGCTTGAAGGCTAATTCAAGAGGCATAAACACCAAGCAAACTGTCATACAGAGCTTCCTGTTGGTTGGCAGTTCACATGAGGTAACCAAATAGCCAAATACAGTCCTTATTTGGTAAGGTCCAGGAATATTTTCCATGCTTGTGTAGTTTTTTTTTTCATACAACAAAAAAAAGAGGACCTCTAAAAAAACGAATTCTAGACACTTCCCCAATTCCCCAATTCAACCCCAGCAGTAAGCAGTGGCCTGTTATCACTGCTATATGTCCATGTATAACCTATAGTTACTGTATACATGCAAAGCTAAGATGCCAAGCTCTGCACCTTGTACAAGGAGCAGGTGTCAAGTATAGGGTTTCCATTTGTTTTCATTGTGGAGCATCCACACTTGCAGCGCATTCAAAAATTAAACCTATACGTTTTGTCTATAGGAACAATAATGTATTTGTTAGACATTTTAGATGTAGAGCGTTGGTTGATTATGTTCGTGAGGGGTGTAGAAAGTTATGGAATATGATGTAGAAAGGTATGAAATAGGGAAAACAAGAATCATGCATAGTAGTAAGTCAATCTGGTTTGGGCCTACTACACCTAATAATTTATATAGCATAGTGATGTTTCTAATAAATAACATTAGCTGTAAATAGGAACATAACAATTTTGTGGTCTGTTTGCATACAGCGATTTCAAGAACTTTTGTCTGCATCATAAGCCAATGGTAAGTTTATTCCTCTTTACTTGTCTTCTTATTTACAATTAATCATAATTCTTTTGCAGCACCACACTTGTTCTGTAACTCATTGTGCAATGATCTGAATCAATACATTATGCCAATCTGAGGAGCATTATGATTTCCAAATTGGTTATCCAATATCTGGTTTGCAGGAAATCCACTTTTCAATATAACAGCCAGGTGTTACCCCTTCTGAACCTGAACATCTTCAGTAAATGGCTAAATTGTGTTATTGTATTGAATAAAACAGATTTCAGTCTCTTTGATACAACTATGTTTATTGATTTGAAAATGTAAATGTCATATTAAATACTTTTCTTGCCATTTCCTATTTAAAAGGAAGATTTCCCCATCACCTATTCCTTTGAATTGGAACAAATTAACTGATAGACTGCATTATGGTTTAACCAGGGACGTCAGTAATAGTTCCATGCTATACCAAACACAGCCAAGGACAAAGCTATTTACTGATTAAACATAACATGCTTTATAATGATGCATTCAAGACCATTATACAATCTGTTAACCTGGCTTCACTTGTCAGTTTTTCAAAAGATAGTACACTATGTTTAATTCAAGCAAAATCAATTATGAACAGAAAATGTGTTTTTATGACCAATTTCGTTTTAATTCTGTTCAGTAAGTGCTCTCAGGCTAACAGAAAAAATACAAATCTGTCAGTTGCTTGCAGAAATTGGCATCTGCAGCTGGAGCCCTAAATAATATTTGTATTTTTATTATAGAGGCCGGAAGCCTTATTTTAGCTGTTCATTTCAACAGCTACTTTTGTAATTAGTTTATAGTTATAGGGGTGACCTTACTGGAATTTGAAAGGGTAACTCAGAAAGATTCTCAGCAGTTCAAATGTCTCTACATTTAAAAACATTTTATGAATGTTGGGAGAACTTTTCCAACAGTCAGGAAAGTGTTTAGGAAACAAGACATTTATCAGAGTAGATCAATGTGTCAATGCATCAGAATTTGTTTTAGATAATACAGAGGGGGCTAATCATTAAAGGGGCTGTTCACATTTGAGCTACCATTTAGTATGATATAGAGAGTGATATTCTGAGACAATTTGCAATCGGTTTTAATTTTTTATTATTTGTGGTTTTTGAGTTATTTAGCTTTATATTCAGCAGCTCTTCAATTTGCATTTTTGACAAATTGGTAGCAAGGGTCCAAATTACCCTAGCAACCATGCACTGATTTGAATAGGAGAGGGACGGAATAGAAAGCTGATCAATAAAAATTAGCAATAACAATACATTTGTAGCCTTAAAGAGCATTTTCTTTATAGAAGGGGCAGCGATGCCCATTTGAAAGCTGCTAAGAGTCAGAAGAAAAAGGCAAATAACCATAAAACTATAAAAAATAAATAATGAAAACCAATTGAAAAGTTGCTTAGAATTGGTCATTCTAAAATTTACTTTAAAGGTGAACCACCCACAAATTTTTAAAGGGAAAAAAGCTAAAATTTTCAAGATTTATTAAACTGTAAAGCTGCTTAAAACCTCTATCCAAAAATATTTCAGCTATAATCTGTTGAAGTCATCTAAAAGTCAGTGACAGATGTCCCTTTTACAACTGGAAGATGTTTTTTTGACTTCATAATGTTCAAGAGTTTTGGGCTGTTTGACATTGGTTTTCATTCGATAACTTGAAAAAAGTAAATTTTTCAGGTGACAATTAGAAAAAGTCTCACGCTTCAAATTGATTGTTCTAATTTTTTAGTAAATTAGGCCAAATTGTGGTTGGGAGTGATGTTGAATTTATATTTTATAATAGTGAGAACAACTTAAATATTCACCCTCTGGCATGAAAAGGATGCCCATAGAATCTAATGGGAAAAAAAACTGTCATGCATCAAAACAATTTGTTGCACGTCAAAAAAAATGGTGCCCATAGAATTAAATGGCAAATCCTGACAAATCCTGCACCATTTCACAGATTTTCAGAGAAGCAAAACAAGTCAGATTCGCCCATCACTAGCCAATATACAACATACAGCTAAAACATTCTTCTTGAAGGTTTTGTCTAACTTTTATAGCTTTCACCCAGACCCATTTTATACTTATATTGCATCGATGAGGATTATATATCTTCATTTTTGTAAGCATGAGCACAGTCATAGACTAAGGTATGTGGGCAGGACCAAACATAAATGTAAATTTGACAGCAAAAAAGTATTGGATATTTGGGCCTTAAAAGAAGCAGAACAAATCTCTTTTAATTAATTCCTTCAAATTGCATATTTTTGCACATCTTTTTGAATAGATAAATAAGTAGAGAGAGTTTAGCTGTCCTTTAAATGGTAAGATTAAAAATAGCATATAAAGGCTTCCAGCAAATTCTTTATTTAGGGATACTGCTTTAAGAAATGCATCACTAACAGCTCTCAGGAACACAGAAGTAAACTTTTCAAACATAATCATTTTTAATGAGGAAGTGATTCCTCGTTTGCAAGAGAATAAGAAAAGAATGTGATATTAAAAGGACTGTGTAATGATATCTTACAGAAAAGACCTTTAACTTAGGAGAATATCATTTTAAAGAAAATCATGTGAAATTTGCAGAAGTAATGAGGACAGTCATGAGGTACAACATCCTTCCAGATCCTGAATTGCTAATTAAAATAGTCTAGTCAAGTCAACCTGCTTGCCTAATAATAAACAACTAGTTAAAATGCATACAGGTATATAAATGCAGAGGAATGTAGATACACAGGATACCAGGAAAACTCCCGGTGCGCCAAAGCGTCAGTGGGCCCTCCTGCTTCTAAACATTTGGCTTATTTCATGGCCATTCCCTATTTCTATGAGAATAAAGAGGCTAAATAGTGGAATAATACTTAATAGAATGGAAAGAAAAGAGAATAGGAGAATAGAGGTTGAGTAAGGAAAGGAAGAAAATAATACTTTGAGTGGGCCCCTGGTCTAAATGGTGTTTTGGGTGGGCCACTTGGCTAAGGGTTTTTGGTGGGCCCCTAATGGCCCAGTCCGACACTGACTAGTAGGAACACCTTCATTGTCCATGCATTCTCTACAACATAATACTCAATAAACTGAGCCTTGGAGCTGTAGCCATAGATGGGAGTGCAATTGAATGCAAGCTTACCAATAAATCAGCATGTCTCCTTCTATGGCACAGCCAGACAACTGCATTTTACTTTGTGGTGTCCAGTGCTCACATACATATGATTTCTGCATATTTTTTTAACTGAGTCAGACCAATTAAATCATATAATTATTAATAATTAACCATTTCCTTGTAGAGATTTTCAGACCTTTTGGGGTCAAACCCTTCTTTTGAGGTTTAACATTAGGTTAATGGATCCTAACTAAAAATATGTTTTTATATATATATATATATATATATATATATATATATATATATATATATATATATATATATATATATATATATATATATATATATATATATATATATATATATATATATATATATTTGGGTACAGTTCGGAAATTTGTTCATTGGTCAATTAACCAAAAGGAAAACAAGCAGCAGTTAGCTTTTAGTGTACACCTTGTTTAACACCTTCCATTACCAATTCTGAAATTAGAAAACAGAAACTATTACCCGATTAAAAGTTATGATATTCATTAAGGTGTATATTTTGATTTACCCAACAATGCACAGTGTTATTTTATATCAGCTCAGACCCTATTTAGCTTATGTAAGTCAGCTCAGACCCTATTTAGCTTATGTAAGTGTAGAGTACTTGGTGGTCTAGCGGGGGTGCAGTGGGGACGCCCGTTGCACCCAAGGTGGGGACAGTCACCGTGCTCACCCTCTTCTTGCGTGCCAATGCACACTCCCTCGCATCCTGAATAGAATGGCATGTATGCCTAGTGCACTTCTGGGTTTGTCCACATCAGATTGATTGCGCAAGGGTGCGAAATTCAAATATTTAAAGGGCCCATGCCCAGTAACTCATTGCCCAACATAGGTCTATTCATATAGTTCCTGGGTGTGATTATTAAGTGTTTCTGGCCAGCTCTTGACCCTGCTTGACCCTGACCAAGCTTTGTCTGCTGCCGTCCTGACTTTTGCCTGTATCTTGACCATTCGGATCCTGTCAATAGCTGCTTCATTGTGTACCGACCCGGCCTGTGACCTTGACTACACTCCTGCCTCCCAACTTTGTACTGCACTTACTGATTTGGTATCAACCCGGCCTGTCCTTGACCACGCTCCTATTCTCCTTTCCAGTTTGCACGTACGGTTCCCTTACTTGCCCAGAACTTTCTCCTAGGTCCTAGTATCCTAGTATCGGTGGCCTCCTCCCGAAGAGGAAGGCGGTTGTTAAAGGTTGTTTGTTCTGGGTTTGGGACACCTAACATCACAGTAAATCAGTAGGGTAATGAAAACATACAGTTTAACTGTGTAATTTGTACACCTTAGTTTTACTACACCATACAGTTTGTTCACCATGTGCAAGGCAGAGTGCAAAAAAGAAATAGTGAAATCCTCTATGTTTTTACACTTGCTCCTTGTCTTGTACATCTTGTACATTGTCTTGTCAGCAGGTCTCTGAGCCCTATTTTGAAGTGCAGAGACTTACGCCTGTCACATGAATATAGTGCTGCCTGTGTCAAGCAGTGCTGTATTCATGAAGAGCTGGTGGATAGAGGCTTGTAGCTAATTGGCAGGCAGTAATGACATTGTTGCCTTGCATTTGCTGGGGTTGCTCTCTGCACCACATGCCAGATTTTCTTCATCAGTTATGAGGTACAGTCGGACCCTGGAAGCAAATGCTTTTTAAATGAACACTAAAGGGTGTGCTTTAGCATTGAATAGTATATCTGCCAGGGAAAAATATATAACTTCTCTTAATTTTAAGGTCAATGACAAACAAATGAGATATTCTTGAGTAAAAAATTGTGTACATCATTTTTTACACTGCACCTTTCAGTTATTACACAGCTTTATAAATGTAGTGGATATTATACAGTGTAGAACGGGTTTAAAGAAGTGATGCATGGTATTTTCATTTTTCTACATGGCGTTATAAGGACACCCTCTAAATGACATTTGTTGGCAGTTTGGAAGTGAGAATCTAATTTTACACTGTCGATCACTATATAGCTAATTATATGAAGTCTTTATACTGTTTTACATTTATCTTTAAAGAAAAACTATTTTAAAGTTCCTAAACTCCCGTAATAATAAAAACTCATGTTGTGTATTAAACAGTTATATTTGCTGCACACTATAATGTTAAAAGTCAGATTTCACTCCTTGTAAGCACATATATTCTTTATAAGGCATATAAAGTATATTGCTACCATATTGTGGTGGCAATATGGCTACTACATTGCTTAACCGCACATTTGCTATTTACTTTAACAAAACATCTGGCCATGCCCTCTAGCAGCCACAATAGCATGAACACCATGAATAAAACAAGAACTAGAAAATATGCAAATTGTCAGAACTGCAGAAACTCATTGTCACATTTTCTTGCTTGTCTGCAGATTTAGCTACAATATTGATGGCAGCACTATCTATTTATGTAGTTTACACTATTCAGCTCAAACAACAGTTTTATACCGAGATCTTTTAGAAACACAGCGTAGACTATTTTAATGTGTTTTTTTAGAAACATGTTACAAGGTTTTTTATTTGATGCTGTCACTTCCATGACAGAATTCCATATAAGAACAATATAAGGAAAGAACAAACTATGTGCTGCTTTTATCTTAGCAAATTGTTGTTTTTTTATGCGTAGCATAGCAACCGGAACTAATTGTTTCATTGCATTGATTCATTGATTTTTAAGAGAATGCCCTATCTCTAAAAGCATTTTTATCTGTTCAAATTGCACCTTTACTCTCTGCCTTTAATGATAAGGAGGGAGAAATGGCTATCTTCTCTCCATAACAGCAGGTGTTCCCTTCAATAAGGCAATGTTCTTTTGGTATACAAACAACATCTATATGGTAATCATAATTAAAGCATGAAGATATATCCATATCTATATAAACAAAGACAATAACTCAAACTGCATCAATAGATTGATGTAGTTGGGAAAAAAAATGGTTGGAGTTGTGTTGCCATTCTGCTTCAGACATGGGATAACCGGGAGCTCAATCTCATGTGAGACTGCAGCTTTCTTTAGACAGAGGAGAAACTGCACACAGACACCATGTTTCTCTTGCTTTAAGAAGACTTTATTAAGACTTCTGCATTAGCAGACAAAGATCATGTGACACGATACTGTGTCAGTATCAGATTACTATGGGATCTGTATAAGAGCACACACATTAATACATATCTTAACAAGTTATTTAAATTAATTTTGTACAAATGCATTAAAATATATATATACAGAAATAAGATCATTTATATATGTCCGATTGGGATACTGAACTATTCCCAATACCAACAGATGTGGCCCATATCCACCTAAACCACCCTTAATCATTAATAATGGTAATTCAATTAAACATTTTTATTGGTAACAAGAATTCATGCTACTATTCATTTAATTAAAAACTGGCCTGGCCTACCTTAGTATACCTAACAAATTAAAACAATAAATAACTGTAATATATATGTTAAAGAGTTTAAAATGAATATCAATGGGGGGTGTGGCCAGCCATGGAATGGAACACGCGCACTTGCTGAGGGCTCTGTGACCAAGGCATGATTATTGCCCAAAAACAGACTGACATAAGCAAATAGCTAAAGCTCAGGACACCGGGAGGTAGAGGATGACTGTGGCATGTCCAAAATGGGTAAAAACGGCAACAAGAGCAGAAAGCAATGAGTGCTGTGAAGACACCCAAGATGTCACCGAACAGCCCAGTATCTGCTCTGCTTCCCGTTTATCTGGACCAGATTCTCCACTGTGCCTTAAGGGTTCCACATTGTCAGACCCCAGGAAATCTCCAGGTCAGCAAAGATACTCTATTGCTGGGGTTTAAAATTGTCTATTTTAAATTGGTTATCAATCATCATGGACAAACTCACACTTTGACGCACCTTCAAAATGGTCATAAGCTGATGTCTGCACTGGGAATCAAGGCTAAGGAATCCTACAGACCAGGATCATCTCCATCTAAGCCAACTTTAAGGCCACAGTGGTCTAGGGTGCCGGGGTCGCCCCATATGCCAAATTTAGTGACATGACCGGATCTGGCCACATTTAAATGTATCTGGACTGAAGGCCTGGTCACACCCTTTTTTCATTTTCTTTATTTGTTTTTTTCTTGAACTTTTTATGTGTTTCAGGAATGCCAACTCCTGAGTTCAGTCACGGAACCCTCTCTACTGGGAGTCTGGAGTCACCCATAGACCGTGTACACATGGAACAACACTGCAACAGGATCTGGTTATTCTTACCTGCATATTATTGTTTACTTTAAACTTGAGGGACTTAAATAAGTACTCCCTCGAACATTCTCAAAGGTTACTTTTTTTGTTATTTTTCTAACACACTTTATTTAATTTTGAAAATAATGCTATTTGAAACTGTTTATGAGAATATGTCTTGTGATAAGGGAGATTTAAGGTTTGACTGCAACTATCTTATTTTATTTTATTTATGCCTGGGTTTCCTCATAGATCTTAGGGCATCTGATCATAGTTATTTGAAATAAATGCTAAAGGGCTGAACACTATCACCAAACGGTATTTAGCCCTGAAAGAGATCAAAGCCCTGAAGGCAGATATCACATTTTTCCAAGAAACACAATCCAGATTTTACCCAACAGCATATTATGCCAATAGCGCTTCCAAATCTGCTGGAGTAGCAACTCTTATTCATAAAGACTGTCCTTTAGTGGTTGACCAGGTGCACTGTGATCCCAATGGGCGATATGTGTTATTTGTCCTGCCTCTTTTCAGCAAATCGACAAAGCTTTAAAAAAATACTTTAGACGTAATGAAGGATCTGTTCAATCCCTCTTAACATTATGGGAAGCCCATAAGGCAACCATTAGGGGACAGATAATAGCATTAACTAGCAATAAGAAACGTGCCATGCGTATGAGATACAGCACTCTTAACATTCAAATTTACCTCTATTTACCTCTCACAATTTTTCCTTTTTGTATTTTGTATTGTAGCAGATTTATTCTGTTTGGAAGTTCAGCAGCTATGCTGCAGGCCAGGCTTCCATGTGGTTGTAGCACCCCCATACCTGTCTCTTTAAATGGTGTAACAATGCCTTTGGAAATGGGTGTTGGTCTGGGCAGTTTCTCTCTCTTAAAAGCCGCAAGCGGGGGAGGATTAATCTCATGGAACCAATGCTGGGGTCTAGGTTATCTCTCCCCTTTGAAAGCTAATGGCGGGGGAGGACTAAGCCCTATGATGAAAACCAATGCCCAGGTCGGGAGACCTTATTTTTCAGGTAATGCTCTTATGCCGGGAGGCTTTAGCATTTGAAATTATGACCAGAGGTAAATAGTTAGGGACCGCCATATGGGTTTTACCTTGACGTGGTATGGTGGCTTATCAATCTTATGATCATAATTTTGTAACTAAAAAACCCCCTGTCTTTGTAAATACATGCATCTGCATAGATTACTGATATGACAGGGGCCCAGGGAATGTGCATTGATCAATTTTTCTTCTTTTTTTCTATGTCTGTAGTTAATTTGGCCAGATCAGTAGCACTTCCAATGTATTTTAGTACATTTTTATTTAGCCATGGAGTGCTCTCACAATTTTTCCTTTTTGTATTTTGTATTGTAGCAGATTTATTCTGTTTGGAAGTTCAGCAGCTATGCTGCAGGCCAGGCTTCCATGTGGTTGTAGCACCCCCATACCTGTCTCTTTAAATGGTGTAACAATGCCTTTGGAAATGGGTGTTGGTCTGGGCAGTTTCTCTCTCTTAAAAGCCGCAAGCGGGGGAGGATTAATCTCATGGAACCAATGCTGGGGTCTAGGTTATCTCTCCCCTTTGAAAGCTAATGGCGGGGGAGGACTAAGCCCTATGATGAAAACCAATGCCCAGGTCGGGAGACCTTATTTTTCAGGTAATGCTCTTATGCCGGGAGGCTTTAGCATTTGAAATTATGACCAGAGGTAAATAGTTAGGGACCGCCATATGGGTTTTACCTTGACGTGGTATGGTGGCTTATCAATCTTATGATCATAATTTTGTAACTAAAAAACCCCCTGTCTTTGTAAATACATGCATCTGCATAGATTACTGATATGACAGGGGCCCAGGGAATGTGCATTGATCAATTTTTCTTCTTTTTTTCTATGTCTGTAGTTAATTTGGCCAGATCAGTAGCACTTCCAATGTATTTTAGTACATTTTTATTTAGCCATGGAGTGCTCTCACAATTTTTCCTTTTTGTATAAAGTTCTTAATACCTATAGTAAGCTCTCTAGCTATAAAGTCAATCTTAGCAAAACTTAAGCTCTTCCTTTACATATCTCACAACCATTGATGCAACAACTTCAGAGCTCTTTTCAGTATAGATGGCAAACAGAATCAATATCTTACCTTGGCACAAAGATCACTCCAAAATATACAGACTTGTATAAGCGTTATTATGTTATTCTAAACTTAGTACAGCATTGGTCAAAGTATTCCATCTCTTGGTTTGGTAGAATCTCGACTCTGAAGATGTCTATTTTACCAAAGTTTTTATACCTTTTCAAGACTCTACCTGTATCAGTACCTCCTAAGACTCTTAAAGAAATCCAAACAATGTGTCATGATTTCATGTGGTCCAATCGTAGACATAGAATCACCAGGAAAGTTTTAACTTTACCACTAAGACTTGGAGGACTGGGTGACCCTTCTTTCAGTAGATACTATGAAGCTACCCATCTTAGACAGCTTCTAGCGTGGTCTAGTTGGCAACCTACAACTAAATTGGGTCTTATAGAAAATAAATTGTCTACTGCATGCCACCTGAACTACTGGGTATGGTTGAAGCCCCATTCTTTACGTGATAAGGACACCTTGCTACCGTCTACCCAAAATACACTTTCCATATGGTATACTCTTAAAAGGATGTAGGTATGAAAAATACACAGACACACAAGAATACTGCTGGCAGGGCAAAGCCCTTGCTGTTTATTGAGTGATGCAACATTTCAGAGAGGACCCCTTTGGTGTATTTTTCAACCTATATTAGAGGTAACCGATCCCTCTTTCACTGTGCACCAAGAAGTTTCAAGTTCAGAAGGCCAGGATGTGCAAGACGGACTGTTCTTTTTTATCTATACTCTTAAAAGGAACCATAATTTAAGTTCCATTAGATCACATAACACACTATTCCTCAATAACCCTGATTTCCAGCCTGGAGTACATCAAAGTATTATTAATAAATGGACAGATACGGAAATTCAATCCATAGGGAATCTATTAGATCCCCAGATCTAAAAGGCTAAAGACAAAAGACACCCCAAGCTGCTCTAAAATATTTTGAATATCTCCAGCTAACGCATTTTGTTAAACTTTCAAAGTTGACCCCCACCCATGTCATTTGAATGAATGGCCTCCCACAGAAAGGACTCATTTATAAAATATATCAAATGCTTCCTGAGCCTCAGAAGCAACCAACCCCTAGACATCTACATATGTCTAAATGGGACTCATATTAATCTCATCCCCTTACTGATCAGGAGTGGATCTCTATATTCGAGAATGCAAAAAAATGGTCACATGTGCAAGGCAAAAGGAACATGTTTATAAAATTCTCATGTTTTGTTATCACATCAGTCAATCTGTGGGTTCTGGCAAATGCCAGAGGGGCTGCTATATGGTTCCATAGAAAGTTACCATAGAGTGGGCTGGTTGGGCTGGTAGGGGGCTGTTTTGGCCTCTGCGTACTTGGAATGGCAGGGCCTATTTTGACTCCCAGTCCAGGCCTGTATCACATCCTGACTAAATTGCACCCTTTGCTCCCTGATCATTCACCATTATGTTGGAGGAACTGTGGGGAAATGGATACTCTTCCACATATATTCTGTACTGCCCAATTATACTCCCAGTATGGACTGAAATATCAAAATTGTTGGGCAGAAAGTGGATGTTCCCTAATCTGCCTATTGAAATTAAGAGAAGGGTTAACTCCAAAAAGGCTTTTGAATCAGGAATAGCTATAATACAAAACAACACCCAACGCTTCCTGGATGTTTGGAAACCCTGGGAACTACTGTACCTAGACAATTGAATAACTATGTTGCCTAATTATATTCCTTTTTTGGCGAACCATTTTTGACCCTTATATTAGACCAGTGGTCCCCAACCAGTAGCTCGCGAGCAACATGTTGCTCTCCAACCCCTTGGATGTTGCTCCCAGTGTCCTCAAAGGAGGTGCTTATTTTTTGAATTCCAGGCTTGGAGGAAAGTTTTGGTTGTATAAAAACCAGGTTTACTGCCAAACAGAGCCTCAATGTAGGTTGACAATCCACATAGGGGCTACTAAATGGCCAATCACAGCACTTATTTGGCACCCCAAGAACATTTTTTATGCTAGCGTTGCTCCCCAACTCCTTTTACTTCTGAATGTTGCTCACGGGTTCAAAAGGTTGGGGATCCCTGTATTAGACTATCAATAGCATTAGTTACTTTTTCTATACAGTTATGTAGTTATTTGTTATACGGTATTCTTATTATATCTACAAGAATTGATTGACTTTAAGGTACAAAGTCAAGGATAATGAGGAGATAAGATCAATCTGTCTCTCTCACAGTAAATATACTGTATTATGACTTGCTGTTAATTACCTGATATAGTAAAGTGAGGTTTTGATTAACATAGAACCTGAACGTGTTATTTTTATAACCTACTTACTGTTTCTTGTAAGATGCTGTCAATCATATATGTGAGTCATTTAATTCAAACCAACTTGAATCTTTTCAATAAAAAATATAAATTACAAAAAAACAAAATTTAACGACTCGAAAACTCGAATCAAATTCAAATCGAATTAGACTAAACTTTTTCTCCAAAAAAACATTAATGTCAGGAAGGCTACTAACATGTCCAAATTGGTCCCTGGACCTCTACCGTTGACTTATACAAGAACTTGGCAGGTTTTAGGTGGTAATAGTCAAATTAGAGTTCTTCAAGGGCCAGAGTAAGATAAATCTTTTAATTCGAATTTGAATTACAACTCAAATCGAGTTTGGATAATTCACAATTACGAATATGAGTGTTTTGACCATGAAAAAAAATTTGAAAATTCAAATTTGTATTTTCAATTCAACGGTTAATACATCTGGCCTTTGAAGTCTAGAATCCTTTTTTTGTTCTTGTTCACCGCAACCTTTCTCAATGGGTTCCACCATTCCGCACTTACAACTTTTACCTTTGGGTAACAGCCTCCTTTGCACTATGTATGCCATTTTCTTAATTTTTAGTGTGTGTTCCACCATTCAAAACTTTCAAAGTACTTTTAAAGTATTCACACCACAATTAGCCCTGTCAGTACCTCACGTTCTCTTCACAAATGGGGCTAATTCAATTCCTTCATTCAACCCATAAGGGTAAATGGTCTGGCACTAAAAAATAAATTGCTGCTCCTACAAATTATCCAGATCCTATCCTTACTCTCTATCCCCGTGATTACCATAATCTGTGTTCGTTCTTCTGTATAATGTCTATATAGTACCAGTATGTAACATTTGAATTACATTATAATCTTTGTATAATCCAACCAGCGCATGTGTTGTGAATCAGCAAAAAAATAACATGGGGAGCTACTGGGGATAAGCATACAGAATCCTGAAACATAACATGTAGAATTTCTAACCTACTTATTTGTTAAATTGGCATTTTCCTTTAAAATAATGCACCTTGTAACTGTTTCAGAATAAGTCAATTACATCTTCCATTTTTTCAAATTTAAATTATTGGTTGTATGTTTATGTATTTTTCATAAGGCTCTTTAGTAGATTAATGTGAAATGTGGACTAATGTGGTAATTTATTAAGTTAGGTGACAACATTTGATTAAATAATAGCTAACATCAAATACATTATATGCTAGGTTGTTAAAGATATGACAATTATGTAGTAATTTGCATATGAATCCCATTGAAATCATTACTGGTGTGCTATTAACTTGTTCTGAAGCTCACTTGAATGTAACAACAGAGAGTTATTTCTAGGGAACCATGAAATTGCAACTACAGTTATACCTATAGATTGGCCTTTGACCCCTTCTAAAGTTAAGAATGCTTAAAATAAATTAAGACATGCATTTTGACATACCCTACTGGTAGCTTTCTTGACGTATGTTTTTGTATCATAACTTTGGTGATACTTAGGGGCAGATTCACTAAGGGTCGAATTTCGAAGTAAAAAATACTTCGAAATTCGACCCTCGAATTGAAATCCTTCGACTTCGAATATCGAAGTCGAAGGATTTAGCGCTAAACGTTCGTTCGAACGATCGAACGATTTTTCGTTCGATCGAACGATTAAATCCTTTGAATCGAACGATTCGAAGGATTTTAATCCAACGATCGAAGGAAAATCCTTCGATCAAAAAAAGGTTAGCAAACCTATGGGGACCTTCCCCATAGGCTAACATTGACTTCGGTAGGTTTTACCTGCCGAAGTAGGGGGTCGAAGTTTTTTTTAAAGGGAAAGTACTTCGACTATCGAATGGTCGAATAGTCGAACGATTTTTCGTTCGATTCGTTCGATTTCGTTCGTATTCGAACGAATTTAACCAATTCGATGGTCGAAGTACCAAAAAAATACTTCGAAATTCGAATTTTTTTCATTCGAATCCTTCACTCGAGCTTAGTGAATCGGCCCCTTAATGATTGTTGGAAATGAGACAATGTTTTTTTATTTCACTCTTTTGCTGCCAGTATTAGCGATGAGCAAAAGATGCCATAGACTAGGAAAATAAATAATTTTTTTTGTAAAAAAAACTTGACTCCCATATACTTTATACATTTTGGGCAAAGCAAAACAGGTCAGATTCACTAGCCAGTATGAATATGTCATGCTAAGGGTAAATAAAGGTCTGAAAAATGTAAAGGTAAACACATTGGTACTGTACATTACATGCTTTATATGGATAAAATATTGATAACTTCTAATATCTTACATATTTAACCATATCCTCTATATAATCTTATAGTGTACCCCATACTTGCAAAGAAAGGACCTTCTCCAGAGTTCCAGGGAGATAGTTTCAGATATATTTGGCCTGGCAAAACATTCACCTATGTGCATTCTAACAACCCACTAGACAACCATGTTAAAGGACACCTATTGGGCTAAAATGTTATCCTTAACCAAAGGTGTGGGCTAATAGAACCTGCACTCCAGTTGGGGGTAACAGTAGTTTTTTTAAAAAAAACTGTCCCCCACCAGCGCTAGGACACTCACACCCGGAGGCAGGCCCAGTCAGACAAAGCACATATGCAAATGTTCTTCTGACATCACACACATGTGCATAATGAGCAGATTGCAGCACTCGCTTATTATGCACATTAATTGTTTATCAAAATGTAAACTTGCACTTTAAACCATATGCTCTATATCATCTTATAGTGTACACCACATCAGATGAAAAGGACATTCACCAACCTTCCAAACAGATCGTCTATCTTTCATTTTCAGCAAGTGTTCACCTTGTTTTATGTATTTTTGGTATTTCAAAATGAGGTTTAATGTCTGAGTGCCAAAATAACCCACATCTAACCAATTATATTTGTAATATCCATCATCTCGAACAATCAAAACAAGCATATACTTAATTATTTACAATCATTTACTGGCCATGTCTATTTTTTTCAGTTAGTTTAAGTACATATAATTAGGCTTCTACAGAATGTGAATTTAAAGGGGTAAATCACCCTGTTTAATAAAAAAATATTTAATGATTATTTCAACATAATGTAATGTTTACAGGATTAGTGATTGATTTTATCTTCACATTATTTTGTGGTGTCAGGTTTGATTTGTTTTATGTTTATAAATAGTTTATGTTTGAGTCCATTTCTATTACTATTCTTGTGTGCCATTATAAACTTGTGCTGCTTGCTAGGGTCATTCTGTAACAACTGCAAGAAAAATTGCAGTAGCTATGATGCAACACAGAAATATGGTGAATTAACAAAAAATTATGCTAAGCATTATCACCATGCTATATTTATTTTGAAAGCTTCAATTACACTGAATTATCTCTGTGTAGCCAATTTCATTATTTTATGTGAATTGTCACTGTATCTATAAGTGTGTTTCAAAGGCCTAAACATAATTTTTTTCCCCTTAGATGAAAATTGGTCTTGAAATGTTTTAAGCATAATGGACCCTAGCACAGACTATGGTGGCCCTGATAAGACAAATCCACATTAGAGATGTCGCGAACTGTTCGCCGGCGAACTTGTTCGCGCGAACATCGGGTGTTCGCGCTCGCCGGAAGTTCGCGAACGTCGCGCGACGTTCGCCATTTTGGGTTCGCCATTGTTGGCGCTTTTTTTTGCCCTCTCACCCCAGACCAGCAGGTACATGGCAGCCAATCAGGAAGCTCTCCCCTGGACCACTCCCCTTCCCTATAAAAACCGAAGCCCTGCAGCGTTTTTTCACTCTGCCTGTGTGTGCTGAAGAGATAGTGTAGGGAGAGAGCTGCTGCCTGTTAGTGATTTCAGGGACAGTTGAAAGTTTGCTGGCTAGTAATCGTTTTGATACTGCTCTGTTATTGGAGGGACAGAAGTCTGCAGGGGTTTGAGGGACATTTAAGCTTAGGTAGCTTTGCTGGCTAGTAATCTACCTTCTACTGCAGTGCTCTGTATGTAGCTGCAGTGGGCAGCTGTCCTGCTTCTGATCTCATCTGCTGACTGCTGCAATAACAGTAGTCCTTGTAAGGACTGCTTTTATTTATTTTTTTGTTGTTTTACTACTACTACTACTACTACTACTACTACTACTACTATAAGAGCCCAGTGCTATTAGTCTAGCAGTGTTGGGGAGTGGGACTGGTGTGCTAATCTGCTGCTCCTAGTAGTTCAGCAGCACCAACTTTAATTTTTTTTTTTAATATTCATTTTTTTTTTATTTTACTTTTTTTTATTTACTACCGCTGTAGTAGTGTATAAGTTGACCTTTTAGGCATTATTTGCCCTGTAGGCATTATTTGCACACTGTTTTCTTCAACCCGCCATCGAGCTGTGTGACCTTGTTCACATTCTGTCTAAATATCCATAATATTACCGTCTCCAGAAAAAACACCGGAGTCACTTTTTTCAAGCAGCCATAATATATTTTACGTAATCCGTATCCACCGCTGTAGTAGTGTATACGTTGGCCTTGTAGGCATTATTTGCACACTGTTTTCTTCAACCCGCCATCGAGCTGTGTGACCTTGTTCCCATTCTGTCTAAATATCCATAATATTACCGTCTCCAGAAAAAACACCGGAGTCACTTTTTTCAAGCAGCATTCATATATTTTACGTAATCCGTATCCACCGCTGTAGTAGTGTATACGTTGGCCTTGTAGGCATTATTTGCACACTGTTTTCTTCAACCCGCCATCGAGCTGTGTGACCTTGTTCACATTCTGTCTAAATATCCATAATATTACCGTCTCCAGAAAAAACACCGGAGTCACTTTTTTCAAGCAGCCATAATATATTTTACGTAATCCGTATCCACCGCTGTAGTAGTGTATACGTTGACCTTGTAGGCATTATTTGCACACTGTTTTCTTCAACCCGCCATCGAGCTGTGTGACCTTGTTCACATTTTGTCTAAATATTGATAATATTATCGTCTCTAGAAAAACCACTTGAGTTACTTTTTTTCAAGCAGCATTCATATATTTTACGTAATCCGTATCCACCGCTGTAGTAGTGTATACGTTGACTTTGTAGGCATTATTTGCACAGTGTTTTCTTCAACCCGCCATCTAGCTGTGTGTATTATCGTTTCCAGAAAAACCAACTGAGTTTTTGTTGTTGTTGTTGTTTTTTTAAAAATAATGCCAGGCAAAGGCAGGCCGCCACGCAGAGGCCGTGCTAGGGGCCGTGCTGCTATGCAATCCTGTGGCCCTAGCAAATTGCCCAGTTTTAAAAAGCCAATGACCCTGAACTCCCAAAATGCTGAAGAGGTAGTTGACTGGCTTACACAGCACACCCCATCCTCTACCGTTTCTAACTTTACCACAACATCCTCCTCATCCTCCACTGCTATGGCCACCCCACGTAACACTTCCTCCACCACCGGTGCCCCTTCTTCACTGGGGTCAGAGGAGTTATTTTCCCATGAGTTTCTTGAACTGAGTAATGCGCAACCATTATTGCCAGAAGAAGATGAAGGAGATGAGGACCTTACACCAGATTTAATTCTGGCAGAGAACACGATAGAGATGGACATAATGAGTGATGAGGAGGAGGTCCCCGCTGCTGCTTCCTTCTGTGATGTGTCAGAAGAAATTGATGCATCTGAGGAGAATGATGATGAGGAGATTGATGTTTTGTGGGTGCCTAGTAGAAGAGAGCAAGAGGAGGGTAGTTCAGATGGAGAGACGGAGAGTCAGAGAGGCAGTAGGAGAATAAGACTTAGAAGAAGCAGGGAGGACAGCCCGCAGGGATCAGTAGGGCAACAACATGTATCGGCACCTGTGTTCAGCCGGCCAACGCACCCGCCATTGCCGCCAATACCGCCAACTCCGCCAACTTCTACTGTTACCGCCAGATCGCACACTTCCAAAAAGTCAGCAGTGTGGGATTTTTTTAATGTGTGTGCCTCTGACAAAAGCATTGTAATTTGCAATGAGTGCAGTCAGAAACTGAGCCTTGGTAAGCCCAACAGCCACATAGGTACAACTTCTATGCGAAGGCACATGAGCGGCAAGCACAAAGCACTTTGGGAGCAACACCTCAAAGGCAACAGGCAAACTAAAAGCCACACTCCTTCTGGTCCAGCATCTTACTGCTCTACCTCTGCTCTCCTTGACCCGTCTGAACCACCCTCCACTCCGCCTTCCACCTTGACCACCTGTTCCCATTCCCAGTCATCTGCCACCAGCCAAGTTTCTGTGAAGGCCATGTTTGAGCGTAAGAAGCCAATGTCTGACTGTCACCCCCTTGCCCGGCGTCTGACAGCTGGCTTGTCTGCACTCTTAGCCCGCCAGCTTTTACCATACCAGCTGGTGGACTCTGAGGCCTTCCGCAAATTTGTAGCAATTGGGACACCGCAGTGGAAGGTACCCAGCCGCAATTTTTTTTCTAAAAAGGGAATACCACACCTGTACCAACATGTGCAGAGCCAAGTTACCGCATCTCTGTCACTTAGTGTTGGGCCAAAGGTCCATATGACTACTGACGCATGGTCCTCCAAGCATGGTCAGGGCAGGTATGTCACCTACACTGCCCACTGGGTGAACTTGGTAATGGCTGGGAAGCAGGGAATGGGTAGCTCAACAACAACAGTGGAGTTGGTGTCACCGCCACGGATTGCACGCGGTTCTGCCACCACCTCTACTCCTCCATCGCTCTCTACCTCGTCTTCTTCTTCTTCTTACTCTGCTGCTGGGTCCTCCTTCTCCTCCTCCACACCTGTGCACCCCCAGCTCCCCCTAGGCTATTCGACGTGCCAGGTACGCCGTTGTCACGCTGTCTTGGGGATGACGTGCCTGGAAAGCAAAAACCATACCGGATCTGTACTCCTGTCATCTCTGCAGTCACAGGCCGATCGGTGGCTGACCCCACACCAACTGCAGATCGGAAAAGTGGTGTGTGACAATGGAAGCAATCTGTTGGCAGCGTTGAGACTAGGCAATTTAACACATGTGCCCTGCATGGCACATGTGTTAAATTTAATAGTCCAACGTTTTGTCTCCAAGTACCCAGGATTCCAGGACGTTCTCACCCAGTCCAGAAAGGTGTCGGCCCATTTCAGACGTTCCTACACAGCCATGGCACGCCTTGCTGACATTCAGCAGCGCTACAACATGCCAGTCAGGCGTTTGATTTCTGACAGCCAGACTCGCTGGAATTCAACGCTCCTTATGTTGGAACGTCTGCTGCAACAACAAAGGGCCGTCAACGAGTACCTTTTTGAACTGGGTGGTAGGACTGGATCTGCACAGCTGGGGATTTTTTTCCCCCGTTACTGGGTGCTTATGCGCGATGCCTGCAGGCTCATGCGGCCTTTTGAAGAGGTGACAAATATGGTCAGTCGCACCGAAGGCACCATCAGCGACCTAATACCCTTCGCTTTCTTCCTGGAGCGTGCCGTGCGACGAGTGACAGATGAGGCTGTAGACCAGCGTGACGAGGAGCTGGAAGCGCACGATTTCTGGTCGGAATCACCAGAACGAACCCAGGCACCTGCTGCAACGCAGGGAGAGGTGCCAGAAGTGGAGTCAGAGGAGGAAGGTGGCTTTGTGGAGGAGGAGGAGGAGGACCAACAGGAGCAGGCTTCCCAGGGGGCTAGTGGTGACCTTTTGGGGACCCCTGGTCTTGTACGTGGCTGGGGGGAGGAGACCGTGGATGATGCAGTCCTTGATAATGAGGAAGCGGAGATGGATAGCTCTGCATCCAACCTTGTGAGAATGGGGTCTTTCATGCTGTCATGCCTGTTGAAGGACCCCCGTATCAAGAGGCTTAAGGAGAAGGACCTGTACTGGGTCGCAACGCTACTAGACCCTCGGTACAAGCATAAAGTGTCAGAAATGTTACCAACATACCACAAGTCCGAAAAGATGCGGCATTTACAAACCAGCCTGCAAAACATGTTGTACAATGCTTTTAAGGGTGATGTCACTTCAGGAACTCATCAACATTCCAGGGGCAGAGGTGCCAGTAATCCTGCCACGAGCACACCTGCAAGGACAAAGCCCTTTGGCCAGTCTGTAACGTCAGACATGCAAATGTTTTTCTGTCCAAGGCAGCGCCACAACCCTTCTGGATCCACCCTCAAAGAACGCCTCGACCGGCAGGTAGCGGACTACCTGGCATTAACTGCAGATATCGACACTCTGAGGAGCGATGAACCCCTGGACTACTGGGTGCGCAGGCTTGATCTGTGGCCAGAGCTGTCACAATTTGCCACGAACCTCTTGTCTTGCCCAGCCTCAAGTGTGCTCTCAGAAAGGACCTTCAGTGCAGCAGGAGGGATTGTAACTGAGAAGAGAACTCGCCTAGGTCACAAAAGTGTCGATTACCTGACCTTTATTAAAATGAATGAGGGGTGGATCTCGGAGGGTTACTGCACGCCGGAAGACTTGTTCTGACTTCTATGCAGCTGTCCTTCTCTTCAAGCCTCATGACTCCACACACAGCTGTCCTTTAGCGTCCTCCTCCTCCCTCCGCCACCGTTACAAACTAGGGTGCAAACCCTACTGGTTTAATTTTTTCTGGCCTCTGTGCTTCAGTGGCTGCAACCAAAAAAACTGGGCAAACAATGTCTACAAGGTCAACGTATGGCAAAAAATGACTATTTTCAGCATTTATATGGCATATTTTTTCTGGCAACTGTGCTTCAGTGGCTGCATCCAAAAAAATGCATATTTTCTGCATTTATATGGCATAATTTTTCTGGCCTCTGTGCTTCAGTGGCTGCAACCAAAAAAATGCATATTTTCTGCATTTATATGGCATAATTTTTCTGGCCTCTGTGCTTCAGTGGCTGCAACCAAAAAAATTTATATTTTCAGCATTTATATGGCATAATTTTTCTGGCAACTGTGCTTCAGTGGCTGCGACCAAAAAAATGCATATTTTCTGCATTTATATGGCATAATTTTTCTGGCCTCTGTGCTTCAGTGGCTGCAACCAAAAAAATTTATATTTTCAGCATTTATATGGCATAATTTTTCTGGCAACTGTGCTTCAGTGGCTGCGTCCAAAAAAACTGGGCAAACAATGTCTACAAGGTCAACGTATGGCGAAAAATGACTATTTTCAGCATTTATATGGCATATTTTTTCTGGCAACTGTGCTTCAGTGGCTGCGTCCAAAAAAACTGGGCAAACAATGCCTACAAGGTCAACGTATGGCAGTTGTTTAAAGAGAACAGTAGATTACTAGCCAGCAAAGCTACCTAAGCTAAAATGTCCCTCAAATCCCTGCAGACTTCTGTCCCTCCAATACAGAGCAGTATCAAGCAGATTACTAGCCAGCAAACTTACTATCATCTGTCCCTGAAATCACTAACAGCTCTCCCCCTACACTATCTCTTCCAAGCACACACAGGCAGATTTTTCAGATACATTTTTGCCCTTGATCCCCCTCTGGCATGCCACTGTCCAGGTCGTTGCACCCTTTAAACAACTTTAAAATCATTTTTCTGGCCAGAAATGTCTTTTCTAGATGTTAAAGTTCGCCTTCCCATTGAAGTCTATGGGGTTCGCGAATATGTTCGCGAACTTTTTTTCCGACATTCGCTACATCCCTAATCCACATGGCAAAATCAGGTCATCTATCACCTCCAGGCATAGCTCATGTAGTTCTGTTAGAGGAACAAGGAGGTCTTCAAGCCAAGACAATCCACCAAGGTCAAAAGACAACAGACCACACTAATGTCAATCCAGCAGATGATGATGAAAGGCAACAAGGCCTCAGGTTTAGTCTGAAGACAATTTCTCACTAACCACAGCTATCATTGAAAGATATGATGATCTGCTTGGAACTGCATGCTCTGTACATCCATCCTATTCACAAAAATCAGCCTGCTCGAATGAAATCACAGCATTTGTCAACAGCGTGAACAGTGTATGCTGTTTTAAGTGACACTCCTAATCCAACAGAAAAATGCCAATTTTCAATCATCCTGAAAATATAAGAGAGGATTATATTGTCATGCACCAACTATCTTTTCCTAGCTGGCCAACAACACACTAATATAGTATTTATGGAACAGCACCATTTTATGATGTTCCAACAGCTAGACATTATGATCCTTTTTTACAGAGTTACCATCCACATCCATATTCCGATGCATCTACTGGCGTACACAAAAATCTTTTTTGCAACAATTGTTGCCTACACCAGCAACGTCCTCTACAAATGTAACCAATACTTTAAATACTGAAACAGCAAACACAGCATTAGAACAAAATAATCCAAGAGCTTTGAGTGTTTCTACAAGCCCACATATTGATGTTATGGATAATGCAAAAATCTGTAATAAAAAAATGTAGACAATACAAAGCATTCTGTAAGTGAGGTATCAAGACTGATCGCCTGAGACAACATAGTGTTATAACATGTCCAAGAGACTTTATTATTGTCCTGATATGTCTAATTTGCTATGTGGATACCGAATTTTGTTATAACATTAGCAGCAAAGTGTCACGATCGCCGCCCGGAGCAGTTCCAGGAGCTCCGGGCGGCGCGTCCTCCCCTGCCGGCGTCGCTCCCAAAATGGCGGCACCCATGGCCGCCACGTGGGTAGCGGCGCCGACGTCAGCGCAAGGACCCCAATGACGTCACAAAGGCGCCAAATTCAAATAAAAACGCTACCTAGACGCCAGAATGGCGCCCAAGTATTGGAATACTTTCCCTAAGTGTATCCTGGGTTCCCTGTGAGCTGCTATTGCTAATCTTGTTCCTGATTATTATCTTGACCCTTTGCCTGGACTTTGCTGTTATCTTGCCTGGATTCTGACTACTCTTTGGATTAACCCTTTGGACACCGCGACCCTGCTCCCTCAAGAGGGCTTCCTCCTCGATCCTGACTACCTCCCTGGAGGGAGCTCCCGGCTCCCTGACATTATACTTGGGCCATGGATCCTACTGAGGAAGCTACGCCTGATGTCGGACGAGCGCTCCGCGGACTGGCATCCCGCATGGAGGAATATGAAGCCCAGCAGTACCACATAGGGCAGGCACTCGATACCCTTCTCTCTCGAGTGCCTCCAGCACCTCCTGCTTCCCAAGCTGCTGTAAATCCTCCCATGGCGGTTGTCTCGTCTACCACAGGTTTCTCATCTGGTGAGCCTCGTATTCCGCCTCCCCCTCGCTTCAGTGAGGACTCACAGGCCTGCAGAGGTTTCGCTACACAGTGCCAGATCCAGTTCGAGTTTCAACCCTCGCATTTTCCCAATGAACGTTCCAAGGTGGGCTATGTGATGTCTCGTTTGGTGGGCAACATCTCTTTGGGAGAAGAATTCTCCACTGACTTTTGATGCCAAGGCTTTTCTTCAAGCATTTCGTACTGTGTTTGATGCCCCGGGTCGGGTCACTTATGCCCCGTCTCGTCTTCTGCAACCCCGGCAGGGGAACCGCAGTGTCAGTTACTATGCTATTGACTTTAGAACTTTGATGGCTGAGACTTCCTGGAATGACAATGCCTATAAGGCCGTATTCTATCAAGGTCTGTCTATTCGCATTAAAGATGATCTTGTCTCCAGGGAGTTCCCTGATCTGCTGGAAGATCTGATTGCACTATCCATTAAGGTGGACACTCGTCTCAGAGAGCATCAAGTAGAGAGGGAGCGTGGTAAAAGATTTCAACCCTTGTTGGCACCCCACTTCCAGAGACCTCTCTTGCATACTCCAGCTACTCAAGCTTCTACTTCTCCTCCGGAGGAACCGATGCAAGTTGGAAGGGCTCGTCTCTCCGAACAAGAAAGACTCCGTAGACGAATGGCTGGCCTATGTCTGTATTGTGGCGGACAGTCTCATTTTGCGAACTCTTGTCCAGTGAAGCCCACGAGTTCTGTTCCCCGAGGTATATCTAGGGTAACTCATGTAGGGGGCACTACTCCGAAGTCTCAAGAGAACAATCACAGGTTTCTCCTTCCTTTACAGATTCGTCTAGCCACTAATACCATTGTCGGCTCAGCTTTCATTGACTCTGGAGCTGCTGGGAACTTCATGGACGCTCTTTTTGCCAAACACATGGAGGTTCCCTTATTCCCATTGTCCACTCCTCTTCGTGTCACTGCCATTGACGGCAGACCCCTGGAGGCTGGATTTATCTCTATGACGACTGGGGAATTGCCTGTGCAGGTTGGGACGCTGCATAAAGAAAGACTATCGTTCCTAATTATTTCCTGCCCATCCGTTCCAGTCGTTTTGGGTCTCCCTTGGCTGCGCCTGCATAATCCCACCATTGATTGGTCCGCAGGACAGATTTCCCGTTGGAGCCCATTTTGCCAGCAGCACTGTCTTCCTGCTGAACCCCTCCAGAGGGTGAATATCTCTATGTCTGATCTGAAGACTCTACCCTCCTTTTACAGGGAATTCTCTGATGTATTCTGTAAGAAGTCCGCAGAATTCCTTCCTCCACATCGACCATACGATTGTCCTATCGATCTCCTGCCAGGAACCATGCCCCCTAGGGGTCGCACCTATCCTCTTTCTCTGGCTGAGACTTCCGCTATGAAAGACTATATTCAGGAAAATCTCCAGCGGGGGTTTATCCGCCCCTCTACTTTTCCTGCCGGGGCAGGTTTCTTCTTCGTGGAGAAGAAGGATGGAGGCCTACGTCCTTGCATTGACTACCGGGGCCTTAATAAGATCACTGTTAAAAACCGGTACCCCTTGCCTCTGATTGCTGAACTCTTTGACCAATTGAAAGGGGCTAAGATTTTCACTAAATTAGATCTCCGTGGGGCGTACAACCTCATCCGCATCCGTGAAGGGGACGAATGGAAGACGGCATTCAACACTCGGGATGGGCACTATGAATATCTCGTGATGCCCTTTGGCCTCTGTAATGCCCCCGCTGTCTTTCAAGAGCTCGTGAATGACATCTTCCGGGATCTCTTGGGAAAGTCTGTGGTCGTGTACCTGGATGACATCCTGATCTTCTCGAAAGACCTTGTATCTCATCGCTCCCAGGTAAAAGAAGTACTCTCTCGTTTGAGGAAGAACTCTCTCTTCGCCAAGTTGGAGAAATGTGTCTTTGAGGTGTCTAAGATTCCTTTCTTGGGTTATATCATCTCCCCAGAAGGCTTCGAGATGGATCCCGTTAAGGTGTCAGCAATCCAAGAGTGGCCCCTTCCCTTGAGCAAAAAGGCTATTCAAAGGTTCATCGAATTTGCCAACTACTACCGGCAATTCATCAGGGGGTTTTCATCCCGTATTGCACCTATCTTTACTCTCATCCGAAAAGGGGGTAATCCCAGGTTCTGGCCTCCAGTTGCTGTAGAAGCTTTTCAGTCCCTAAAGGACGCATTTTCTTCTGCCCCAGTCCTCTGTCATCCGGATCCTAAGTTACCCTTTTGCATTGAGGTGGATGCATCTGAAGTAGGTGCTGGGGCTATTCTATCCCAGAGACATTCTGCCGATGGGAAATTGCACCCCTGTGCCTTTTTCTCCAGAAAGTTTTCTCCTGCAGAACAGAATTACGATGTAGGGAATCGAGAACTTCTGGCAGTCAAGCTTGCTCTTGAAGAGTGGCGTCACCTCCTAGAGGGTTCTTCAATTCCGGTCACGATTTATACTGATCATAAGAACTTGGAGTTCATACATTCTCTCAAGAGACTGAATCCTCGTCAGGCCAGATGGGCCCTGTTCTTCTCCCGCTTTAACTTTGTTCTGACCTATCGTCCTGGCTCCAAGAATCGGAAGGCCGATGCGCTCTCCAGAAGTTTCACTCCGGGTGATCGTCTACCAGAAAGACTTGAACCTATTATTCCCCCCACCAAGATTATTGCATCTCTATTTCCCCAATTTGCCGAACAAATCTTGGCTGGACAGTCTTCTGCTCCTCCGGATACCCACATTGGGATGGCTTTTGTTCCCTCCGAGTTACGTCTTCCTATTCTTCAACAAACCAACTGCTCCAAGCAAGCAGGACACCCTGGTCCTGAAAAGACTCTTGAACTCCTTAGACGTTTAGTCTGGTGGCCGACTATTCGTAAAGATGTCAAAGACTTTGTTGCTGCCTGTACCGTTTGTGCCACATCCAAGCCTAGCCATTCTCGCCCCAGTGGGTTATTACAACCATTGCCTATCCCATCTCGTCCATGGACTCATTTAGCAATGGACTTTATTGTTGAACTTCCCCCCTCTAGTGGAAACACTGTGATCTGGGTGGTGATTGACCGCTTTAGCAAGATGGCCCATTTCATTCCCCTGCGGAAGCTTCCCTCTGCTGTGGAGTTGTCTCAACTCTTCATCCAGTATATTTTCCGTCTGCATGGTTTTCCTGTGGAAGTGGTCTCTGACAGAGGTTCTCGGTTTACTGCTAAGTTTTGGCGTTCCCTGTGCAAAGATCTGGGTATTACTCTCCAGTTCTCCTCCGCTTATCATCCCCAGACTAATGGAGCAGCTGAACGAGTATACCAAGCTTTGGAACAGTTCTTGAGGAATCACGTCTCCCTTTGTCAAGATGACTGGTCTGATCTCCTCCCATGGGCGGAATTTGCTCATAACAATGCATGCCACACTTCCACTGGAAGGTCTCCGTTCATGTCGGTGTATGGTAAGCATCCTCAGGCCTTCCCCCAGGACTTTGTGTTGTCTGACGTCCCGGCTGCTGATGACCATGCAGCCCACATGTCTGCTATTTGGGCTGCAACCAAGTCGAACTTGGAGAAGAGCGCTCTGGTTCACAAGACGTTTGCAGATCGTAGACGTAGACCTTCTCCTCCCTACAAGGTTGGTGATAAAGTCTGGTTGTCTTCCAGGAACATTCAGTTGAAGGTGCCATCTCCTAAGTTGGGTCCGAAGTTTGTGGGTCCTTTCTCCATCTCGGAGGTGATCAATCCTGTGGCTGTCAGACTTCAGCTTCCCCCTGAGATGCGAATTTCATGTCTCTTTGGTGAAACCCGCCTCCTCCAACTGCTTTTCTGTGAACCAGTCTCCCCCTCCTACTATTTCTGTGGATGGTCAACAAGAATATGAGGTGGAAAAGATCCTTGACTCCAGAATCTCCAGGGGCTCTCTTCAGTACCTCATCAAGTGGAAGGGCTTTGGCCCTGAAGAATGCTCCTGGGAAGGACACTCTGATGTGCATGCTCCTCGTCTTGTGAGGGATTTCCACTCCAAATTTCCCCAGAAGCCAAGTCCTGGTGGTCCAGAGGCCCCCCGTGGGGGGGTACTGTCACGATCGCCGCCCGGAGCAGTTCCAGGAGCTCCAGGCGGCGCGTCCTCCCCTGCCGGCGTCACTCCCAAAATGGCGGCGCCCATGGCCACCACGTGGGTAGCGGCGCCGGCGCGATGACGTCAGCGCGCCGACGTCGGCGCAAGGACGCCAATGACGTCACAAAGGTGCCAAATTCAAATAAAAACGCTACCTAGACGCCAGAATTGCGCCCAAGTATAGGAATACTTTCCCTAAGTGTATCCTGGGTTCCCTGTGAGTTACTATTGCTAATCTTTCTTGTTCCTGATTATTATCTCGACCCTTTGCCTGGACTTTGGACTTTGCTGTTATCTGCCTGCCCGTGAACTCTTGCCTGGATTCTGACTACTCTTTGGATTAACTCTTTGGACACCGCGACCCTGCTCCCTCAAGAGGGCTTCCTCCTCGATCCTGACTACCTCCCTGGAGGGAGCTCCCGGCTCCCTGACACAAAGTGCCTTTTTTTATTTGACAGCAGGGGTCAGGTGTTTGAAAGTGGATAGAATTGTATTGCTACACAAGCAACAACAAAAAGCATCCTGTTGTAAGTATTTTTATTTCCTACTGTAAGGAATTTTATTTATTTTATTTCTTTTTTTTTAGTAATAAAAATGGTGGCAAAGATTTGGGATTTTTGTTGTTATTGATCAATAATGGATTAACATGTATTATCCTACATGTTTAACTAATACAGAAAGGCAAAGCGAAGGGTACAGTGTCACTCATGTTTTCCAAACCTAGCTTTAATGTTCAAAATAAGGCTTACATGTAGTCAAGGTTTACTTCCAGTTCTATAGAAATGTGTAGATTAAGGGAAAATGTCACACACACACACAGAATATTATTATATAATTCAACATCAAACATATAGCTTTGATTCTACCACCTACACTATTGGTATATTGTGGAGATGTCTGGTTGCTAGGGTACATTTTACAATAGCAGCAGCTTGTTTGAATGAGAAAGGGTAATGTAATTTGGACAGGGTGTTATAGAAAGAAGATGTTGATAATGTTTCAGTAAACAGCAAAGAATACCCTCACGTACTATTTTGTGTGGTGGTGACACTAAGAAATGTTTAGAAATATGTAATGTGCAAATTACACTTGTCTAAAAATAGACACAACCAAACAACAACATTACAATGATCCTGCTTGAAAAAGGAAAGTGTACAGGGTGATATAAATTACATCAAATCAAAATTAACATGTTCATAGATGAGGCAGCAGGCACATTTCTAAGATGATCAGAATCTCATGTGCAGTTACCGCATTGGCCTGCATCTTTGGGATGAACAGTGGATCTTCAGCTTGTTCCTCACCTTCAATAGCTTTAGATAATTGTAGATTCCCAATATCTGATTCATTGCAATATTATGTAAAATGCAGGCTGCTAAAATGATATTGCACACTTTAATAGGGGAATAATGCAGAGCACCCCCTGAATGGTCCAAACAGTGGAAGCTCCTCTTGAGTAAGCCAAATCATCATCATCATCATCATTTATTTATATAGCGCTGTCAAGATACGCAGTGCTTTACTGCAGTTATAGCAAACAGGGGATAAATGGTGGATAACAGACAAGGATTACAGAGTACAATAGGGTTTACAAACTAAAAGGTTAGGGTACAATTGAGACATTAGGATTGTATAAACACTTTGTCATTTTTGATACAGCAATTATTAGTTAAGGTACATCGAATAGGCCTCTTTAAACAGATGGGTCTTGAAGGAGCGCTTGAAAGTTTGGAAAGAAGGAGAAAGCCTGACAGCTTGTGGCAGAGAGTTCCAGAGAAAAGCAGAAGCCCGAGAGAAGTCTTGTAGACGAGAATGGGCAGAAGTGACCAGAGGAGAAGTGAGGTGAAGATCAGAAGCAGAGCGTAGGTTTCGTGAAGGAGTGTATTTGGAGATTAGAGATGAAATATAGGGGTTTCATTATTAAGGGCCTTGAATGTGAGTGTAAGTAATTTGAATTTGATTCTAGAAGAGATTGGGAGCCAGTGAAGGGACATACATATGGGAGCAGCTGATGTTGAGCGGCGAGCTAGATGAATGAGTCTAGCGGCCGCGTTTAGAATAGATTGGAGTTGTGAAAGGTGACTTGTTGGAATACCTGTGAGGAGTAAGTTGCAGTAATCAAGGCGGGAGATGATGAGAGACTGAATCAGTGTTTTAGTTGATTCTGAACTGAGATATGGTCGTATTCGAGCAATGTTGCAAGTGTTTGAATGTGTGGTGAAAAAGACAGATGAGAGTCTAAGATGACTCCTAGGCAGCGTGCCTGTGTGGTGGAATGAAAGGTGGTGTTGTTTACGGTGAGTGATATCTGAGGGACAGGGGAAGATCTTGGAGGAAATATGATGAGTTCTGTTTTAGAAAGGTTCAGTTTCAGGTGGCGCTGTGACATCCAGGAGGAGACAGCAGAGAGACAGTCTGTGACTTGGGAAAGGACAGAATTAGAAAGATCAGGAGTAGACAAGTAGAGTTGGGTGTCATCAGCATAAAGGTGATACTGAAGTCCAAATGACTGAATGAGTTTTCCTAGTGAAGTTGCATAGAGCGAGAACAGCAGGGGGCCAAGAACAGAGCCTTGAGGAACTCCAACAGAGAGTGGGAAAGTAGTAGAAGTAGAGTTAGAGAAGGAAACTTTAAAGGAACGGTCAGACAGATAAGATGTAAACCATGAAAGAGCAGTGTCCCGAATGCCAGCTGAGTGTAGAATGTCAAGGAGCAGTATGTGGTCAACTGTGTCAAAGGCTGCAGAGAGATCTAGAAGGATTAGAATGGAATAATGACCTTTAGACTTTGCCAATAGAAGATCATTGGTTACTTTGGTGAGTGCAGTTTCAGTCGAGTGTGATGGGCGGAAGCCAGATTGCAATGGGTCGAGAAGGGAGTTGTGAGTGAGATGCTGGATCAGGCGTTTGTAAACAAGCCTTTCTAGTAATTTGGATGCGAATGGAAGAAGGGAGACCGGTCGATAGTTAGTGGGAGAGCTGGGATCAAGGGAAGGTTTTTTGAGGATAGGAGTGATTAGTGCTTGTTTGTATAATGATGGAAAGGTACCAGTAGAGAGTGAAAGATTGAATAGGTGGGTAAGTGCAGGAGAGAGTGTATCAGAGATTGGGTGGAGAAGGCGAGAGGGAATGGGGTCAAGGGAGCAGGTGGTGGGTTTTGAGCTGGCTAGAAGTTTGCTAACTTCATCTAGAGTTGCAGGGGTGAAGGAGTGCAAAGTAGATGTGAGTGGACTGCACGTTGGTCTGAGATTGTTGTCGGACGGTATGCTCAGCCTAATGAGATCGATTTTTTCATTTAAGAAATGAGCAAGGTCTTGGGCGGTAACATTAATAGGTGGAGGAGGTGGAGGGGGGCATAGGAGTGAGTTAAATGTGGCAAACAGCTGCTGTGGTTTGGAGGACATAGTAGATATTAGATAAGAGAAGTATTGTTCTTTGGCTAATGATAGAGCTCGGTTATAGCAGGAGATCATGAATTTGAAGTGGATGAAGTCAGGATCAGTTCGTGACTTTCTCCACCGTCGCTCAGCTGATCTACTACATCTTCTGAGGTACCGTGTTACACTAGTGTGCCAGGGTTGGGGTTTAGCTGGCCGGCTGTGACGGGTGGTAGAAGGTGCAAGGGAGTCAAGTGCTGTTGAAAGGGCATCGTTGTAGAGAGAAGCTGCCATATTGGGACAGGAGAGAGTATTAATATGAGATATGGATTGTGCTGATACTGTTGATAATTGTTGTGGTTCAAAGGCATTAAGGTTTCTATACGTGTGGGTAGAGAGAGATGGTTGTGAAGGTGCAGGTGAAAGCAGTATCTGAAAGGAGAGTAGATGATGGTCAGACAGAGGGTAGGGAGAGTTAATTAAGTTGGATGGGCAGCATGAGTGGCAGAATATAAGGTCAAGAGCATGACCCTCGGTGTGGGTAGGTGAGTCGGTCCACTGAGAGAGACCAAAAGAAGCTGTTAGAGAGAGAAGTTTAGAGGTGGCAGCAGAAGCAGAGTTGTCAATGGGGATGTTGAAGTGCCCTAAAATGAGAGCAGGTGTCTCACTGGAGAGAAAGTATGGAAGCCAGGCAGCAAAGTGATCCAAGAAGGTGGAGTAGGGTCCTGGGGGGCGATATATGACAGCAACACGCAGAGAGATTGGAGAAAACAAACGTATGCTGTGGACTTCAAAAGAAGTGAAGGAGGGAGAAGTCGGTGTAGTTAGATTTGAAACCTACATTTGGGGGAGAGAAGAAATCCCACCCCACCGCCATGACGGCCATCCGGTCTAGGAGTGTGAGTATATTGAATGCATATTCAATTACTTGTCTTGCCCTTTGATGAGCTGCATTGTACCTTTGTTCACCAGGTGTATCTGGATTAGCAATTTGAATAAGCAGCCAGGGTCAACCCCCATAACCAGCATCTCATGAAAAAGATTGGATATATGCTTAGATCAATATAGTGAGTTTTAGCATTCTACATAGATTAACCTTTATAAAAATGTTACACTTTACATTGTTCTTTTGGTGTCTTTAATTCTGCCTACAATTGCATTTTACCTTTTGTTTATGGGGGGGCAACTGGGGGGAACAGAAAAAGCTTTGATGTAAAACAGCTAGCTGATTACTTTAACAAACAAAGGTTAGCGCGTCAACTAATTTGCTCCTAATGGACACCTTTTGAAGGATTCATCTTTCATCCCTTTGCTAACAGGCCTGGTGTTTAGTAGGAACACATCTCACGAACATCATATAGACCAGTGATCCCCAACTAGTAGCTCATGAGCAACATGTTGCTCTCCAACCCCATGGATGTTGCTCCCAGTGGCCTCAAAGCAGGCTTGGAGGCAAGTTTTGGTTGTATAAAAAACAGGTGTACTGCCAGAGTCTCAATGTAGATTGGCAATCCACATAGGGGCTACCAAATGCCCAATCACAGCCCTTATTTGGCACCTCGAGAACATTTTCCATGCTTGTGTTGCTCCCCAACTCCTTTTACTTCTAAATGTTGCTCACGGGTTCAAAAGGTTGGGGACCCCTGATATAGACAAAGGGACTTCACACTAAAGATGGATTTTGACTAAGAATGACTTGTAATAGCTCATGTTAATTAAGAATCGTTTGACACTCTTTAAACGACAGTAGTATGTAGTAAGATTTCTAAGATGTTAGACATGACTAAACATGGCAACATATCTAATATTATATGAAAAGTTCAAACAATACTTACCTACAAGCTAACCACCACTTAACTGACCAGATTCAAAATGCCTCACTGATGAATTGTTACAGAACCGTCATGTGTGCTTAAAGGGAAGGCGGCAAAAACATTAATCAAATGCATATTTGCATCACTAATTATTTGAGTGTTAATTGAATGAAATAGCTTTCTGTTCTGGAAACCCATCCACTACCTTAGATAGCCCCCCTCCCTGCTTTTCTCCCCGAATAGTACAGTGATGTAATATTTATCAAGTGTTATACACAAACTTATTTTTAAAAAAAAACATGAATGAAATTGTAAGAAATAAAAATAAGACAAATAGGCCATATATTTTGAATCAATTTATTTTTTAAAAAACAATAGAACATTCAAAAGTATTTTTGTTAATGAAATATAGATTGGTGTAGCTGGAAGTACATTTCTGTGCGATAAGGCGCATGTGTTAGAATAGAAGTTGGAAAGCGGGTGATAGAAGAAAGAGCATTTTAGCCAGTTCAAAGTGGTGTACGGGAAACAAAAGACTTCACACAATAAGTGGTTTAGAGTTGAACGGAATTGTGAAAAGTGAGCATTCCCACTACTTTCAATGTGCCGTTAAGTAGCGAAAACATAGGTAAAGGAAAGATATATTGGTTATTGCGATGTGTTTAACTAATCACATGAAATGTATCATAACGCATTGAATTGATTCAATCCCTTTATCTGATCCAACTTTCCATTCTATCTTTAGGGGGATCAGATTTTGTAGGATCTACAAATTAGGTGCGGTTGCATGGTGTTGCATGGCACCAACAGCAAACATTCCTCTGCCAGGTGTGACAGTAACAATGGATACACAATAACCTTTCATAAGTTTATGCCAGCAGTAACCCAGAAAACACATTGCTTGCTACAGCTACGTTTATTATCTACAAGGACTCCAAGATTCTTTTCCATTATGGATTTGCCTAGTGCAGCCCATTAAGGGTATAAGTGGCTTGGATATTTTTACATCCCTGGTGCATAACATTACATTAATCAACATTTGTCACTTAGCTGCCCAGATTGGCAATTTGTCAATCCTGTAGCCAGTTTCCTATCCATGTGCAAACATCTTCATTAACCCCAACAGACCTTTGTTTATAAAGCAGTCGTTTGTGGGGCACGGTATCAATTGCTTTGGTAAAATCAAAATAGATCACATCTACTGCTCCCCTACTGTCCATCATCAAATTTGTCTGACATGACCTATCCTTCATGAAGCCATGCTGATTGCTAAGCTTCTCTCTAAGCTTCCACTGTCTTCTTAACATTGCTTGTGGCACAGGTAATATCTCTGAGAAAATTAAATTGGAAGTCCTTTACACCTAGCTTGCACTTTTTTTTAAATTCATTTTTGAGGACTTCACCACCTTCTCTAACTTTATCTAGGGTTTTGTTCTCCTATGTGTAGCAAAACTGCCAGGTCTTCTCCAGCCCCCCTAATAAACTATACACTCGTTCCACCACATGTCAAACCCTAGCACCATCTGAAATCTGTCCCATGCAAGGGCTGACTTAAGACCTACTAGCTAGCTGCTCCCACAGGCTGCGCAGTTAAGTACTAAGTAATTTTCCACTTGACATGGACAAAAGCCCAGAATATATTGAAAATAATATGCATAGCACTCTCAATCAAAAATATAGAAAAAGTTCAGTTCATCCACATTACTGGAAATCAGGTCTAATGAGTGGGTTGTTTAACATTAAACTATGTTTATTGGTATACATTAATGATTAGTGGGAGTTGGGGAGACAAGTGGGAGGCAAAATGGTCAGGGAGGTGGAAAAAGATTTACTGGCTAAGTGGGTGAAATACAGCTACTGTAGGCAACTGGATGCAGTTCTGTGACACTGCATCAAGAGTGGGCAGTAGGTGGTCATTCAGACAAGCATGCTGTGGAGTGTAAGTAGGCACAAAATAATGGGGAGCCCAATAACCAATACAGGCATAATTTATGTCCAGCAGCATTGCACTCAACATTTTAGTGTTTGAACCAACCCTCCTCTGAGCATTTTTATTTTATGTTTTTTAGTAGACTGGTCTTTCAGAACTGAAAGTATTAATACATTTACAAGTGTCAAATGAAGTGTGAATTATTGCCAAATTAAATGTAAATCGAGGATTTACTGCAATCTTGATTTTACTTACAGTGATCATACCTGTGAGCCAGTTAACAATATCTCTTTCTGTTGTCCATTATCAACCACTAAGCTCCCTTCCTCTACACACTAGGTCAATGACAATTTTTAATCAATGTATAGTGTAAGGTTTCTTAACAATTATACTTTTTTGTTTTATGAATATTTTTGCTGTAATTTTCTCTTTTTAGAATTATTTAAAAAAGGCACATTAAAAAACAGCCATACTCTGAAAAAAATTGTAAATGCACTAGGCTTTTAATAAGTATAGAAATGTCAACAACACAGCAAGTCTGGCTCATCTTAGAAAACAATTAATTAAAAAAGTAACACCAGACCTTTGATTTTCATTAGAAATAAAATTATTAGTGTTATGATTTGTTGGTGATGCTGGAAGGTAAGTTTCAAATACTAATAATGCAATTCATAAATGAACTTAAAAATGTCTTAGGGGGCTCCAGCCTGGAGGTCCCAGTTGGACAGCCTTTCTAAGAATAACAAGTTTAAGACAGGTGTACTTTAGTTCAAATAAAGTCTAAGTGCTCTGTGCCTTACAAAGAATGCAGTGCATTGGAAATCTGTCCAAGCCTGGCATTTTCTGCTATTAACACATTTATATGTGGGAAAGCACTGGGACCAGCTTACAGTAACTAATTACTGTCTGATGGAGATAATCAAACATACCTCAAACTGGTGTACACTGCTGTACATTAGTCATTTGCTTTTTGTCAGAATCAAACTACAACATCAAGCAGTGTATTGGGGGAAGAAGAGAATATAATTAATTACACTATATTAATATATTATTATAATATACAGTATTAATATATTTATGGGTAACTTTCATGCTTTTTGCATAAAGGATAAAACAGATACATTCAGTGTATCTACGCATGACGAAGAATAGTCATGAGCGGAACATTGCCGTTATAGACTTTAATGTATTTTGCAGAATTTTCGCCATTTCGGGAATTTTCTGAGAAAGGGGGCTGATTCGCCCATGACTAAAGAACTATGATACATGAGCTGTGACTTAATACAGGCCTGAACATTGATTAGCATTAAATAAATAAAAGCATGCGTGAAACAAAAACGCTCTACCTCAGGTTTTTGAAACCTTTTGAAATTAACTCATCTTATAATGACTTCATTATTTGTGTATGCAAAATTCTTTGAGGTTCTGCTGCAGCAGAACTCTTCACAATGCTCTCCCTTACAAACAGTAGGGGCCTATTTATCAAACTATGTAAAATAAAACTACAACCAAATACACCACACATTGCCAGAAAGGGCAATATGTGGTGTAATTGGAACTCTCAACTGCTGCAATAAATTGTAAGCATGCCAAGTTCTTAAACAGGAACAAAAGGGTTATTGTTAAATGCCACAGGGTTAATACTCACAAGTACATTGAGGTAGATGTAAGAATAAATCATATGCAAAGCAAGGCAATGGCACAACTGTGGAGAGTTTGGCAGGTAGCACGATGCACCTATAGTTACCAGCTAGTGGTCCTGATCACCTCCAGTCAGTGCCGGATTTACAGGGCGGGTGCCCCTAGGCCGCGCGGTCCTAGCGACCACCTGCACAACCCCTCACGGGAGGACAAAAGCACCGGAGCACTGGGGAGATGCGCGTCCCCAGTGCTCCCCATAGAACGTCTGGACGGCATGCCACCCCTAATAATCTGCCGGCCGGGGCCTTTGTGTCCTCGCCAGGGGCGTAACTATAGAGGAAGCAGACCCTGCGGCTGCAGGGGGGCCCAGGAGGTATAGGGGCCCCATGAGGCCCTAATTCATATATAATTTCAATAAATATTGGAGAAACAAGTCAACCTCTAACCATTTTGGGGGCCTGAAAAATAATTTGCTGTGGGGCCCAGTAATATCTAGTTACGCCACTGGTCCTCGCCACAAATCTGAGCTTGCCTCCAGTAGAAATGTTTATGTACTAGAATACTAGCCATTAAAATAATCAGCCTTGCCTGGGTCCAGGTTCAACCTTGCTTGAGACCCCACCCTTCTCTGGATATGTGTTTCATCTAGCATGTGTGCAGAAAAATCACTCACAATGTTTTCTCTTCGGTGCAGGGGCGTGTTGGCCTGGGCACAATCACACTTTTCTCACTTTTCTGCTCCCCCATAGTTACATCACTGATATTAACCTTAGTCCCTAATCCCTATTCTTATTGTGGTCCCTTAATTTAAAGGCCAGCTATGCACCAGTGAGAGCAATCTCTAGCTATTAATCCTAAATTGGAGCACAAGGCTGCACATACATCACAATGGCGGATGCTTTAATTAGATGGGATGCTGTGACACGAGTTTCTGTGTTAAATAAGATATGTGGGTTAAGTTTGTTTAGATATGCTGTGTTAAAGGAAAACTATACCCCCAAAATGAACACTTAAGCAACAGATAGTTCATATCATATTAAGTGGCATATTAAAGAATCTTACCAAACTGGAATATATATTTAAGTAAATATTGCCCTTTTACATCTCTTGCCTTGAGCCACCATTTCGTGATGGTCTCTGTGCTGTCTCAGAGATCACCTGACCAGAAATACTACAACTCTAACTGTAACAGGAAGAAGTGTGGAAGCAAAAGACACAACTCTGTCTGTTAATTGGCTCATGTGACCTAACATGTATGGTTTGTTGGTATGTTTGTGAGTACAGTGAATCCTACGATCCCGGGGGGGGGGCATTATTTTTTAAAATGGCAATTTTCTATTTATGATTAACAATGGCACATACTACTAGAAAAGTATTTTATTATGAAAATGGTTTATTTACATGAAGCAGGATTTTACATATGATCTGTTTTATGCAATATCTTTTTATAGAGACCTACATTGTTTGGGGGGTATAGTTTTCCTTTAAACACACAAACCAAAGTGGCTTCATCTGTACTAGCTAATCTGTCTAACTCATATTACTATAATGTGCTATGACAGTTGCTATCCTATTGCTTTCTAAACTCGTTCACAGACTCAGGGTCGGACTGGGAGGCGTGGGGCCCACCGGGGCTACTGCCCCAGGGCCCCCCTCCGGCCGCCGCTGCCGCTGCCGCTCCGGAGTGCTTTAGGGGACTAGTGCGCATGCGCGCGGTGCCGTGTTTGTGCGCAGGCGCGCGGCGCTACCTTTATGCGCATGCGCAGTTACTCTATTATACCGCGACCCAAACAAAGTGGGGTCGCGCCACCCCACTAAGTAGCGGATCTGGGCCGGCGGGGCCCACAAGAGCCCGGGGCCCACCGGGGTTTTTCCCGGTGTCCCGCCGGCCCAGTCCGACACTGCACAGACTCAGGCTTCTCTAAGGGGATGGTTCCCTAAGGGTAGAACTATTTACTAGGGGCCTTGTTGATCCCAGACTCCCCAGGCTATATGGGAAGTTAAAAATATATATTCCTACTAAAATATACCAAAGTTATGTTTCAAAACAAGCCTTAATCTAACTCTATGTTGAAAAGGGAGTATACTGCCCCTTTAAAGTAGAAATAAACCCTACCCCCCTTTACCCTCCTCCACTGTCCCTCCATTGCCCCCTTCAAATTTATAGCAAGTCAGGAGACAGGCAGACTTTTAAAATTAATTGATGCTGAGGGCAGGGAGCTTAGAGGAGGGAGCAATGGAAAGGGCATTGCAGGGGGTGGTTGGGGCTAGGGTTTTGTTCTCTTTTAAGGTGGGCAATGCATGACTTGAAAGCCAGAAGTCCCTAAACATTAATAATGGACACTTGATCGCTAGGAAAATATAGCACAGTATGACTCACAGCATTAAACAAAGGAAAATGCCTACAACCAAAACTGGTCCCTCAGATATAGCCAGTGCTTCAAACCAAACTCCCCAGTGTGAAATCACACTCAAACAAGAATAAAACAAAGAGGCTGGTGAAGGCAATAAAACTCAAAGCCAAAGCAAACTTCAAAGCATAGGTATTTTTATGTTCATTGTTTACCTAGAAAAAAAGTGGTCAGGGTGGCTCTGCTATAATTTTTTTTATTTATTATTGATGCTGTTTGATATATATCCTAGTTATTTTGGGGAAGCTTGAAAATGTGATGCAAAATGTGCTCTGCACATGGGATATAGCAAAATATTTCCAAATATTCCTGTCAGAGGAACCTAAAACCAAAATTGGTATAAGAAAGAAAATCTCACCCATAATATGAATATGACTATGAACATGGAACATAAACCTTTACCATGCCTCTTTTGAAAAAAACCCAAGAAAATAAAAAATATTAAAGGTAAATGATATAAAAGCAATATAAATGTTATACTTGACAACATCTCTTTTAAGCAAAAAATACACATTCAATATGTACTCACGAATTCTAACGCATAGCATTAACTAATATTTTTAATTTTATTATGTGCCAATGCCTTACACCCTTCCTCCACATCTAGGCCTCTGAGTGGAATCTGTAAATGTTTTGGGTTTTTATCTTCACTGCATTCATTTATAAGGAAAAAGAGCATATGTCTAATGTGCCTTATATTACTGTCAAAATGTTAAATTAACCTTAATTTTTGCCCGTTGCAGCTTGATTACAATTTTTACATGGCAAATTACAACTGTGGTTAATCAACTAAACTGATTAAATTTATGGTTAAAGAGGGGGGGGGTGGCTTAGCCTGTGAACCGGATGGCAGCATAAAGCTGGCCATAGACGCAAAGATCCGATCGTACGAATCAACGTACGATCGGACTTTCCCATCTCCCGACCCTCCACTAACCATTCAGATCAAAGTCTTTACCATTCCGATCAAATAAGAACAGATCACCCAATGTTCTGCCCCTGACAGCAATCGTACGATACTTATGTCTGACAAAACTAGTGACAGTCTCCCACTGAAAATCGTACGATCGGCAATACACGCAGAGATATTATCGGCAGGCGACAGAAATTTTCTAACCTGTCCGATCGACCAAACGACCGATCTCGGACGGACGAAAAATGTCGGGACTCTCCACACATGGTCCGAAAATCGTACGAATCCACGATTCGTACGATCGGACCTTTGCGTCTATGGCCAGCTTTAGAGAGGAGCTCCGCAAGCGTCTCACGAAAATCCACCTAAATCTTAGCCTCAAACATGGGGAAAACGAGCAAAAGCAAGACGGATCGTGAGAAATACACATCCGACAAACAAACGCCTGCTGGCAAAGAAATTGCTCCGATTTTCAAGCATCAGAAACGTAACCGCATGTCATCTAAAATGGCGCTGGCCGCGGAAGATACTGCAGATCAGAGCAACTATCAGGCCCAGGATTCCTCCGATGCGGATAGCGACGGAGAGGGAGGTCTCGATATTCAGACTTACCTGAAAGCTTTGCCGACGAAAGAGGATATCAAACTCTTACTGTAATAAAAATACCTTCTCCTGGTGGTCTAGTGGGGGGACGGCAGGGACGCCTGCCGCCCCCTCGACGGGGACGCCCGTCACGCCGCTCCGTTCTTCCTGTGCCGGCTCCTGTGCGCGCGCGCATGCGCACTTCTGATTTAAAGGCGCGAGAGGCGCCAAATTCAAAAGTATTAAAGGGGCATTTCCATAGTTAGCATTGCCCGTGATAGGATTTGTTCCTGGTGCTTTAGCTGTTGCTATTCTGTGTGAATCTGTTCCTGATTATCTGTTTTGACCCTTGCCTGCCTGTTTGACTATTCTGATCTCTGGAACCTGACTCTTGCCTGAAATCGATCTTGACTCTGCTAAATCCTCCTGTTTGACGTTCCGGTTTGACCTGGCCTGTTATTGACTCCGATTCTGCCTCAACCCATCTGATTGATCCCCTGGTTTTAAGCTGAGGGCTCCTCCCGAAGCCCAACGGTGGTCACACTACTGGTGAAGCCGAGCCGAGACCAGGGTGCTTGGCATTTGTTCTGGTATCGGGTGCCGGCCGTGACATTATCACGGGCCGTGGAGGACGAAAGTCTAGATGGTGCTTCTGCTGCTGCTTCCGTTTCACCTCCTCCAACTACCAGTGAAGTGCTCCTTACTGCCCTGCTACAGCGCATGGAGGACCATGAGCAGAAGCAAAACTATTTGCTTCAGGGGTTTCACAATCTGACCCGCAAGCTTGAAACTTCGCAGCAGCCAATCAGACCAGTTGTCTCTTCCCCTGAGGGTTCTTCTGCTGTTTGGGGTGATTCTGCTAGACCCCAGGAACCCAAAATTGCATTCCCTGATAAGTTCAGTGGGGATAGAGCAAATTTTTTTGTCTTTAAAGAGGCATGTAAATTATAACTTGGTTTCTTCCCTCACTCCTTTCCAACAGGTGAGGAGAAAGTAAGGTTCGTCATGACTCTATTACAGGGTGATCCCCAAATTTGGGCTCTTAGACTGCCCGCCTCTGATCCAGCCCGTTTCTCCTTAGATACTTTCTTTGAGACGATGGCCATACTCTACGATGACCCGGATCGCGCCTCTTCGGCCGATACCGCGATTCGTAAGTTGCGCCAGGGGAAACGGGATGCGGAGGTGTACTGCACTGAGTTCCGCCGGTGGGCAGTAGAGACCGGGTGGAACGATATGGCTCTACGTAGTCAGTTCCGTATAGGGCTGTCAGATCCTGTCAAAGACAGTCTGGTAAATTTCCCCCTATCTTCCAATCTGGATGACCTCATGTCTTTTGCCATCCAGATAGATAGGAGACAGAGAGAGAGAAGGGGTGAAAGGGGGACTTCTTCTTCTTATTCTGGTGTCACTAATGTTAAGGTATCTAACCCATCTGTGTCTTTACCTCAGGATGAGCCTATGCAGTTAGGCCTATCCCACTTATCTCCTGAGGAAAAGGCACGCAGGCGTTCCCTAGGTTTATGTATTTACTGTGGGGAGAAGGGTCATTTCCTTAATCAGTGTACTAAGAGGCCGGGAAACGCCCAAGCCTAAATGGAGAAGGGGAGCTCCATTTGGGTGCAGGCGTTTCCTCGCCCCAATCTGCCTCCAAGGTTTTATTACCAGTTAAATTGTCTTGGCCTACGGGTTCTGTTAATTTGTCCGCTTTTGTAGACTCTGGGGCGGAGGGTAATTTTTTGGATACTGCTTTCGCAGCCAAACATGGTATTCCTCTGGTCCCTCTGTGTACCCCCATGAGAATTTTAGCGGTGGATAAAAGACCCCTAGGGTCAGGTGTAATTAACAAAAAAACTGCCTTCTTATCATTGTGTATTAACGATTCTCACAGTGAGGAGCTAGCCCTTTTTCTTATTGAAGGTGCCTCTTCTCCTCTTATCTTGGGGTTACCCTGGCTCCAGGTTCATAATCCTCATATTGATTGGGTTACGGGGGAGATTTCTCAGTGGGGTTCAGATTGTGGGGGCGTATGTATTCCTCCAACAATAGCAACTACCTCAATTGAGGGTTTACCTGCAGCCTATTCGGCATATGCCGATGTTTTTTCCAAAAGGGCTGCTGAAACCTTACCCCCACATAGACAGTATAATTGTCCCATTGACCTAGTTCCAGGTTCCACTCCTCCTCGTGGTCGTACGTATCCTCTTTCTTTACCTGAAGCCCAAGCAATGAGGGACTATATTGAAGAAAACCTTGAGAGAGGTTTCATCCGACCCTCTAATTCTCCTGCCGGTGCTGGGTTTTTCTTTGTGGGTAAGAAAGACGGTGGTCTTCGCCCTTGTATAGATTACAGGGGTTTAAATAAAATCACCATTAAGAACCGCTACCCCCTTCCTCTAATTTCTGAGCTATTTGACCAGGTTAAAGGTGCCCAAGTCTATACCAAGCTTGATCTTAGAGGTGCTTACAATCTCATTCGTATTAGAGAGGGGGATGAGTGGAAAACAGCATTTAACACCAGGGATGGCCACTACGAATACTTAGTAATGCCCTTTGGGCTCTGTAACGCCCCTGCAGTTTTTCAAGAATTTGTCAATGACATCTTTCGAGATCTGCTGGGGGTATTCGTAGTGGTCTACCTTGACGATATTCTTATTTTTTCTTCCAATCTAAACGAACATCGTAATCATGTTTGGAAGTCTTACGTAGGCTAAGGGAGAATAATCTTTATGCAAAACTAGAGAAATGTACCTTTGAGGTTTCTTCTGTTCAGTTTTTGGGGTTTATTATTTCCAACAAGGGTCTAGAAATGGATCCAGGCAAGGTGAGAGCTGTCCTGGATTGGGCCCAACCCCTTTCGTTACGTGCTGTTCAAAGATTTCTTGGTTTTGCCAATTACTATCGTCAATTTATTAAGAATTTTTCTCTTATTGTAGCCCCCATCACAAGTTTAACCAAGAAGGGCGCTGATCCCAGTATTTGGCCTCCTGAAGCCTTACACGCCTTTGAAACCCTCAAAAGAGAGTTCTGTTCTGCCCCTATTCTTCAACACCCTGATCCCGCTCTTCCTTTCATTGTAGAGGTTGATGCTTCTGAGGTGGGAGCGGGGGCAGTCCTTTCCCAAAGGCATCCAATTTCCAACAAATTGCATCCCTGTGCCTTTTTCTCTAAGAAGTTTTTACCTGCAGAGGTAAATTACGACATAGGGAACAGGGAATTGTTGGCTGTCAAATTGGCCTTTGAGGAATGGCGGCATCTCCTAGAGGGTGCAAAACATGTGGTGACGGTCTATACTGATCATAAGAATTTACTTTATATTGAATCCGCTAATCGCCTAAATTCTAGGCAAGCCAGGTGGGCCTTATTCTTCTCAAGGTTTAATTTTGTTTTAACTTTCAGGCCTGGTTCCAAAAATTCCAAGGCGGATGCACTCTCTAGGAGTTTTGAATCTTTCCCCTCCGACTCTAGTGAGTGTCATCCCCAAAGAATTAATTTTAGCCACTTTAGAATCCGATCTTTCCTCCCTATTACTTCCCTTACAAACATCTGCTCCTACCGATACTCCCCCTGGGAGATGGTTTGTTCCTGAGGAGCTTAGGGAGCAAGTTTTGAAGGAGGTTCATGATTCTAAAATGGCGGGGCACTCAGGAGTTACTAAGACTGTTTCTCTACTGTCCCGTCATGTTTGGTGGCCTTCTTTCAAACGGGACACAAAAATTTTTGTCAACTCCTGTCCAGTCTGTCAAAGATCTAAATCCTCTCGTCAGTTATCTCAAGGTCTGTTAAATCCATTGCCAATTCCTGAGAAACCTTGGTCCCATCTTTCGATGGATTTCATTGTAGATTTGCCCCCTTCCCAAGGGAAGACTGTGATTTGGGTGGTGGTGGATAGGTTCAGTAAGATGGGCCATTTTATTCCCCTTCCACACCTCCCTTCTGCTAAAACCTTGGCTGATCTATTCATTACTCACATTTTTAAGTTACATGGTTTTCCTGAGAATATTGTTTCTGACAGGGGGGTCCAGTTCGTCTCGAAGTTTTGGCGTGCTTTCTGTTCTTTAGTAGGGATTGAGTTATGCTTTTCCACTGCATATCACCCCCAAACGAATGGTCAAACTGAAAGGGTAAACCAGTCCCTTGAACAATACCTTAGATGCTATGTGTCTGATAATCAGTCTACATGGTCCGAACTGTTACCCTGGGCAGAATTTGCATACAATAATGCTACCCATTCCTCCTCAGGAGAGTCTCCCTTCTTTATTGTCTACGGGTTACATCCCAAAGCATTTTCTTTTTCTGGCTCTAATTCCCCTGTACCTTCTGCCAATTCCTCTGTCGTTAAATTTTCTGAAATTTGGTCTCAGGTACACAACTCTTTGTCCGCAGCTTCCCTAGCTCAGAAAAAAGCTGCTGATAAATTCTGTAGGGAAGCACCCAAGTACAAGGTGGGGGACTTGGTATGGTTGTCTACAAAGAACATCAAGCTGAAGGTCCCCTCTCCCAAATTGGGTCCCAGGTTCATTGGTCCATACCCCATCATTGCTATAATCAATCCATCCTCTGTACGTCTTCAATTACCCGCTAATTTTAAAATTTCTAACTCCTTCCATGTTTCTCTCTTAAAGCCTGCAACTAATGTTCGTCACTTGTCTGTTCCTCCCCCAGTGTTGGTTGAAGGTCAGCCTGAATATGAGATCCAGGAGTTCCTCGACTCCCGCCTTGTGCGAGGTAAGCTACAATACCTTACTAGGTGGAAGGGCTTTGGTCCTGAGGAGAACTCTTGGGTCTCAGTTGAAGACATCAAGGCTGACCGCCTCAGGAAGCAATTCCACTCCAAATTTCCTGGTAAACCTGGGGGTCCAGTGGCCCCCCCTAGAGAGGGGGGTAATGTAATAAAAATACCTTCTCCTGGTGGTCTAGTGGGGGGACGGCAGGGACGCCTGCCGCCCCCTCGACGGGGACGCCCGTCGCACCGCTCCGTTCTTCCTGTGCCGGCTCCTGTGCGCGTGCGCATGCGCACTTCTGATTTAAAGGCGCATGCGCGCTGACGTCATTACGTCAGCGCGAGAGGCGCCAAATTCAAAAGTATTAAAGGGGCATTTCCATTGTTAGCATTGCCCGTGATAGGATTTGTTCCTGGTGCTTTAGCTGTTGCTATTCTGTGTGAATCTGTTCCTGATTATCTGTTTTGACCCTTGCCTGCCTGTTTGACTATTCTGATCTCTGGAACCTGACTCTTGCCTGAAATCGATCTTGACTCTGCTAAATCCTCCTGTTTGACGTTCCGGTTTGACCTCTGCCTGTTATTGACTCCGATTCTGCCTCAACCCATCTGATTGATCCCCTGGTTTTGACCCTTTGCCTTCCTGACGATTCTGTTATCCGCCTGCCTCGATCCAGCCTGTCTGACCATCCGCTTGCCTTGACCTTTTGTACCGTGACCTTCGGCCTAAAGACTCTGCTAACAGCCGTGCCCCTTTGCCAGCCAGAACATCTCGCCTTGCACCCCTCGTTAAGTCCAGGTGGCACCCAAGTAAGCTGAGGGCTCCTCCCGAAGCCCAACGGTGGTCACACTACTGGTGAGGCCGAGCCGAGACCAGGGTGCTTGGCATTTGTTCTGGTATCGGGTGCCGGCCGTGACACTTACTCCGTGAAACAGTGGACGACATCAGAGCGGAGCTGAAAGAAATCAAGACGGATTTAAACAAGATGGCGGATCGCATTGACGCAGTTGAAAAGAAGCAGGGTAAGCTGCTGCATAACCAAAAAACTTTGACACAAATCATACAAAAACAGAAGTGGCAGATAGAGGAGGCGAAAAGACACATAGACGATATTGAAAATAGAAGTAGGAGAAATAATATACGAGTCAGGGGGGTGCCAGAAACTGTGAGCAGGGAAGACATACACTCGGCCCTCTTACAGATCTTTAATGGCGTCCTGGACAGAGACTTGCAAACCGCTATCAAAATTGATAGGGAACACAGAGTGCTAAAGCCCAGAAATGCACCTGTGGATGCCCCGAGAGACATTTTGTGTTGCATACACGACTTTTGTCTTAAGGAGGAAATCCTCTCAAAAGCGAGAAGCGCAACGAAAATTACCTATGAAGGTCAGACCATTCTTTTGTTTCAGGACTTGTCTAGATACACCCTGACCAACAGAAGACACCTGAAACCCCTGACGGACCTACTTAAAGCTAAAAACATTCAATATCGTTGGGGATTCCCCTTCTGCCTTATTGTGATGCTGAATGGTACACAAATAGTCCTCCGTTCGCCCAAGGATACAAAGGCTGTCTTCACCAAGCTACAACTGGAGGAAGTTCCTCTACCTGGATGGATGGAAGAAGATGAGGAGGTCCTTCCCGTTGAGATGGACTCGGATACTGACTGGAGAGAAGTGCCAGCTCCGAAACGTACTCCGAGAAAACCTAGACATAAATTGATGAAAGATTATAATATGACCCCTAAAAGACTTAAGGACTGATGCTTCATACATAGACCACCAGTGGATACTTTCCCACCTATCTGGACGTTCACTCATGTTCACCACTTATGGTCCTGGACGGTTCTCATCTGAAACACAAGTTCTCACTTTTTTTTTCAGCAGCAACCATGTTTTTTCCTTTTTTCTGTCTCCTAATCTCTCCCTTACAGGTGACGGTTGGCTTTCGACATCTGTTTTGTTTGATTAGGTGAGACTGCTACGGCTGTGGAGCTGGAAGAATTCGGAAGGAGGCTAGCAGGTTTATCTTCACCCCCCCAGTACTTCTACCTGCCACTTTATCTTCCTTGGTGAGGTCTCTCTGTTTTTTCTTATCCCTCACTGAGTGACGTGGCTTTACGTACTAAGTTGGTTATTTGACTTTGACAAATGTTGTTTTGCATATGTCTAGTTATGCTTTTATCTGTTTGCTTTTTTGAATTTTTTTCTGAGTCACATCAATATTATTTAATAAGGGAATCACGTAGTAGGTACAACGTGGACATACAATATGGTCTTTGGTTTTATGCACCTAATGTTAAACAGTAGACATGACTAACGCAAAATGTACACTGGTATCCTTCAATGTTAATGGGATAAACAAGCCGGTGAAAAGGGCACAGGTCCTTCGAGAATGTGGTAGGCTGAAGGCTAAAATAGTGTTTCTGCAAGAAACCCATTTTCAGGTGGGAAAACAACTAGGGATGTAGCGAACGTCGGAAAAAAAGTTCGCGAACATATTCGCGAACTTGCGTCAAAAATGCGAACGGTTCGCGAACGTCGCGAACCCCATAGACTTCAATGGGAAGGCGAATTTTAAGGCCAGAAAAAATATGCCATTTAAATGCAAACAATATTAATTTTTTTTTGTCGCAGCCACTGCAGCACAGAGGCCAGGAAAAATATGCCATATAAATGCTAACAATATAAATTTTTTTTGTCGCAGACACTGAAGCACAGAGGCCAGAAAAAATATGCCATATAAATGCTGAAAATATTCAATTTTTTTGGTCGCAGCCACTGAAGCACAGAGGCCAGAAAAAATATGCCATATAAATGCTGAAAATATTCATTTTTTTGTCACAGCCACTGAAGCAAAGAGGCCAGAAAAAATATGCCATATAAATGCTGAAAATATTCTGGTTTTTTTGGTCGCAGCCACTGAAGCACAGAGGCCAGAAAAAATATGCCATATAAATGCTGAAAATATTCATTTATTTTTGTCGCAGCCACTGAAGCACAGAGGCCGAAACAATATGCCATATAAATGCTGAAAATATTCATTTTTTTGTCACAGCCACTGAAGCACATAGGCCAGAAAAAATATGCCATATAAATGCTGAAAATATTCTGGTTTTTTTGGTCGCAGCCACTGAAGCACAGAGGCCAGAAAAACTCAGGATTTACCTGGATTCAAATTAAACCAGTAGGGTTTGCACCCTAGTTTGTAACGGTGGTGGAGGGAGGAGGACGCTAAAGGACAGCTGTATGTGGAGTCATGAGGCGTGCAGAGAAGGACAGCTACATGGGGAGTCAGAATCAGAAACTCAGAACAAGTCTTCCGGCGTGCAGTAACCCTCCGAGATCCACCCCTCATTCATTTTAATAAAGGTCAGGTAATCCACACTTTTGTGACCTAGGCGAGTTCTCTTCTCAGTTACAATCCCTCCTGCTGCACTGAAGGTCCTTTCTGAGAGGACACTTGAGGCGGGGCAAGACAAGAGGTTCATGGCAAATTGTGACAGCTCTGGCCACAGATCAAGCCTGCGCACCCAGTAGTCCAGGGGTTCATCGCTCCTCAGAGTGTCGATATCTGCAGTTAATGCCAGGTAGTCCGCTACCTGCCTGTCGAGGCGTTCTTTGAGGGTGGATCCAGAAGGGTTCTGCCGCTGCCTTGGACAAAAAAACATTTGCATGTCTGACGTTACAGAGTGGCCAAAGTGCTTTGTCCTTGCAGGTGCGCTCGTGGCAGGGTTACTGGCACCTCTGCCCCTGGAATGTTGATGAGTTCCTGAAGTGACATCACCCTTAAAAGCATTGTACAACATGTTTTGCAGGCTGGTTTGTAAATGCAGCATCCTTTCAGACTTGTGGTATGTTGGTAACATTTCTGCCACTTTATGCTTGTACCGAGGGTCTAGTAGAGTCGCGACCCAGTACAGGTCCTTCTCCTTAAGCCTCTTGATACGGGGGTCCTTCAACAGGCATGACAGCATGAAAGACCCCATTCTCACAAGGTTGGATGCAGAGGTATCCATCTCCGCTTCCTCGTTATCAAGGACTGCATCATCCACGGTCTCCTCCCCCCAGCCACGTACAAGACCAGGGGTCCCCAAAAGGTCACCACTAGCCCCCTGGGAAGCCTGCTCCTGTTGGTCCTCCTCCTCCACAAAGCCACCTTCCTCCTCTGACTCCACTTCTGACACCTCGGCAGCAGGTGCCTGGGTTCGTTCTGGTGATTCCGACCAGAAATCGTGCGCTTCCTGCTCCTCGTCACGCTGGTCTACAGCCTCATCTGTCACTCGTCGCACAGCACGCTCCAGGAAGAAAGCAAAGGGTATTAGGTCGCTGATGGTGCCTTCGGTGCGACTGACCATATTTGTAACCTCTTCAAAAGGGCGCATGAGCCTGCAGGCATCGCGCATAAGCACCCAGTAACGGGGGAAAAAAATCCCCAGCTCTGCAGATCCAGTCCTACCACCCAGTTCAAACAGGTATTCGTTGACGGCTCTTTGTTGTTGCAGCAGACGTTCCAACATGAGGAGCAGTGAATTCCAGCGAGTCTGGCTGTCGCAAATCAAACGCCTGACTGGCATGTTGTACCGCTGCTGAATGTCAGCAAGGCGTGCCATGGCTGTATAGGAACGTCTGAAATGGGCCGACACCTTCCTGGACTGCCTGAGAACGTCCTGGAATCCTGGGTACTTTGAGACAAAACGTTGTACTATTAAATTCAGAACATGTGCCATGCAGGGCACATGTGTTAAATTGCCCAGTCTCAGTGCTGCCAACAGATTGCTTCCATTGTCACACACCACTTTTCCGATCTTCAGTTGGTGTGGGGTCAGCCACCGATCGGCCTGTGACTGCAGAGATGACAGGAGTACAGATCCGGTATGGTTTTTGCTTTCCAGGCACGTCATCCCCAAGACAGCATGACAACGGCGTACCTGGCACGTCGAATAGCCTAGGGGGAGCTGGGGGTGCACAGGTGTGGAGGAGGAGGACCCAGCAGCAGAGGACGAAGAAGAGGAAGAAGACGAGGTAGAGAGCGAAGGAGGAGTAGAGGTGGTGGCAGAACCGCGTGCAATCCGTGGCGGTGACACCAACTCCACTGTCGTTGTTGAGCCACACATTTCCTGCTTCCCAGCCATGACCAAGTTCACCCAGTGGGCAGTGTAGGTGACATACCTGCCCTGACCATGCTTGGAGGACCATGCGTCAGTAGTCATATGGACCTTTGGCCCAACACTAAGTGACAGAGATGCGGTGACTTGGCTCTGCACATGGTGGTACAGGTGTGGTATTCCCTTTTTTGAAAAAAAATTGCGGCTGGGTACCTTCCACTGCGGTGTCCCAATTGCTACAAATTTGCGGAAGGCCTCAGAGTCCACCAGCTGGTATGGTAAAAGCTGGCGGGCTAAGAGTGCAGACAAGCCAGCTGTCAGACGCCGGGCAAGGGGGTGACTCGCAGACATTGGCTTCTTACGCTCAAACATGGCCCTCCTAGAAACTTGGCTGGGGGCAGATGACTGGGAATGGGAACTGGTGGTAAAGGTGGAAGGCGGAGTGGAGGGTGGTTCAGACGGGTCAAGGACAGCAGAGGTAGAGCAGTAAGATGCTGGACCAGAAGGAGGGTGGCTTTTAGTTTGCCTGTTGCCTTTGAGGTGTTGCTCCCAAAGTGCTTTGTGCTTGCCGTTCATGTGCCTTCGCATAGAAGTTGTACCTATGTGGCTGTTGGGCTTCCCAAGACTCAGTTTCTGACTGCACTCATTGCAAATTACAACGCTTTTGTCAGAGGCACACACATTAAAAAAATCCCACACTGCTGACCTTTTTGAAGCTGGCAATCTGGCGGTAACAGTAGAAGTTGGCGGCAATGGCGGCAATGGCGGGTGCGTTGGCCGGCTGACCACAGGTGCCGATACATGTTGTTGCCCTACTGTTCCCTGCGAGCTGTCCTCCCTGCTTCTTCTAAGTCTTATTCTCCTCCTGCCTCTCTGACTCTCCGTCTCTCCATCTGAACTATCCTCCTCTTGCTCTCTTCTACTGGGCACCCACAAAACATCAATCTCCTCATCATCATTCTCCTCAGATGCATCAATTTCTTCTAACAGCTCACAGAAGGAAGCAGCAGCGGGGACCTCCTCGTCATCACTCATTATGTCCATCTCTGTTGTGATTAAATCTGGTGTAACGTCCTCATCTCCTTCATCTTCTTCTGCCAATAATGGTTGCGCATCACTCAGTTCAAGAAACTCATGTGAAAATAACTTCTCTGACTCCAGTGAAGAAGGGGCGCCGGTGGTGGAGGAAGTGTTACGTGGGGTGCCCATAGCAGTGGAGGATGAGGAGGATGTTGTGGTAAAGTTAGAAACGGTAGAGGATGGGGTGTGCTGTGTAAGCCAGTCAACTACCTCTTCAGCATTTTGGGAGTTCAGGGTCATTGCCTTTTTAAAACTGGGCAATTTCCTAGGGCCACAGGATAGCATAGCAGCACGGCCCCTAGTGCCTCTGCGTGGCGGCCTGCCTTTGCCTGGCATTATTTTTTTTATTTTTTTTTTTAAATTCCAATTTTTATTAGCAAATATACACACACATTGAGGGTACAGAGTATAAATATACATCATAATATGTGTATTCCAAGAAAGGAGAGGAAACAAGAAAAACAAAGTTGTACATCTAACCTGCATTCTGTTTCCACAGTATGTCAACATCATCATTGTCTGTCCACGATCACATCATTACAGTACCCTCCGTAACATGTTTAATAAAGCCATTTTTATTTGAAAGGTAGGAAAGAAAAAAGAAAGAAGAGGAGAAGAAAGAAGGGGATAGATAAGAATCTTCTGTCGGGCATCGGGGGTTACCATCCTGCGACTTTAGAAGAAATAGAAATATCCATATCAATAACAATATCAGAGGGGGGGGGGCTAATCTCAGCATTTATCAGCTATTACTCTTAAGAAATCTTACCAATCCTGCGTCTTACAGAGGCGAAGTTCATCAGGGGGGGCAGGCGAATTAGTCCTCTACACGAACCATTTTGGAGATTCGCAAAAGAGATACGATCTCAAAGTCAGCATTTGGATCTCTTTCTTATAACCTAATGTCCACCTTTAGCCATCATATTGGGTTCAGACTGTCTCAGGAGATGCCACATGTTTTTTTCCCCAAATATATTTATGAGGATGAGAAGATTAAGGCTGCATATTTATCCGAGTTTTTAAAAGTTATCCAATAAAACCATTTTTGTTGAAATTTTTCCGTTTCTTGTGCTGTATGTGCTCTATAACTTTCATATCGTTCTATTGCTGAAATTTTGTTCAGCCAATCTTTAATTTTAGGGGGTCCGTGTTGTTTCCATTGTAACGGGATTAAAGATTTAGCTGCATCTAGCAAAATTGGGGTAATAGATCTACGGTAGATGTGAATCGGCAAGTGAGTGTGATGGAAAAGTATGTGAGTTGGTGAGTCTGGGATATCTCCGTCTGTGATCTCTTTTATAATTTCTCTCACCATTGTCCAATATTCCTTAAGTTGTGAACATCCCCAAAAAATATGGGACAAGGAACCCGTTTCAGTGTTGCATCTCCAACAGGTCGGTGAGAGCGTTTTATAAATTTTTGCTAGTTTATCTGGAGTTCTATACCATTTACTCAGGAGTTTATAATTCAGCTCTTGTAATTTACAACAAACCGATGATGTATGTGTTAACTGAACAATTTTCTGCCAATCCTCGGTTGAAAATGTCGTGTTCAACTCTTTCTCCCAGTTGAGCTTAAAATATTCCATTGGGGAGACCTTAATACCTAAGATAGCTTTGTAAATGTAGGAGATGGTCCTTATAGGAGAATCCTTTGATTCCCATAACAGTTCCATTTGTGTAGGTGTCGTTTTTGTAGTAAGATGTAATCCTTTTGTTATTATAAAGTGTCTGACTTGATTTAGTCTGAATCTATCTAGAGTTGTAGACGGGGTATTTGGGAATTGAATATTCCAAGTGGGCACATTAGATCCTGAGTTAAAAGCAGAAATTCCGTGATGTTTCAATACCGGCCAGTCGATATAAGACCGTAGTTCTAATCCTGGTGGGAAATCGGGATTCCCAAGTATGGGAGTAAATCTGGATGGCGTGTTAATCCATTTGCCTGTTTTGACTAGATTATCCCAGATTTGAAGAGTATATGCAAGCTTCTTGTCTGTTTTATCTGTAATTAACCTATCCTTGTGTACTAACCACGGTAATGCACATAGTGGTGTTTGGGCCGATTCTTGCTCAATTCCTACCCATAATTTATCAGATTCATGAAAAGCCCAATCCATGCATCTATTTATTTGTGACGCTTTTAAATATGAATCCCAATCAGGGAGTCCCAATCCGGCTTCACCCTTTGGGGCTGTTAGTTTAGAAGAGGCAATTCTTGGTTTTTTTTGTGACCATACAAAGTTGATGACCATTCCTCTCAATTTTTTAATTATCTGCGGTGGGGGAGAATATGGTAGAGTCTGAAAAAGATATAGGAAACGTGGCAAGACATTCATTTTAATAATGTTTATTCTACCTAACCATGAGATTGATGGTTTACTACAATTCTCAAGATCCCGTCTAACTAAGTTTAGCAACCCTTCATAATTTAATTTAAGTGTATGTTGTATGCATGGTGTAAATTTTAGGCCAAGATAGGTGATATGCGGATGATCATATTTAAAAGAGAAGTTTTTCATGAGATCTGTGTATTCCCTCTTGGGCAAAGTTATATTTAGAGCTTCTGACTTAGTTAAGTTTATCTTAAAGTTACTCAGGGCGGCAAATCGATTAAATTCTGCTAAAAGGTTGGGGAGAGATATTTGTGGACACTTGAGAAAGAACAACAGGTCATCTGCATAAGCAGCTATTTTATGTGTAGTTTCCCCTATCTGAATTCCAGTAATACTTGAGTTGCATCTAATGTGATTAAGGAAGCTTTCAATGGAGATAGCAAATAAGAGGGGTGAGAGGGGACATCCCTGACGGGTACCATTGCAAATGTGAAAGGATTCAGATAATGTTCCATTGACTCGTAACTTTGCTGAAGGAGAAGTATATAAGGTAAGGATCCACGAGACCATTTGTGCGCCCAAACCCATTGCTAAAAGTGATTCTTTAAGAAAGCTCCAGTCTACTCTGTCAAACGCTTTTTCTGCGTCTGTTGACAGTATCATAAATGGGATTTGGCGTTTTTGACAGTAGTGCGTAATGGAGAACAGTCTATTGGTATTATCTCTGGTTTCCCTTCTGGGGATGAATCCCGCTTGTTCCTGATTGATAAGAGTTGGGAGAAGATTTTGCAATCTTTGTGCTATGACTTTAGAATACAACTTTAGATCCACATTTAAAAGCGAAATAGGTCTATAGCCCCCTGGGTCTCGTGGATCCTTACCCTTTTTATGTATGAGAGAAATGTGTGCTTCTAACGCCTCCTTGGGGATAGGACACTCTGCCGATACCACATTAGCTGCTACAGTGAGGTGTGGGGCCAGCAAATGTCCAAATTCTTTATAGTATGCAATGGTAAACCCGTCAGGACCCGGCGCTTTCCCCGATTTTGCTTCCTTGATAGCCTTAAGGAATTCTTGAGAAGTAAGGGGAGAGTCTAAGGATAGTGCTTGTTCTTGCGTGATACTTCCTAGACCTGCCTGTGAGATATAGTTCCGGATAGATTCCAATCTATTGGATCGGTGGGGTTCATTTAAATTAGTATTCGGTAATTGATATAAGTTGGCGTAATAACCTCGAAAGATCTCAGCTATTTCAGATGTCAGATGTTTCATCTGTCCTGCTGAATCTCTAACAACCATAATATGATTTTTGACCTGTTGTTGTTTCAGTGCCGCTGCTAACAGTTTCCCACATTTGTTACCGTGTTCAAAGAACAATTTACGGTTAAAATCAATGGCTTTTTCAGTGTAAGAGGTATAGATATCTCTCAGTTGTCGTCTAGTTTCAATTAGTTCAGTCAACACGGCTGCCGAGGTGGACTGTTTATGACGGGATTCTAAATCTTGTATTTTTGCTATTAGTTTGTTCATAGAGGCAACCCTCTCTGCTTTCTTTCTAGCCCCTAGTTTAATAAGTTCCCCTCTTAATACACATTTATGAGCTAGCCATACATTCCAAGGGTTCATCCCTTCTGTAAGATTTTCCGTAAAATAGTTCTGAATATGTTGTTCCAGCTCTTTTTTCATTATGGGATCTTTAACAATAGTTTCATTTAATCTCCAAGTAAAGGCTCGATTCGTTATTCGGGGTAAGTTTAATGTGCATGTGACCGGAGCATGGTCCGACCATGAAATTATGTCGATCTCTGCTTTCTGGATCATGGGTAAATCCTTATGTTTAATCAGAATATAATCTAATCTACTGTAGCTATTATGGGGAGGTGAGTAAAATGTATAGTCTTTGATAGAGGGGTTTAAAATCCTCCAAGTGTCTACCAAAGTATTTGATTTGAGTAGGTTTTTAACCATAGCTAAAGTCTTGTACGGCAGATTAGATTTGCCTGTTGAAGAATCCAACCTGGGATCCATAGTAATATTAAGGTCTCCACCAATGATAAACATCCCTTCTCCAAATTCATTTAAAATCTGTAAGAAGTCGTTGAGGGCTAACAATTGTTCAGTCGGTGGCAAATATACAGATGCAATTGTATATTTGTTCCCATGTATGGAGCCCTTCACAATAACAAATCTACCCGATGAATCTGTCTTCACATCTATAGTGGAAAAACCTAAGTTATCTGCAATTAGTACTGCCACTCCACGTCTTTTCGAGGAAAATGGTTTGCTTAGATGTACACCTGTAAATCCTTTAATTCTAAGTTTAGGTGTCCGGCCTAACTTAAAATGGGTCTCTTGGACAAACATTATCTGAACTTTAAGACGTTTCATCTCCTGGGTCAATCTATGGCGTTTAAAAGGTGTATTCAGTCCTTTAGCATTAATTGTTCCAACTCTTACCTTAGCCATATTGATTGTAAGTAGTGGAAATCCAAGCTATGCCCCCCCCGCTGGGGTCACCACCGTAGTTAACACCGGAAGATTGCCGACTAGAAGAAGGAAAAAAGAAGAAAGAAGGTGAAAATAAGAACATGTAATAATTATTCCTAGATAACCAGGAAATAAGTAAACAAGTAACTTGATAGAATAATACCAAAACCTGTGCGGGTATTATGCACAGTTGTAACTTATTGGTCTCCCTTTTCATAAGGGAGGTCATGTGCGATGAGGCTGATGGGGGAGCAACTCCCAGCCCATCAGCATTCCATGTATCAGAAATAGTTCCAAACCTAACCAGAACGATGATTAATCTAGCATAAATGAAGGGTAAACCGGGGCGTGAGAGGAAAAAAAAAACAAAAAAAAAAACAGTATAATATTTGTTGTGTGACTCACAGACTTGCATATCATAGATTTGTACATTTATCATTTCAAACAGAAATAGAATAACAATAGACTCTTAGATAATTCTTGTAGGCCTTTTGAATCCTCAGCGTTAAAAGTATAAGCTTGTGTAAATATTCTCATCAACATGATAGTACTGTGTTACTTTCGCATACCTCACCCTCACCTTTAGTGTATTTTTACAAGTAATTTAAGGATTTAGGGTGTCCCTCCAGCATCTTGATAGCACTAAGTATGTGGCTAAAGAGGGTAAATGGGAAGCTTCTAACAGGGCTTCCACACTTTTGGTGTTAATCTCCAAGGAGAGAAAGAGAGAGAAAAGAAAAAAAAAAAAAAAAAAAAAAGGGGGGGAGGGGGTGACCGAACCTAAGCCTTTCCGTTCTTATATGTAAGGATACGGTTATGGGATCAAGAGGAGAGTCTAACACAATAGGGTTTCAACATTTCTTAAAAACAAACATGTCCATGTTATAGGCAGTTCTCTGCAAAAACAGTGGACCATGAGCAATAAACCTTAAATAACCCAGGAATAGACCCCCAAATCCTTTTAAGTCTCCAGAAGTTTAAGTTCAGACCCCAAACTGTCGTCCATGCACGAATGATATAGATATGAAACAAACAGCCCCAGAAATCAGAACTCTTTAACCATAAACCAAGAGGTCATAACGGGTCTCAGATGTATTCAAAGTGATAAAAACGTCTTAGATAAATCAGGGTGGCCTCGGGCTTCTGTCAGGGGTAGATGAAGGACTGCCAGAATTTCCATTAGTGAAACTTCTCTCCCGTTGTTGCCTCTTCTGCCAGTGATCTGTGTTTAACTTTTCCAGAAAGTCACCATTATATACCAGATCTGCCCATTCTGTTAACTGTATGCTGGGTATATCAAGTGAACAGCAAAACGCTTCCACATCAGTGGGTTCTTTTAGCATGGTTTGCTTGCCATCTTTAGACACTGTGAGAGCAAAGGGAAAATTCCACCGATAGGGTATATTTTTCTCACGTAACATCGTTGTGAGGGGTCTCAATGCTCTTCTTTGCTGTAGCGTGAGCCATGCCAGATCAGGGAAAATTGCAATCTCCATTGCTTCATATTTAATAGTCGATTGATTCCGAATTCGACGCAAGATGTCTTCTTTGATCCTAAAGTCATGAACACAACATACAACATCTCTCGGCTTTTCAGACCTGAATCTCTGTGGGCCCAGTGTCCTATGAACCCTGTCCAGCTCCAGTGGGTCTGTGGTGGGTTTCTCCAGGATCATGTTAAAGATTGCACATACTGTAGCCCTCAGGTCTGCTTGCTGTACAGCCTCCGGTATTCCCCTAATGCGCAGATTATTTCTTCTGCCTCTATTATCGAGGTCTTCCATGTGCCTGCGTAGCAAGTAAATATAACGGTGATGGTCATTTACCCTTTCGGTGATGGTATTGCTTGTTGACTCCAATATTTCCATCCTGTTATCCAACTGCGTATGTGCGTCACCTATGGCCCGTATGTCTTTCTTAATGTCGACTAGGTCTGCTTTGTGAGCTTCTTGTATAGTCTTTGCAACCGCATTCAGATCCGCTTTAGTTGGGAGATTAGAGAACATGGCGCGTATGTCCGCAGGGAAGGAGGCTGTGCTAAAACCTGAGGCCGTGGAGCCCGTGGGACTAGGACTCCGTCTACTTGCCTCCGCCATCTTGGGATCATCGGGAGTGGTTGCACGCCTTGAACGTTTGTCCAGGTATTTGGTCATGTCCGATTGACTGCCTGAATGTGATGCTGGAGTAGGCGGAGGTTGTTTCTTAGTGGATTTACCCATGTTCAGCGGTGTCAGGTTTGGGAAAATAGTTTAAATTGCTATATGGGCCGGGAGCTCTCACTGCATGCGACCGTTCAGCTCTGCATCACGCCACGCCCCCCTGCCTGGCATTATTTTTAAAACAAAAACAACAACAACTCAGGTGGTGTTTCTGGAGACGGTATTATTATTGATATTTAGACAGAATGTGAACAAGCTCACACAGCTAGATGGCAGTGGTTTGAAAATGAAGAACACACTGGGCAAATAATGCCTACAAGGTCAACGTATACACTACAGCAGTGGTGGATACGGAATATATTATTGCTGCTTGAAAAACGTCACTCAGGTGGTGTTTCTGGAGACGGTATTATTATTGATATTTAGACAGAATGTGAAAAAGCTCACACAGCTAAGTGGCAGTGGTTTGAAAATGAAGAACACACTGGGCAAATAATGCCTGCAAGGTCAACGTATACACTACAGCAGTGGTGGATACGGAATATATTATTGCTGCTTGAAAAACGTCACTCAGGTGGTGTTTCTGGAGACGGTATTATTATTGATATTTAGACAGAATGTGAAAAAGCTCACACAGCTAAGTGGCAGTGGTTTGAAAATGAAGAACACACTGGGCAAATAATGCCTACAAGGTCAACGTATACACTACAGCAGTGGTGGATACGGAATATATTATTGCTGCTTGAAAAACGTCACTCAGGTGGTGTTTCTGGAGACGGTATTATTATTGATATTTAGACAGAATGTGAAAAAGCTCACACAGCTAAGTGGCAGTGGTTTGAAAATGAAGAACCCACTGGGCAAATAATGCCTACAAGGTCAACGTATACACTACAGCAGTGGTGGATACGGAATATATTATTGCTGCTTGAAAAACGTCACTCAGGTGGTGTTTCTGGAGACGGTGTTATTATTGATATTTAGACAGAATGTGAAAAAGCTCACACAGCTAAGTGGCAGTGGTTTGAAAATGAAGAACACACTGGGCAAATAATGCCTGCAAGGTCAACGTATACACTACAGCAGTGGTGGATACGGAATATATTATTGCTGCTTGAAAAACGTCACTCAGGTGGTGTTTCTGGAGACGGTATTATTATTGATATTTAGACAGAATGTGAAAAAGCTCACACAGCTAAGTGGCAGTGGTTTGAAAATGAAGAACACACTGGGCAAATAATGCCTGCAAGGTCAACGTATACACTACAGCAGTGGTGGATACGGAATATATTATTGCTGCTTGAAAAATGTCACTCAGGTGGTGTTTCTGGAGACGGTATTATTATTGATATTTAGACAGAATGTGAAAAAGCTCACACAGCTAAGTGGCAGTGGTTTGAAAATGAAGAACACACTGGGCAAATAATGCCTACAAGGTCAACGTATACACTACAGCAGTGGTGGATACGGAATATATTATTGCTGCTTGAAAAACGTCACTCGGGTGGTGTTTCTGGAGACGGTATTATTATTGATATTTAGACAGAATGTGAAAAAGCTCACACAGCTAAGTGGCAGTGGTTTGAAAATGAAGAACCCACTGGGCAAATAATGCCTGCAAGGTCAACGTATACACTACAGCAGTGGTGGATACGGAATATATTATTGCTGCTTGAAAAACGTCACTCAGGTGGTGTTTCTGGAGACGGTATTATTATTGATATTTAGACAGAATGTGAAAAAGCTCACACAGCTAAGTGGCAGTGGTTTGAAATGAAGAACACACTGGGCAAATAATGCCTACAAGGTCAACGTATACACTACAGCAGTGGTGGATACGGAATATATTATTGCTGCTTGAAAAACGTCACTCAGGTGGTGTTTCTGGAGACGGTATTATTATTGATATTTAGACAGAATGTGAAAAAGCTCACACAGCTAAGTGGCAGTGGTTTGAAAATGAAGAACCCACTGGGCAAATAATGCCTGCAAGGTCAACGTATACACTACAGCAGTGGTGGATACGGAATATATTATTGCTGCTTGAAAAACGTCACTCAGGTGGTGTTTCTGGAGACGGTATTATTATTGATATTTAGACAGAATGTGAAAAAGCTCACACAGCTAGATGGCCACTGGGCAAATAATGCCTGCAAGTGCACTACTATTGGTGCACTACTATGAAGAACAGCAAACAGCACTGGACACCTTAAAGAACAGTAAGATAAGTAAAATAAAAAAAAAAATTATATGTATATTAAAAAAAATATATATTCTCGGGTTGGTGCTGCTGAACTACTAGGAGCAGCACAGTAGCACACCAGTCCCACTCCCCAACACTGCTAGACTAATAGCACTTGGCTGTTAAAGTAGCAAAGTAAAACAACAAAAAAGAAAATAAAAGCAGTCCTTACAAGGACTATTGGGTTATTACAGCAGTCAGCAGATGAGATCAGAAGAGATCAGTGCCCACAGCAGGCAGCTACATACAGAGCACTGCAGTAGAAGGTAGATTACTAGCCAGCAAAGCTACCCTAAAATGTCCCTCAAATCCCTGCAGACTTCTGTCCCTCCAATACAGAGCAGTATCAAGTAGATTACTAGCCAGCAAACTTACTATCAACTGTCCCTCAAAGAAATCAGTGAAATCAGTAACAGCTCTCTCCCTACACTAGCTCTTGCAAGCACACACAGGCAGAATGAAAAAACGCTGCAGGGCTTCAGTTTATATATGGAAGGGGAGTGGTCCAGGGGGTGTGGGGGTGGTCCAGGAGGGAGAGCTTCCTGATTAGCTGCCATGTATCTGCTGGTCTGGTGTGAGAGGTCAAAAAAAAGCACCAGGTAAGGCGAACCCAAAATGGCGAACGTCGCGCGACGTTAGCGAACATTCGGCGAGCGCGAACAGCCGATGTTCGCGCGAACAAGTTCGCCGGCGAACAGTCCGCGACATCCCTAAAAACAACCTATAATAAATTCTAAACATTTTTCTCAAATTTTTACTAACAATAATCCTGACAAAAAATCTCTAGGGGTTATGACCTTAATTCATAAGGATATTCCCTTTAAAGTTATAGACACGCTTAAAGATGAACAGGGTAGGTATTTGATACTTAAGGGTATTTTGGCTAACAATATCATTACCCTCGCCAATGTTTACCTCCCTAATCAAGGCCAGCTGACTTCATTAATAGAACTTGCAGGGAAGTTATCCACATTCTCGGAGGGCCTATTGATCATAGGCGGGGATATGAATGTCCCTTTGAACCCTTTACAAGACTCGTCTTCAGGCAAACCCCACATCTCTTTTAAGATTTTGAAAAAGTTCAAGTTAGTTTTACAGAATCTAGGTGTCATAGATACGTGGAGAAGCCTTAACCCTAAAGTTAAGGATTACTCCCACTACGCAAAAGCATATAACAGCTATGCCAGGCTGGATTACATCTTTATGTCCCAACGTTGGTTACATTTATTGAGATTTACTAGTATTGAACCAATTACCATATCTGACCACGCCCCTATCATGATAGAATTCGAGATCCCCAGTACCTTAAAACCAGAATTTCTTTGGAAGCTGAATGATCATATTCTTTAAAACAAAGACAATGTGGATGCGATCAAAAAACATATATCACAGACATTTCTAGATAATGACTCACCTCGTATTAACCCAGGTATCCTATGGGAGACACAGAAATGTGTCTTAAGAGGTCATCTCATTGCACTCTGTTCCAAACTAAAAAAAGACAGAAATAAGGAGAGGGAACTTTTAATTGCGGAAATAAGTAAATTGGAACAGTCTCACAAACAATCGTTGGCAGTTCAAGTACAAACATTATTAGATGCTAAAAGAGCTGAATGAAAAGCACTGTTGGATATCAAAACATATAAAGCTTACTTAGGCACTAGACAGCGGTTTTACGAATTTAACAATAAATGCAACAAATTTTTTGTAAACAGGATAAAATGTCAGCAAAACAAAACCTATATTACAGGGATCAAAGATAGACAACAAAATTTACAACAAGGTACAAAACAGATAGCTCAATGCTTTCAGGAGTTCTATCAGCATCTTTATAAGATTAAAGATTCTGGCAATACCCCACAAGATATACAGTTTATCACTCAATTTATAGCTCAGGCGAAATTACCTAAATTGGATATAACACAATCCCAACAGTTAGAAACCCCTTTACCATATCGGAACTCTATAAAACAATAGAGGACCTTCCCAATAATAAGAGCCCAGGCCCGGATGAGTATAGCTCTAACTACTACAAACTATTCAAGGAGGAGATATCAGATTATTTATTAAAATATTATAACTATATCAACATTGAACATCCTTTTCCCCAACAAGCTAAAGAAGCACACATAACAATCATCCCCAAGGCAGGGAAAGACCATAGCCTCTGCTCTAGCTACCGTCCAATCTCCTTAATTAATATCGATCTTAAAATATATGCCAAGATGATTGCTAATAGGCTGAAGAAAATACTAACCCAATTGATCCATGTGGACCAATCTGGGTTTGTACCCTCCAGAGAAGGGAAAGACAATACCGCAAGAATTATATCTCTTCTACATTATGCTAAAACTGCACCTGTCCCATGTATGCTTTTGACTACAGATGCTGAAAAAGCATTTGACAGGGTGTCCTGGGATTTCCTCCGCTTGACCTTATCCGGCTTTGGGTTGGGAGACTTATTGATCAACAAGATCATGGCGCTTTATCAAACTCCAACGGCTCGTATACGGGTTAATGGTCTTTTATCTCCGACCGAACATATTGCCAATGGTACCAGACAAGGGTGTCCCTTGTCCCCGATTTTATTTATCCTTGTAATGGAGGTCCTCCTGTCGCACATTAGGCTAAATGTAGATATATCTGGGCTGACACTTAATCGGCAGGAACATAAATCAGTCGCCTTTGCGGATGACCTTCTGTTAATACTAACTAATCCCCATGTCACCCTACCTAACCTTATGAATCTTTTTAATAAGTTTGGTATTGCTTCCAACTTTAAGATTAACGCCAGCAAGTCGCAAGCTATGAGCATTGGCCTATCTTTAGATGTCCAGAGACAGTTGAAAGAGAATTTCCCCTTTAAATGGTCTGAGAATATGATCAGCTACCTAGGGGTAAACATACCACATGATTTGACGCAAGTGTACAAATACAACTATATACCCCTTTTGGAAGACCTTGAAAAGACAATTCTGACTTGGGCCAAGATGCAGATATCCTGGTTCGGTAGGATTCAAATAATTAAAATGATGATTTCCTCAAAAATTTTGTACCACTTACAAATGCTTCCCATATATTTACCCAAGAGCTTTTTCTGTAAAATAAAAACAATTATCAACAGGTTCATCTGGAAAGGAAAGAAACCGAGATTGAAGTATGGTAAACTGATTTTGACAAAACAACAGGGCGGCCTAGCAGTACCAGACACCTACCTTTATTATATAGCGACCCATTTGAATTGAATCCTCCAATGGAGCCTGAAAGACAGTCAGAAAAAGTTTTGGGTGCATACGGAACAATGTTTCTCTGTGGTTTCCCTGTGTAATACGATTTGGGCTTTAACACAAAACATTCCTAAACAATTGGCGAGACACCCATTAATAGGGGCCTCACTGAGAGTGTGGAAAGAAAACTTGACTATGTGGAATCTGTCCACCTGTAGCCCTCCGGTTACGCCGCTTTCAGGTAACTTAGATTTCCCCCCTAGCATAGATAGACAGGCGTTTGCCCATTGGGCCTATACAGATGATAGACCATCGGTTTTAGCGGACTTCATGAGAGGTACGACTATCCTAGATTTATGCTCCATACAAGAAACTAGACAGGTACATCCTAGAGATTTCTGGTGCTATCAGCAATTGCGCCATTATATAGCCTCAATTGTGACAGACTCTTGTGATAAACAGCTGACTTGGTGGGAGAAACTGATGCAAAGACCTGAAAAGATTAAGAAACCAATCTTGGGGTTTTATAAAGGATGTATCTTAAATGTCTTTGATTCGGGTGATGCTACTGAGAAAAGGTGGTGTGAAGAGTTGGATCTTGAGATCACGGAGGAAACGTGGTCCCAAATTTACAAATCTTTGCATAAAAGCTCTGTAGCTACCAAAACGCAGGAAACCAATTATAAACTTATTACGCGTTGGTACTACACACCTACGAAACTTCACAGAATGTTTCCAAGTGTTTCCGATAAGTGTTGGCGATGTAACAGGCAGACAGGGACTACTATGCATATATGGTTTGAATGTTGCAAGATTAAAAGTTTTTGGAAGGCAATTCTGGATAGTATTCAACAAATAACACCCTTACAGGGAAATATCAAACTAGATCCCCTGATAACACTCCACTATGATACGTCAACTCACCAGGTGATTCGTAATTGTCTAACTTTGTTTATGATCCAAGCGGCAAAGGCGCTTATCCCTAGGAAATGTAAAAACACTCAATCTCCGTCCTGGGCCGAGTGGAAATCTTCTATGGACGAGATTAGGAAATTTGAGGAAATTAGAGCAATGCGTCAAGGTTCCTTTGGCTCATTTAGAAAGGTCTGGGCAAACTGGGATTCTTACACCAATATGCAGGTTGTACCAATGCTGTGAATTTTCTGGATTACTCTCTTAAATATTTCCCTTAATTACCTCTAAAGTGCTTCATCTGTGACTCATTACCTCCCCTCCCCTTACCTGTCATAAGGTTGATGTACGTGTATGTATTCTTTATTTGCATCACTTTTGTATTATCTACATGCCAATATTGATGTACTCAACTTCCCCCCCTCCCCTCCCCTCCCCTCTTGCTTTTTGTACCCTTCCCTACTTTCCCCTTTTTGTTAAAATTGCAATAAATAAAGAATTTACAAAAAAATTTATGGTTAAAGAGCATGTGATAATAACCAATGCCTAATTGGTTATAATTATTATAAAATATAGAATTATTAATATACTTATCATAGGTCAATCATGGGGAAATATATAAAAATGCCAATTTCACATGTGCAGGGAATTGTTCTTTACTGTAAAGTTAGCATTATCTCCCTTTACTTCCACTTAAAGTAAATCAGTTATAACGTTTAAGTGCATACAGAGGCTTATTGCCTACACAGATTATCCCTTCCTTGTATCTATAGTATTTATAGTATTTATAGTATATGAGATGTTACTGTTGAAAGACTTTGCTGAGAAGAGGTAAGCCTGAAAATATCCAGGGACAGCAACAGAAACAGCATCCAGTGTGTTAACAAATACAACAGCATACCATCAGTGTCTGCACACATAATTATATAAAGATCATGTTTCTTCAGCAATGCCTAACACATAACATACACAGTAGTAAAGGGAGTTCCTTAATGAGATCTGTATAAACAACCCCACATTATAAAGAGGAGCCCATAATACAGAGGGCTTATCTGTACATTGGTCAATTGATTAATTACCTGTTCCTACTCCAACAATTGCTTGAAAAAAAAAAATTGGAAAGTATCCCAATGATATGGGGCACAGTGTAGGGAAGCAGGGGCATGACAGAGCCCGAGGTGCAGAAGCCCCTCCTAGTTGTAAGTATGTGATTGGGCAGCTGGAAGTGTGTATCAGGGTGATGTGGGACGGGCTTAAAAGGTAGGGGACTAGGTTGCCATCCCTCCCACTCCATTTTGTAGCAGCACCGGAATACTCAAACCCACCCTCCCCTATGGATATATATAGTTTGAAACGGCGGGGTCAGGGAGTCCAGTGACCAATAGGTGGGGGAGAACAGGAGTTTCAGGGTTAATGTGTAGCTGGAATGCCTGGCACCTCAGCGGTAACACAAGAATAGGAGTTGGTCAGGTAGCAGGTGGGTTACAGGCTACTATGGCAGCTGGCAGCACTGTTGCGTTGTGCAGTTATATGGTTTGCTACAGTATGTGGGTTTTTCAGGAGTCAGTTGTTTGTAATACAAATATCATTGTTATTATATGTTCATGATATGTTATCATTTGTCATAGTGTGTTTTTGCACTGAAACAAATGTTTAAATTGCAAGTTAAGCTCTGAAATATTTTTTTTTTATTTATCCAGAATTAATATGTTTTGCTGTTTTAAACAGAATATTTAATCATTCACAGTAGGTCCTGACCCAATAAAATGTACTCTTGATTCAGTTTTTAGGTGAAAGCAATTAATTATAAATACATTTTTGATTTCATCGGAAGAGAAACAAAACATAGTGAGAATATACAAACTCCAGACTTTATATCAGAGGAACCAAGGCCTATAATACTGTACCCCCAGTCAGGAGTCACCTGGAGACCTAACAGGACTAGTAGAAGTGATACTACCCACATTTAAATTCTTACATTACACAGCTATTTGTGAATGATACTTTGCAAATTTCACAGATATATTCTGGATGTTATTTGAAACAGTGTATTACTTAATATTGAACTTTATATATTTATTGTACTAAAAGACGTTTTTTTTGCTAATCGGTAACTATACATGTAGCCTATAGTTAATAGCATAGTAATTAATATACTTTAGACTGTATATCTTTATAAAGATCACCATTTCTGAATAATAAGTAAAACACAATAGAAATCGATTTTCAGAAATTGACTGCCCCTGTCCTACAAAACTTTTACAATTTAATCAGTTAAATCTTTACTTTAAGGCAGGGCCGGAACTAGGGGTAGGCAGAAGAGGCACCTGCCTAGGGCGCAACGAAAAGGGGGCGCTGGGCGGGTACCTGACTTTTGCCTACCCCTAGTCCATGTTTGCTGCTCCTCCCACTCCTCCAGTGCTCCTCCCCTCAATCGCTTTACACCGTCTCCCCTCAGTCACTTTCCCCACCTCCCTCCCCTCAGTCAGTTTTCCCCGCCTGTCACCTCTCCCCACCTCTCCGTCGATTTCCTATGCCTCCCTGCCTCCCTGCCTCCATCCCCTCCAGCGCTCCAGCATTCAGCTCAGATTCAAAAGCAACAGATATGACCCATGTGGCCCCCCTCAAGTCTCTTATTGGTTACTGCCTGGTAACCAGGGTAACCAGTCAGTGTAAACCAAGTGAGCTGAAAAGCAGGAAGTAGTGTTCTGACTGACATGTTATACATCAAATCACTCCAGCCTTTATACATTACATTTTTGACTAACTAACTATATTAGAAACATTTTTTATTTTGCACAGCCTATCTATATACCCAGTTTTTATTTTTACACTGAACAATTCTTTTAAGGGGTCTATTCACAAACATTCATATTTCTTTAATTTCACGAATCTTGAAAAAAAAACTCTAAAATTTGAGATTTATTAAGTGAAAAAAACACAAAAAACTCTAACACAAAAATTTGCTAAGTAAATGTTGTTGAGCTCCTATAGAAGTCAATGGGAGTTGCTCTGATACTATTGTACCATTTTTAATCATTTAGGACTTTTGTGGGTTTTCTCAATTTTTTATTTTGCTAGGAATTGTTTTTAGAGGTTTTAGATGTATTTGTATTTTTTTCAGATCGTTCAGCTCTTTTTTTCATTTGTAGTTTTTACATTCGGATCTTTTAAAAAATTCCATGGCATGCATAGTTTTAGAGAAAGTGAGTTTTGAATCTGTCCCATTTTGCTTCACTGAATAATTTGCAAAACAAATTAAAGTCTGGGGGTGGCATTTTTTTTATTTGCAACATTTTTTCCTACCACATGACATTTCCCAGTATTGGTAGTGTTTACACTTAGGACAATGGGCTGCATTTATTAAAGGGATAGTCTAACTATAGTATGTTAGAATGACCTTTCATATGGAGTACACTGACCATGGGCAATAAAGAAGCTATTGCTCTGTGAGATAAAAATGTTATTGCTATTTCTGTTACTTATCTTTCAATTCAGGGGTTCTCCTACTCTTCTACCGGCCACTCATTCAAACCACTGCCTGGGTGCTGAAATTCCAAACTGAAGAGCTGGTGAACAAAAAGCTGAATGTCTGGATCATACTGAAAGTGAATTTGAGCTACCCATTTAATACCTTGGACTTGAGTTCTTGAGCACCATTTAGGAAGCACTTGCATCTGGGATATACCTACACTCATTAATACTCTGGCCATAGATGTCTGCCATGCACCTGCTGGTACTCCCTAACTTTCAAGTATGCCTTTATCACCCACTCCTCAAGAATGATCACTACCAAATGCATGCTGTATTCAGGAGAAGTTTAATAATTCATCTAGTGTTTGGGCAAGCTCCACTGGTTTCATTTCTGCAGTTGGCATATTAGGTTATTAGAGCAGTACACCCTGCACATCTGGCCATTAGGCAGCAAAGGCATTGTAGTTTAGGACAGAAATATGACCTATATCTCCAGCTGTCTACATAGACAGAACTAATAACACATAAATAGCTTTATCATTTTTTTGAAGATTTGGATATATATACTGTATACTGTATATAAGATATATAGAACTGAACCCAAAACTTAGGCGGTCAGGGCTCTACTTGTGTTCTCCCACCCTACTTTAGCATAGGAGGTGAGTAGTTTCAGGTAATAGGGACGCCACACACTTGACTGATGAGGAAGGTCAGTTCCCCTCTCCAGAATAAGATTTATCTGACAGTGTCTAATTTAGTTCACCTCCCAATATATCATTAAACATTATAGCAGTCAACATTATTATCATTAAACATTATTATCAACATCAGTGTCAACCAAGAAATGTCAGACTTACATGCAATGATTACAGAAGCTGACAAATTAACAAAGTAGCCCAGGAAGAAGCAGAAAGAACACAGTCAACATCTTTCGCATTTCCAACTTCCGGTGGGCATCTGCTTGACTGTTACATAAAATAACAAACACTATTTTGGTGGATTAAGTGTAATCATTTTGACATAAGTATTTGTAACTGTTAATGCTTGAACGGCACCGTTTAAAATAAAAAGTGCGTTGCAGTTGTTCCTTAAATATAGTGCAATAATGAATGCTGTACTATTATGTGCCATGCTATTTTAAGCTAATAGGGATAATTGCAAGAAAATTGGTCTTTGAGAAAAGGTTATTAAATTCTTAAACTAACTCAGCTCATTCGCTTTCCTTTAGGGGACAACATGTACTTCAGTCTGTCACGTTGGAGAGATGTTTACTTGTTTTTTTTTTATTTCAAAGAAGGTTAACCTTTGTGATGCTGGTCAAATGCTGGTGTAATGTACATTGACAGAAAATGAATGTCTTTAGTTTATTTCCTAAAATGTTGTGATATTACAGTGATCCCTACATGGACAGATAGTTTACCAGTTTGTTTGTAAATTGCCATATAAGCACAGCTATAAGGGTGCCTTTTTTTTTCTTTTGTTTCCCTTTTCTTCCCCCTTGGTATGTTCAAGAGAGGGTAACTTAGAGTTCATCACCTGCTTACTATCTTCTTTATTTAACTCGGTTGGGTATAGGCCTGCTTGGGCAGGTGAGGGGATGGGCTTGGGAGTTAGCTCAGGGTAAATGTGGGGCTGTATGTGATCTATTAATTTGCTATGTTTCTAGAGTTGCCGAGTTATTATGTTGCTATAAGCATTTGGAATTTATTCTACTTATATGCTAATATTAAGTAATATTATTCATCACTTTATGGTCCTGGAATGTTAGGGGCTTAAATTCAGTTTAAAAGTTCAAGAGATCGCAGCCTTTTACTTATATTAAGAAATGCTCTATCACCACTTTTATTACAGGAAATTCTCTTATTGGGTTCTAAGCTCTTGGCTCTTAAGAAAGCATGGGTGGAGTATCACTATCACTCTCCTTTTGCTACACATGATAGGGGTGGTGTCAGTGTTGATTCGTAAGAATAAAATGTTTGAGAGTATTCTTGTATATGCAGATACACAAGGGAGATTTTTAATACTTCATTGTAAAATTAATTATTTTTTGGTTATAGTGGTTAATGTATACAACCCGCCACCTGAGTCATTAAATTTAATGGATTTGATTTTCACTAAAATAGACACATTATCTTTTGCTTCCTTGTGTATTATAATATCTCATAGCTATTAAAGGTGTACTATTGACTAGGTATATGGCTGTTAAATCTTTGTATATGTTTGTATATGTCTAATTTATTCAAAGAAATTGACAGGTGAAATTAACACATTGGCAAGTCTAGCTGTTTTAATTTCAATATTGTAATGTTTTAAGCAAAAGCAATACAAATAAATACTCTCAAAGGGTGTCTTTATCACTGTATAGCAGACATGATACTGGTCCTCATCCTCTGTGCATACCTCTCGTGTGCTCAGACAGGGAAGTGGGCAGAATCATTAGAGCAGAGAGAGCAACTGTCTACATTAAAAGAAAGATAACTTTTTTAAAAGGTTTTCACCTTGACTCAAGGCATACTGTACAGTATGCACACCTGCATGGATATACTGTACATGAACCAATATAGTGGAGAAGATTAGCTAGCTTTCACCTTAGTGTCTAGACTGTGATAATATCCAGTCTCATTGTAAACATAGCACAGACTGCCATATTTTGAGACAATAATCATGGGTCTGGGGTGACCAGATGCTTTTCCAATTGTTGTCAGTAGGAGTCAACCAAAACTGGGTAGCAAGAGTTTTAACATTCAATATAAGTAGTTATAATCCAAACCCCCATTCTTCTTACATGTGTTAGGGAAATGTGGTTACCAAAGACCATTCGAGGTAAAAGACAAAGTTTATTTGGCACAAGTTTCATGGACGGATTCAGAGCTCACAAAAAGTCAGGATAAAAGGTTTTTATAGACTTGACAGTGACCGCTGGGAGAGCATAGAGATATCATACCATAGCAAATAAAAACAAAGAACTGCTCTTACAGCCAAACGGGTGGCTCTGCCCTCAAGGCAAGAGTACTAGTGACCAAGGCTAGCTTCAGAACAGAATTAGAGGGGCTTAAGGGGGAGTCTGCAGACACAGGGCTCATATATATATATATATCTGCAGATTCCCCCTTATATATATATATATACTGTATATATACTGTATATATATATATATACTGTAGATATATATATATATATATATATATATCTACTGTATATATGTGTGTGTTACACACTTGTAACATTTGTAATGATTCCTGATGATTTAGTTAGGTTTTATTTCTGTTTTCTCACTTTTACCAAGCAATGCTAATTATCGATGTGGGCGGTTAAAAAAAATGATAAAAGTTTACTTTATCAAAGTGTGAAGAAAGTCCGTCTAACAGATTCTCACAAGGTGATGAAATTTATTATTAAATCCATGAAGTTTCATTTATTCAGATTTTGTTGTAGATCTTCCTGTACAAAACTAATGAAAAACATTCCTGCCTTGTGTAACACTCTGTGTGCTTTGAAATAAAAGAAATGTACAAATAATTGTGTACAATAAAACACTTTATCTTATTAGTATACAATTCCATATATTTTTCTTTTAACTATTATATGTACCTCTGAGATGGACTGATCGAAAATACAACAATGCATAGAAACAACAAATGTTTTTTGTTTGGGTTTCAAACTCACTGGAGGATAAGTCATGAGTATTAAATTCAGAGTGCTTTAGAAAAATAATAATGTACATCTACTGAATATAGTTATTGTGTTTACAAAACAATTGTTCTTGAACTGTGATCCATATAATATATATTTTTTTGCTATTTAATATGAAAATGTATTTTATCATTGTGTTTTCCAGTACACCGTAAAAATTATTTTCCCTCTTGATTCTATTGAAATATATTGAAGTGGCATTTAACGCCAGATAATAAGGCGTAAAAGAAGAATTTATTTACCAAATCCTAGATGGAGAACAGATATCTGTTGCTGCATCATGGCGAGATTCTACCGATTGTTTTTAGCACCCCAGAGAGATAGACTGTGACGAGTTCCCCCTGATATTGATGCTGAAAATGAAAGGCCATGGAACATTGTTCTGCCTGACATGTTGGAGGACACAGATGAGTTAACGTTCCATGGTAATGCCCTTGCTACTCAGATTCCAGAGAAGATATGGGAGAGTGTGGCACTGAACAGGAAATTGTTTGATTCATCAGTTGTACAGAGTCTAGTTAAGCAATGTCCATCCCGTGAGAGCATGGTCTCCAAGGGGAGTCAGCATACCTCAGATCGCCAGCTGGATACCCCAAAGATTGTGAATGCCCTGGGTCAACTGACTGACCAACTGACAAAGTTGGCCTGGAATGGTAATTTTAAGAGATTTAAAGTGTTTTCATGCACAGATCCTGTACCTGCAGATGAAAAGTCCTGAACTGGAGACTGGACTTGCCCTGAGACAACAATGAAAAGGAAAATTATTGAGAGTCTTTGCAGTACTGCTATGAATGTTGTTAAATTCTATCTGGTTGGTCACAGTGATGCTACTTCAGGTGATCTGATTGAAGTTCTGGAGGTGACATTTGGCCTTGTAGAGAGTACTACAGAGATGCTCTATTGGTTCCACTCTACATTTCAGAAAGAAATTTTTCGGCTTATCTTGAGACTTCTAGTGAGCCATGGTGCAATTAAAAGTGATGCAATTAAAAGGGACTTTGAATAGTCACTCTGTTGCCATTATAATTAGAGCACACTACCAAGACAAGCTACTCCCTTGGTATGTTGCTCTGATGGAGAGAGTTTGGCATTCGAGGTAGTTTGAGTGTACATTGCTCAACTTTCAAATTAGCAAAAAATAGGAAGAATTTATTTTTAAATTAATACAATAGGCAGAATGTAATTTCAACACAAGTCTTATGGATGTGTATCGTTTTGCAACCTAACTTACTATGTTACTATTTTAATGTGCTCATTTTTAACAAAAGGTGTTTTTAGGTTTATCATCCCTTAAATGAGAATGTCTATCACACTTGCCCTGGAAATCCTTTATTGATTTTGTTTATGCAGGTTTCTCCCTTGAAAAAGAAAAGTCAGTTCCGCCTAATTTTGAGAGTTTGGAAATGTATTGTGTGAGTACTTTTTTAAAGAACAAAAACTGCAACAAAGTTTTTTCCCATTGGAAACATAACATTTTCATTAAAATCATCACATGCTCACCTCCTGGTTTTGACATAACAGCTATAGCACATCACTTAAGTGCAGATTGGGTTCTTATATAAATAATTAAAAGACATGCACAAAAATTGAGCTGACAATTTGATGAAAAAAGCTTATCTCCCCTCATTCAATTCCAAATTTTCCAGTATAGCCAGATGCAATTCACACAGTTTATCACCTGAAAACTCTATAGAAATTTATGGGGAAAAAATTGGAACTGGAAAATAATTTTTTTCTCAAATTGAATCTCATCCATATTTTTTTCACGTGATAAACCATCAAATAATGTTCTTTTATGATAGTTAATCTGGTCCTTAATGCATTAACACCATTCAAAATACTATAAAGGAAAAGTATTCCCTGCAATGAAAAAAGTATGCCATTGACACCGATAAAGCCTGCTCCATCTGTTAATAAGTAAAGTTATGCTACCTATAAATATTCAAAAATGTAAGACTTGGGGGTTATTTATCAAAATCCAAAATGTTTTCACTATTTTCTGAAAGCCACAAACACACTTTTTCCCCCTATTTATCAAAGCATTTTCACAAAAATTTATTGTGCGGTAAAAGGCTTGATAAAATCGTAAAACAATTCGGATTTGTCGGTGAAAACTGCGACTTTTCCTGATTTGAATCCCAAAACCACGAAATCTTCAGAGTATTTCAAACACTTGACCTACATGAACTAGGAAGTCTGAGTTGGAGTACTTTTTTATTCAGACTTTTAACACCATCAGTGTTTAATAAATCTCAAAAAAATTAAATTTTTGTTCCTACAAAATAATTTGTCCAACCAAAACATAATCAGGATTTTAATAAATAACCCCCTTAGGTATTGAACACTTAGGGGCCAATTTACTAATGCTTGAGGTAGAAAACCTTGTTAGTTGAGATATTTTTTCCTGATTGGACTCTCTGAAATAAATCAACGTTTTGGAAGCAGTTTCTCCATAAAAATAGCACCAGCACCTCCCATTATTTTGGATGGGGGTGGGGGGCTGAGGATAGGTTAGGGTTTAGCACTCCTTTTATGTTATACAGTTAAAGGAGAATGAAAGGCTAAAATTAAGTAAGCTTTATCAGAATGGTCTCTATACACCAGTAAAACCTCAAAGTAATGCTGCTCTGAGTCCTCTGTCAAAAGACAAATACAAGAGTCCTCTGCACTCAACCCTTGGGGAGAGGACTCTTGTATTTGTCTATATGTATTTTGTGGTCACAGCCTCATTGCACCCCTGCCTAATGGTTTTGAAAATTAGTGGTGAGCACAACTTTCCCTTGTTTGTCCTCTGTCAAAAAACACACTGCATTTCTGTCCTTCTATTGTGTACACTTGGGCTTCTGTATCAGACTTCCTGTTTTCAGCATTAACCTCCAGGGCACGGGCTTGCGCATTCTCAGGTTGCTACTCTCCCCCTCTCTCCTCCCCTTCCTGCTGTAATCTGAGCTCAGAGCTCAGAGTGAGCAGGGAGAGACTGAGGCAGGAAGTGATGGCACAGAAAGCCAATATGTTTGTGTGCTTGAGTCAGCTGGATTCCTTAATCAAAAAGCGATATCAGGTGCACGTACCATTAGTGGTCCATCATCCACCGTTAGTTAAGAAAGAAGATTTTCCGTACAGCACCCATCCATTTAAAATGCCTTTATTGGTACATTTTTGGCAAACAGCCTGGTCTGCGACGTTTCAGGCCTACCGGCCTTTTCTCAAGCTCTAAAATCACCCACTAAAACCACCCCTTTTATACAAAGAGAATTTTCGCCATCTACTGGTTATACAGCAGTATACGCAACAATTTGCATACATATTATTATACTGATAATTACATTGTATCAAAGGCACACCACCTATTGGTTACATTTAGGTATCAGAAAAAGGAAAACATATTATATACATACTGTTATTCAATACTTCAAGTCATTGAGTTTCGTAATAAATACTTTGTAGGTCAAAGCCCACTCAATGTATGCAAGTTGTCTGAAAAACAAAAACAGATTAAAAAGGCGAATTAAAAAATATACATAAAATGACAAATTCAGCGAAAAATAGGCTGTAGGTCGTATTCCCTATTCAGTCCCTGTGGGGAAAGTGTCCCAAGTCTCCTGATCCATTGAGCTTCCTTTTTAAGCAAAAGTTTTTTGCGATCCCCCCCTCGTCTAAGCATGGGAATATGGTCCAGTACCTGGAAGTTTAATTGGTGTATCCCATGTCCCGCCTCTATAAAATGTGCAGCAACTGCTTGGTCAACCTTTTTTGTTCTAATTGCTGACTTATGTTCTCTAATTCTTTCACGGATAGGGCGTGAGGTTTGACCAACGTATAAAAAGCCGCAAGGGCATTTGATGCTATATACTACAAAGCTTGTGGCACATGTGTAATATCCCCGTATCTTAAAAAGTGTGCCCTGTCGAGGATGATGCACCACTTCACCCTTTTGGCAGTTTGAACAACAATTACATCCCAAACACGGGAAAGTGCCACATTTGATTGATCTTAGTGTGCCTTGTTTCATTTTTTGGCTGCCTATATCCGATTTTACTAAAGTTGAGGCTAGGGTTTTGCTTTTCTAATAAGACATCATAGGGAAATTTTGGAAGCTCTTCACGTTAGGAAGCCCTTCTCTCAAGATTTTCCAATGTTTTTTACAATATTTGAAACATTATGGGATAAGGTGTTAAACTTGGAGACAAAAGGAATGCGATCTTGCTCATGAGTTATCTGGCACATTTTCTTATTTGTTCCCTCAATTTCAGCCTGTCTGCGTTGTGACGTAAGCATATCATTAGGGTAACCTCTTGCTTTAAATTTATCCTGCATCTCGGTCAATCTTAAGCTCAACAAGGGCTCGTCACTTACAATTCGTTTAACCCTGGTGAACTGGGATTTAGGCAGGGACTTTTTTACCTGCTTGGGGTGAAAGGAATCGAAATGAAGTAGGGTGTTCCTGTCGGTTGGTTTGACGTACAGATCAACCGACAGGGACCCACCACATCTCGACACCCGTGTGTCCAAAAACGGAATACTTTCCGAGCTGGACGCTGTAGTAAACTTTATGCACGGTAATGCAGAATTAATCTCTCCAACAAACCTCTCTAGGGTCGACTGTGGCCCCGTCCAGATAGCGAAAACATCATCGATGAACCGAAACCATTTGTGGCAGTATTTCGTGAATAACGTATTGGTGTAAACGTATTGTTCCTCGAATCTATTCATGAAGATGTTTGCGTAGGACGGGGCCACATTCGATCCCATCGCCGTACCTTGTATTTGTATATAGTATTGGTCTTGGAACAAAAAGAAATTATTATACAAAACCATTTCGAGACATTGTATGACAAACTTTTTTTGGGCATTATCCATAGCCATATCACTGTCAAGCTCGAGGCGGACCGCCTCCACACCCCCATCATGTGGGATGGAGGTGTAGAGGCTCTCCACATCAAGCGTGACTAATAATATGTCATCCCCTAGTTCTCTGCATGAATGGATCTTATCCAAAAAGTTTACTACAGCGTCCAGCTCGGAAAGTATTCCGTTTTTGGACACACGGGTGTCGAGATGTGGTGGGTCCCTGTCGGTTGATCTGTACGTCAAACCAACCGACAGGAACACCCTACTTCATTTCGATTCCTTTCACCCCAAGCAGGTAAAAAAGTCCCTGCCTAAATCCCAGTTCACCAGGGTTAAACGAATTGTAAGTGACGAGCCCTTGTTGAGCTTAAGATTGACCGAGATGCAGGATAAATTTAAAGCAAGAGGTTACCCTAATGATATGCTTACGTCACAACGCAGACAGGCTGAAATTGAGGGAACAAATAAGAAAATGTGCCAGATAACTCATGAGCAAGATCGCATTCCTTTTGTCTCCAAGTTTAACACCTTATCCCATAATGTTTCAAATATTGTAAAAAAACATTGGAAAATCTTGAGAGAAGGGCTTCCTAACGTGAAGAGCTTCCAAAATTTCCCTATGATGTCTTATAAGAAAAGCAAAACCCTAGCCTCAACTTTAGTAAAATCGGATATAGGCAGCCAAAAAATGAAACAAGGCACACTAAGATCAATCAAATGTGGCACTTTCCCGTGTTTGGGATGTAATTGTTGTTCAAACTGCCAAAAGGGTGAAGTGGTGCATCATCCTCGACAGGGCACACTTTTTAAGATACGGGGATATTACACATGTGCCACAAGCTTTGTAGTATATAGCATCAAATGCCCTTGCGGCTTTTTATACGTTGGTCAAACCTCACGCCCTATCCGTGAAAGAATTAGAGAACATAAGTCAGCAATTAGAACAAAAAAGGTTGACCAAGCAGTTGCTGCACATTTTATAGAGGCGGGACATGGGATACACCAATTAAACTTCCAGGTACTGGACCATATTCCCATGCTTAGACGAGGGGGGGATCGCAAAAAACTTTTGCTTAAAAAGGAAGTTCAATGGATCAGGAGACTTGGGACACTTTCCCCACAGGGACTGAATAGGGAATACGACCTACAGCCTATTTTTCGCTGAATTTGTCATTTTATGTATATTTTTTAATTCGCCTTTTTAATCTGTTTTTGTTTTTCAGACAACTTGCATACATTGAGTGGGCTTTGACCTACAAAGTATTTATTACGAAACTCAATGACTTGAAGTATTGAATAACAGTATGTATATAATATGTTTTCCTTTTTCTGATACCTAAATGTAACCAATAGGTGGTGTGCCTTTGATACAATGTAATTATCAGTATAATAATATGTATGCAAATTGTTGCGTATACTGCTGTATAACCAGTAGATGACGAAAATTCTCTTTGTATAAAAGGGGTGGTTTTAGTGGGTGATTTTAGAGCTTGAGAAAAGGCCGGTAGGCCTGAAACGTCGCAGACCAGGCTGTTTGCCAAAAACACAGAAAGCCAATATGGCAGCTGCTATCCTAAACAAACAGAGAGAGTTTCTAGAGCTGTTTACTCAGGTATGGTAAAGCATTCTACAGAATAAATATAGCATTCTAGCTTGTAATAGTGTGGTTAATCTATTGGCAATAAACTGCCTCAGTAGCTTTCCTTCTCCTTTAAAGAAACATTATACTTTTAAACAGTGCCTGGCCAAGCCGGCTGGGTGGCCTAAGCAACCCAGCTGGCTATGTCTCCCCCATCTCAAGCTCATACGTGTGCGGAGGCACGCAGAGGTGCACACGCACACAGGACATAGTAGCTGCTGCTAGGGAGTGCAATCACATGCACAGGTGCACGTGCGTATGCACCAAATAGGGCAGGCATGCACTGAAGAGACACAGGAGGAGCTGCCAAGATGAGAGCCACAAGGGTCTGAGCTAGGGGTAAAGCGGCAGAAGAGGTACCTCCCTGGCACCCCTCCACTTTTGCGCCCTAGGCATGTGCCTCTTCTGCCTACCCCTAGTTCTGGCCCTGCATTTAAAGGAAGGATGAATAGTAGAAATTGAATCTGACACTAATGTTACCTTTGATAAATGCTCCCCCCATATCTCTTTTAAGCAGTGCAATGGACAAAAACTATATTGTGTCTAAGATTGTGTTTTCTTGATACACTACCCATAGCTACCTAATAGCTAAACTCTTAAGAGAAAGATGGGGGTTTTGCCATTTGGTTACACTTACACAGATATATTTATGATTTATTTACCTCTTTTTTCTGCTTCTGTGCACTCCTTGATCTTGCATTTCATTCTTTCCTTTCACATACAGTGTAATTGTTTCTTTATAACTCTTGTTTTGTATGAGAGCCAAACTTTTGTGTCTATACAAATAAGTAGAAACCCAAACCTACAGCGAGGAAGCACACAGTCCTTTTAAATCTGTAGGGAGCTGCCAAAAGTTAAATCACATGTCAGCACATGCTTTTTAGAGTGGTAAATACTTGCTCAGGAAGCCATGACAGATGGACTATGATAGCACAGAAGGCTCTGATCATTTGTACAGAATATACTTTGAATTAATTAGTCAGAAGGGTGTACACTAACAAAAAAGTTTTTTCAGAGTGATGTACCATTTATATGTGACATCCTCTCAATTGATAAAGGAAATTAAGTAAATTAACTCACTGACACTTCCTATTCTTGGAAGTTTGACAAGTTTTGTAACCTCGACAGTAAAACAAAATATATATATCTGAAATGTTTACCATTAGATGTGCTGCTGTGAAGCAAAAAAAGCAAATTGGTCCAGTATTGAGACATCTACCATCCATCATTAGTTTTCAATTATTAATTGAATTTCCTTAAAATAAATATCATTATATAGTTACTGATTTTATTTTAATACCATTTCTGCTTCTGAATTTTTCATGACAGTTTGGGAGTTATTGTATTTCTCATTACTTGGTCTATTTTAAAAAAAAAAACAAAAAAACAAACAAATGGTTTATTATGTGAACGACATTCAATTTGAGGGGAAAAAAACTTTTCTCCTAATTCAGTTCTAGTTTTTTATCCATAGGAGGTATATTTATCAAAGAGTTAAAATAGAGCTATCCACAGCCTGCAGAATGAAATACCACATCTCTCCATTCATTTCTATTGGATTTTTAAAGGTGTATTTATCAAATGGTGAACTTTCACTATCGCCCATTGATAAATACACCTTTAAAAATCCAATCGAAATTAATTGAGACAGGCGGGTTTTCACTCTGCAGACTGTGGAGATCTCTAACTTCACTCATTGATAAATTTACCCCATAGACTTCAGTAGAGTTTTCATGTGATGTGAACAGCGAAAGTTATTTCTTATTGAATTGCATCTGGCTTTTTGAGATAATCTGGAATCAAATCCACAATATTTGCGTTGTTCGTTATAATTCACTAAAATATTGGATAATATAAGAAAACATTCATGAAAAAAAACGAGGATTATGAGTGGTTTCCACAAAAACATCGATGATTGCAAGCGGTTTCCATGAAAAAATCAATTATTTCAAGAAATATAAACAGACATTAATTTTCTTGCTTCCTGTTTTTTTTCAACAAACAGGAAGTCCTTCAGCAGCCATTTTAGAAACATAGACCGACACTTTCTATTTGGAAAGCAAAGGATAAGGAGGCATATCTGGCAAGCGAAAAATTATTGTATAATATTTATTAATATATTTCATTTAAAAAAACATACACTTCAAATTGTTTCATGTTTTCTTTATCTTTATCAATCAAATTATTTGTGACAGGTAAGAAGGTGTAAAAGATATTGGTAAAAGATATTGCTCCAGACAGTAAGTGGCCATTGATTGGAGGGAACACAGGTAATGGGATTTCACACATGCTGGGCAAAAGTCACTTCCCCTTTGAATTGGGTAGGGGGCAAACATTGCTATCACTTACCCTTTAAATTGGGGGACTCATACATTGCCATCACTTCATCTTTAAAATGAGAGGTCAAACATTGCCATCACTTCCCCTTTTATTTGGAAAGGGTCAACCATTGCCATCAATTCCCCTTTAAACTGCGGGGTGGGGGTCAAACATTGCCATCACTTCCCCTTTATATTAGGGGGGGTCAAATATTGCAATCACTTGCACTTTAAATTGTGGCTCTACATTCTGAATTCTAATCCCTCCATAGTACTGGCCAGGTCAAACCTGGCGTTTTGAAAAAAAAGCCGCCCCAAAAATAAATAAATAACGATACCTTTTCTGAATTCATAAGTTTTTCATTATAAAACTCCTGATTTTTCAGAAAAACCCTCCTAAAACACCATAAATTCAAAACCAAAAAAACCCGAAATGAACGCAGGGTGTTGAAAACACATTAATACTGTACATTTTGAAATTCACAATATGAAAAAAAATTATTAGTAAATGTTTTTTTTAATTTATGTTTTTTATTTCCAAATGTGATTATGTCTTTGTGATCTTTATAACTAAATGTCTCACTTTTTTTCAGTGTTAGGGTTTTTTTGTTCTTTTATTGCCCTTAAAAAGTTGAGACAATTAGTTATAAAAACTACAAAGACATAATCACATTAGGAAATAAGTAAAACATTGTAGATATCGTTTACCTATCCCTGTGGTACTGGAGCTAGAGCACTATGGAGCACAGGATCACGCCCCTTACTTAACACCCACTGTGCCCTGGGTAAAAATCTGACAAACAGTTCTGGGAGCAGTGTCAGGCATTGCAGGCTAGCCCTGCCTTATTCCATTATTGATTGCCCACAAATAATTCAAATCACCTATGAGGGTATGAAACGCGTAAGGTGGAGGAACACGGGGTCAGTATTATATCTTTGAATAAATTATTATTTTTTACAATGTTCAGTTACGGGAATATTTTTAAATATTTGTGAGGTGTACCCTGGGAACTGGCATATTTAACTTTGGTTCCTGGACAGACCTTTTGTCTACACAGTCGCGATTCAGGGGCTGCTGCTGCCGCCCCCCTTCCCGCTCCCGCAACTTGTAGCACCGGAGCAGGTCGAGGAGGTGCTGCATCGTTAGTGCAGTGAGCATCATTGCGCTCGCTGCACTAGAAGAGCCGAATTTCCATTTTAAAAAACAGAAACGGCTTTTTGCCGCCGCTGGTAACTGGCTGCCCGATGCCGCCTGAGGCAAGATTCTCACCTTCCCTCATGGCTGGAGCGGCCCTATGACTACCCCAAGTATTTGGATTTTTCACAAATAATAAGCTCCAAGAAATTTAAAAAAAACTAACCAAACTGTCTGATGCAAGCCAATGACATTGAACTTTAAAATACAGATTACTATTAATAATTTATAAGAATCAAATAAACATACAAAAAGCTATTTGCAAAATTACAAGTGCAAATTTTCTGATATCCTGTTTCTGTACATTTCTATTTTTCTAACATGAACATTTTTAAACTGAAAATGGAACAATATACAGCATGCTCTATACAAAGGTATAACAGCAAATATAAAACTTTTTGCAAGGGGCTTCAAGAAGTTTAGTTTTTACTTAATGGCTCAAGGGATTGCCAGGGAGGCCTAGATCAGTCTTTTTTAAATATGGGTTTACACAATTTTCTTTATTTTTAGGCAGAATTTACATAGGTTGATTTCCAAATGAATGTACTTTGTCTTGCTTAAATGTCCAAAACAAATATGCAGACAACTGTTTAACTAAACCGTTTACTAAAGAATCATTCACCTACTTCTTTTAAATTCTTGAAATAGAATCGAGCTATGCAAATTTTGCTCCCACATTAAATGCATAATCCAGAGGTACACTAAATGACTTCTCTTCTGCAATCCCTTGCCTTGCATACGCTGTATTTGCCATAAATTCCTGTACTTCAATCGAGAATAAATTTCCAAAATTTGCAATTTGGCACCCTTCGCTACCTACTTTACCTTATTTATTAATAAATTTATTTTTTTCCCTTAATCTTTTAGCAAAATGTTTTTCCCTATATGTTATCAACAATGTTAGTCACAAAGAGACATGTACGTTTTAATCTAATACTTACCTACAGTATTTATTAATTCTCTAAAATATTTCTGTACAGTATATTCTCTTTATTGTAAGGGCTAATGTACCTACTTCTTATAATTATAGCACATTGAAGTCACAGTGGAGTTCTGTGAGTCATATGAAAGAACTTGGCCTAAAGCATCATGATTTTACATGGTCTCAGAACTCCAATATATCATTACACTTCTGTGTAAAAAAACGGGGGAGGACACATATTGGGCCCCTTTGATCTTGATCTCTGGTTTCATCACTCAGTTATGAAACATAGAGTTGTTTTAAAAAGAGCATGGTTTGTTTTAAACATATACGGGGGAATGTAATAAAAGTCACAAAGAGGCAAAACAATTTGCACCAATAAGAATAAAAAAATCCACATCTTGCAATGTAATATTGTTCCTTAAACTGTCATTGCATTGCGAATTTTATTTGCACAATGCGAATTTTAATTGCGCATTCTTAAGAAGTGCTTGAAGGTGTTGTAATCTTTTGGAGCAAACATAGTGACTTTTTCAGTAAGAAGTTTTATTACATTTACTGCGCATTGGCGCAAACTATAAAATTGGCAAACGATCTTCCACTGTCAGAAGTTGCCGCTAAACAGTTTCTGGGTTCGCAAATGCTTTATTAAATCCTCACAAAGTAAAATTTGTTCGCGAAAAGACTTTCGCATTGCGAATAGCTTTTCCGTTACCGACTTTTATTACATTCCCCCGATACTGTATAAATATACTATATATAGTGAATAAAGTACCCCCTATTGTAAAATATAAGGATATTATACTGTAAGTCACAGAGGAGTTCCATGACATATAAAAGCAAGAGGCCGATCATCTTTTCATTATTGAAATATATGGACAAACAATCCCTGTTTTGTTTAAAGGACCAGGCAGAGGTCAAGGGCAGGCTTAGAAAGGGTCAGGATTGGATCATGAGAAACAGATGGGGATAATGAGATGGGCGGAGAGGTAAAGCGGAAGACTGAGGTATATCAGGAACACAAATGAACAAAACAAGACTATGGTCCTCCAGTAGCATGACAGGCAAGTGCCCCATTTAGTTAGCACAAAGTACAACGTTTGAAACCAAGCACTTCTTGACATTACCCCCCTTGAGGATTGACCACCAGGCGATCCCAGGATCCGGTGGATACTCCCTTTTTAGAAACACGAGTCTTGTAGCAGAGTTCTTAAAGATTATAGTCCAAATATTGTCCAACAGAATATTATAGTTTTGATTAGCAAAATACATAGTGGATAAGGCAAGAAAACCTGCAAGTAAACATGAACATTCTGGTATGTGGATAAATTGAAATAAAGAAAAAGCACATAGGAAAAAAAACTCAATCTTAAAACGAAACAGACAAAAAGAAAGAGTTGCTTAAAAAATAACCCAAATGGAGGTAGTGCTAAAACTGGTGGCCAGGACAGGTAGAATGGCAGGAACGTGAGCCACTGCGGGAGATTCAACAGGGACTGGAAGCGCTGCTAAGAACAGGAGCCACAACAGATGGACTGACAAGAACATGAGCCACAGTGGGAGAGTTGCCAGGTAGGGTTGGGTGATTTTGACGCGTTTGGTTTCACCAAAAATAAGAATTTTGATGCCCAGCGAAACATTTTTTTTGACGCGCAAAGCCATACAAGTCTATGGGCATCATTTCCGCAGTAAAACAAGGCGTATAATTCGCCCATCCCTATTGCCAGGGACTGGTGCCACAGCAAAGGATAGACAGAGCCAGGAGACAGCATAAAAAAATTGCCAGAAGCAGGAGCCAGAACAGGAATATCATCAGGTTGGGAGCTGGAACAGAAACCTTCATTCCCTTTACAACCAGCACAGGTAGCCAGGATAGAGCCCATCGCAGCCATTACATGCGGGGAACCAACACAGGGAACCAGGAGTAGAGCATCGTCAGAGTTAGGAGTCAAGAGCAGAGCATCGCCAGAGTCAGGAGCCAAGAGCAGAGCTTTGCCAGAGTTAAGTGCCAGGAGCGGAGCATCGCCAGAGTCAGGAGCCAAGAAAGAATCGCCAGAGTCAGGAGCCAGGAGCAGAGCATCGACAGAGTGAGAAGCCAGGAGCAGAAAGCAGATAGAACCCTTCACAACCATTGCAGCTGCTGGTACGGAGGCTGGAAGCAGCTGGGATGCTGGCACAGAGGCTGGAAGTGGCTGGGCTGCTAACACAGAGGCTTTAAGCAGCTGGGCTGCTGGCACAGAGGCTGAAAGTGGCTGGTTTGCAGGCACAGAGGCTGGAAGTGACTGGGCTGCTAGCACAGGAGCTGGAGACTGAAGCACTGGCATGGAAAGAGGCACAGGCAGCAAATTTGCCAAGTGGCCCAGTGTTTTAGCATGGAATCAGTAAGCTGGATACGATCACTTGGGGTCGCCCTAACTTCTGGCACCCTTAAGTAAAAAGACCTTTCCTTCTCATTAAAATTCAGTTACTCTAACTGTACCTGTTGAGTGCAGTTCTTTTTTGTTGCTTTGTACATGTTTTACCTAAATGTATGTTTGCACATGCAAGGAGGAGGAGGGGTATGTCTGTTTGTTAGGCAGGATTTAAAAGCTTATATAAAGGAGGAGGTTATGTTAGAAAATGAGGGGCAGAAGTCTTATGGGTGGAGTTCTTCACCAATTGTAAAGAGTCCAGCAAATTAATTGTAGGCGTATGCTATAGAACCCCTAATGTAAGTGAGAAGGAGGAGGCGAAGCTCCTCATGCAAATAGAAAAGGCTGCTACCGTATATACTCGCGTATAAGCCGAGTTTTTCAGCACCCAAAATGTGCTGAAAAACTCAACCTCGGCTTATACGCGGGTCATACCGTAATACGCTCCTTCCGCGGCCCCAGCAGGACTGTCTGTGACTGACTGTCACGATCGCCGCCCGGAGCAGGTCCAGGAGCTCCGGGCGGCGCGTCCTTCCCTGCCGGCGTTCGCTCCCAAAATGGCGGCGCCCATGGCCGCCACGTGGGTAGCGGCGCCGGCCGCTACCCACGTGGCGGCCATGGGCGCCGCCATTTTGGGAGCGAACGCCGGCAGGGAAGGACGCGCCGCCCGGAGCTCCTGGACCTGCTCCGGGCGGCGATCGTGACAGTCAGTCACAGACAGTCCTGCTGGGGCCGCGGAAGGAGCGTATAGCAGAAGGAATAAGAGGGAACATTAGGTGGGCCCCCAGGGCCTCGTCAGCCCAGATCCACTCCTGCGGCTGGCAGAGCTGCTTCTTGCCTTCACTCCTTCCTGACCTCCCCCACTCAATAGCAGCTGTAATACCCATGAAGAAGGTAAGCACTGGGGGAGAAGGGGGGACAGAGGGGAATTCGTGGCTGGGGGCCCCGTGCGGGTGGTGGGGAGGTAGTGTGCAGCCTCTGATTCCATAGTTTTCTGTTCCATAGTTTTTGTTACTCCTTTTTCTCAAAATTGTCTACAAACTTCTCAATATGATTTTATCTGTTAAATCATTTCTTTTAAATGTAAAAATGAGCTGACTTTTATGTCTCGATATTCACATTTTGAAATCTGACATGGGGCCCCTAGGCTTATACACGAGTCAATACATTTTTCCAGTTTTCTTAGGTAAATTAGGTACCTCGGCTTATACACGGGTCGGCTTATACACGAGTATATACGGTAGTTTGGGTAAAGTAATTATAATGGGGGATTTTAATTACCCAGATATTGACTGGAGCAACAGTACTGCCAGATCAGTTAATGGGAACAAGTTTATAAACTTGTTGCATGACAATTTTATGGCGCAGGTTGTTGAGGAGCCAACCAGAAAAAATGCTATTCTGGATTTAGTGATCTCAAATGACCCAGAACTTATAGCAAATGTGCAAGTCATTGAACCCCTAGGTAAAAGTGACCATAATGTTATATCATTTAATGTCTGGTGCAAAAAACAAATATATACTGGGGCAACAAAAACCATGAATTTTGGAAAAGCTAATCTAAGTGCCTTGAGGGCTGCCCTACAGAGCATTGATTGGGACATTAAGTTTTCAGCTAAAAACACAGTACAGAAATGGTTGTCATTTAAAATGATATTAAATCATTACTGTTCTCAATTTATTCCCTTAAAGGAAAACTATACCCCCCAAACAATGTAGGTCTCTATTAAAAGATACTGAGTAAAACAGCTCATGTGTAAAACCCTGCTTCATGTAAATTAACCATTATCATAATAATATACTTTTTTAGTAGTATGTGCCATTGGGTAATCATAAATAGAAAATTGCCATTTTAAAAAATAAGGGCCGCCCCCTGGGATCGTAAGATTCACTGTGCACATATACAAACCACATGTGAGGTCACATGAGCCAATTAACAGACAGAGTTCTGCCTTTTGCTTCCTCACTTCTTCCTGTTACAGTTAGTGTTGTAGTATTTCTGGTCAGGTGATCTCTGAGGCAGCACAGATAGAGTCACGAAATGGTGGCTCAAGGCAAGAGATGTAAAAGGGCAATATTTATGTAAATATATATTCCAGTTTGGTAAGATTCTTTAATATGTCATTCAATTTGATATAAACTATCTGTTGCTTAAGTATTCATTTTGGGGGTATAGTTTTCCTTTAAGGAGTAAATGTAGAAGCTCTAAGAATCATCCTATGTGGCTTAATACAGAAGTAAAGAAGTTAATAGGAAAGAAGAGAGAGGGATTTAAAAACTACAAATCTGTTGGGACAGAAGCTGCATTTAATGAATATGAACACTGTAATAAATTTTGTAAATCAGCAATTCGGAAGGCTAAGAAAAGAAATGAAGAGTTAATTGCGGTGGAGGTGAAAACTAACCCTAAAAAGTTTTTTAAATATATTAATAGTAAAGAGATGCAGGTTGAGAGTGTTGTTCCATTAAATAATGGTACCAGTATGGTTGTAACAGATACAGAAAAGGCAAATGTGTTAAATCAGTTCCTTTCTTCAGTGTATACAATAGAGGAGTCTGAGTTCCCAGGCTCACTTTATAGCTGCACTAATGGCTCAGCTCAATCTAGTCAGTGGCTGACTCAGGATATGATTTATAAAGCTTTAATAAAAAATTAATGTAAACAAGGCTCCAGGGCCTGATGGCATACACCCCCAGGTTCCAAGAGAGCTAAGTTCAGTTTTAGACCAGCCCCGCCCCCTATTTCTGATTTTCTCAGATTCATTTACATCTGGTATGGTGCCTATGGATTGAAGAAAAGCTGATGTTATTCCAATATTTAAAAAGGGATTACGATCTCAACCTGGCAATTTATAGGCCAGTAAAATCTGTGGTGGGCAAATTATTTGAAGGCTTGTTAAGGGATCACATTCAAAATGTTGTCCTAATGAATGGCATTATGAGCAGCAATTAGCACAGCTTTATGAAGGATAGGTCATGTCAGACAAATTTGATTGCTTTTTATGATGAGGTAAGTAAGATGTTCAACAGTGGGGGGCAGTAGATGTGATCTATTTGGATTTTGCCAAATCGTTTGATACTGTGCCCCTGCTTTCTAAACTAAGGTCTGTTGGGCTTAAAGGGATCCTGTCATCGGAAAACATGTTTTTTTCAAAACGCATCAGTTAATAGTGCTACTCCAGCAGAGTTCTGCACTGAAATCCATTTCTCAAAAGAGCAAACAGATTTTTTTATATTCAATTTTGAAATCTAACATGGGGCTAGACATTTTGTCAATTTCCCAGCTGCCCCTGGTCATGTGACTTGTGCCTGCACTTTAGGAGAGAAATGCTTTCTGGCAGGCTGCTGTTTTTCCTTCTTAATGTAACTGAATGTGTCTCAGTGAGACATGGGTTTTTACTATTGAGTGTTGTTCTTAGATCTACCAGGCATCTGTTATCTTGTGTTAGGGAGCTGCTATCTGGTTACCTTCCCATTGACCTTTTGTTTGGCTGCTGGGGGGGAAAAGTGAGGGGGTGATATCATTCCAACTTGCAGTACAGCAGTAAAGAGTGATTGAAGTTTATCAGAGCACAAGTCACATGACTTGGGGCAACTGGGAAATTGACAATATGTCTAGCCCCATGTCAGATTTCAAAATTGAATATAAATTTTTTTTTTGAGAAATGGATTTCAGTGCAGAATTCTGCTGGAGCAGCACTGTTAACTGATTCATTTTGAAAAAAAAAATTTTTCCCCATGACAGTATCCCTTTAATGAAATCGTTTGCACATGGATAGGAAACTGGCTACAGGATCGGGTACAGAGGGTGGTTGTTAATGGTACATTCTCTACTTGGAGTAAGGTACTTAGTGAGGTCCCCCAGGGCTCGGTATTAGGTCCACTTTTATTTAACTTGTTCATTAATGACTTAGGGGAGGGTGTTGTAAGTAATGTATCAGTGTTTGCAGATGACATAAAAAACTATCCAGCCCAATTAATTCCATCCAGGATGTGGCATCCTTGCAACACGATCTTGACAAACTGGCGATCTGGGCAGCTAAGTGGCAAATGAGATTCAATGTTGATAAATGTAAAGTCATGCACCTGGGATGTAAAAATATCCAAGCCACTTATACCCTTAATGGGACTGCACTAAGCAAATCCATTATGGAAAAGGACCTTGGAGTCCTTGTAGATGATAAACTTGGCTGTAGCAAGCAATGCCAGTCAGCAGCATCAAGGGCAAATAAGGTCTTGAGCTGTATTAAAAGGGGCATAGAGTCACGGGAGGAGGGGGTCATTCTTCCACTGTATAGAGCACTTGTAAGGCCCCATCTAGAATATGCCATACAGTTTTGGTCTCCATCACTCAAACAGGACATTATTCTATTAGAGAGGGTACAGAGAAGGGCAACTAAGCTGGTGAAAGGTATGGAAAATCTTAGCTATGTGGAAAGACTGGCCAAATTGGGGATGTTCACACTGGAGAAGAGGCGCTTAAGGGGTGATATGATAACTATGTATAAATATATAAGGGAATCATATAATAATCACTCAAATGCTTTATTTACCAGTAGGTCTTTCCAGCTGACACAAACTCACCCATTCCGATTAGAAGAAAAGAGGTTCCGCCTAAATATTCAGAAGGGGTATTTTACAGTGAGAGCTGTGAAGATGTGGAATTCTCTCCTTGAATCAGTTGTGCAGGCTGATACATTATATAGCTTTAAGAAGGGGTTGGATTGCTTTTTAGCAAGTGAGGGAATACAGGGTTATGGGAAATAGCTCATAGTACAAGTTGATCCAGGGACTAGTCCGATTGCCATTTTGGAGTCAGGAAAGAATTTATTCCCCCTCTGAGGCAAATTGGAGAGGCTTCAGATGGGTTTTTTGCCTTCCTCTGGATCAACTGTCAGTTAGGCAGATTAAAAAAATTTAAAAAAAAAAAAAGAGGTTGAACTTGATGGACGTGTGTCTTTTTTCAACTTTACTTACTAGGTTACTATGTTACCTGCACCCAGGCATGCTGTGTTTTTGTTTTGTAAGTGATCCTCCATGTTCTATATTATATATATATATATATATATATATATATATATATATATATATATATATATATATATATATATATATATATATATATATATAACAAAGAAGGGAAAGTTGTGCTCACCACTAATTTTTAAAACCATTAGGCAGGGGTGCAATGAGGCTGTGACCACAAAATACATTTAGACAAATACAAGAGGTCCTCTGCACTCAACCCATTATCAATATATTTAAAGGGATCCTGTCATTGGAAAACATGTTTTTTTCAAAACGCATCAGTTAATAGTGCTACTCCATCAGAATTCTGCACTGAAATCCATTTCTCAAAAGAGCAAACAGATTTTTTTATATTCAATTTTGAAATCTAACATGGGGCTAGACATTTTGTCAATTTCCCAGCTGCCCCTGGTCATGTGACTTGTGCCTGCACTTTAGGAGAGAAATGCTTTCTGGCAGGCTGCTGTTTTTCCTTCTCAATGTAACTAAATGTGTCTCAGTGGGACATGGGTTTTTACGATTGAGTGTTGATCTTAGATCTACCAGGCAGCTGTTATCTTTTGTTAGGGAGCTGTTATCTGGTTACCTTCCCATTGTTCTTTTGTTTGGCTGCTGGGGGAGGAAAGGGAGGGGGTGATATCACTCCAACTTGCAGTACAGCAGTAAAGAGTGATTGAAGTTTATCAGAGCACAAGTCACATGACTTGGGGCAGCTGGGAAATTGACAATATGTCTAGCCCCATGTCAGATTTCAAAATTGGATATAAAAAAATCTGTTTGCTCTTTTGAGAAATGGATTTCAGTGCAGAATTCTACTGGAGCAGCACTATTAACTGATTAATTTTGAAAAAAATTTTTTTCCCATGACAGTATCCCTTTAAGACAGAGACATTTTGTGCATATTGCAACTGAAAAATGCCTTACCCTTTAAACAAAACAGGGATTGTTTGTCCATATATTGCAATATATTTAATTTATAGCTATTGAATGACTATTTTTTTTTCTTCTGTATCCCTCGATTCACATTCTTCAAGAATATCAAGACCCTGAATGTTTGTCTGTATGATGACAGTATATAATGCATTATATTTCACTAACCCATTAAAATTGAAAAAAAACTTTTTAGTAGCTTTTACATTTTTTGCACATATAAATATTTAACAATTTAATTAATATTTTTTTTTTCCAATATGTCATTGCCATTACATTTCACCATTGAATCTTGCAAATCAATGCTTTCACTCTCAGCTACACGCTGTTTGCATAGTACTAAAATTCTCTAACTCTGTAAGTACCTGAAATCCAGCAGAAAGAGTAGATCAATCATTGACAATTTGTATTTATGTTGTTTCTCAATAATTAACTTTTTAATAAAGCCAAGAATTATACTTTGTCAGAATCAAACAAATTAAAATAACTACAGGCAGCAAAATGAGTGTTCATTATCTTTTTTTTGTCATTTTGTCTGAAACATATATAAACCCTGAAAGCAACACTGCACTGGCCAGATATAAATTCTAACCCATAAGATTTGCCAAATGTAGCATTTTATGCCAGTTTAAACTAGTTAATATAAAACTCCAAAATACGATTACAATATGATTAACATAATATTTATCCAGCAATTATTGAAGGATGCATACTTGACAAAAACTAACTACAGTGCCCCCTAGCTCACTAAAGTATGCATTATATTGCATAACCATAGAAGTAAGGTCTTGTACATAGTAATCTGGTGCATGGATTGGTTAAGTGGGAGATCCTGCTGAGTAACAACAAAGGATGTAGGCCAGGTTGTGTTGATCTTCTACTTGTGTTACATCATTTAGAAAATAGCAGAGAAAGGTAGTTGGGGGATTCTAAAATGTGTAGTCTAGCATAAGATACACCTAATATATGTAAAAATATATACATCCCTGTATCTAAACTTGCACATTACAAAGTCTAATAACTATGTAGTAGTGATGAGCAAATATTTTGCGCCACATATGGATTTGCTGTGAAAGTCTACATTTTGCCATTGACAGATTTATTTTTTGTGGAACTGAAACAAAAATCTGCACAAAAAAAACTTCAAGAAAAAACACCTATTCGCTTCAATGCATTTGAAGCAAGGAAAAAACTTGAGAAGAAATGCCCATTGACTTTAATGCATTCGGAGTGAGAAAAAACACTGATAGATACAGAAGGCAGAACATTCCTATTGGGTTTAATTAATGTTTATTTATTTTTTTAACAAAGGTATGGAGATCAAAATTATGGAAAGGCCCCTTATCTGGAAACCCCAAGGTCCTAAGCATTCTAGGTAACAAGTCAAATACCTATACATAGTATAAACAGGAAGAACAAACATTACAAAACCTAAATATTTTTATTGAACTGCTATGTTCTAAGAGATCCAAGAAGTCCCTTATCTTCACATTCTCCATGATATGAGTATGTTTGAGATATTTACTTTTTTCCCACAATGCAGCATTTTTGGCCAGAATTCCAGCCATCACAAGGGGCCGATGTGCTCTGCACAATAGCACTTCACCTACTGTAGTTGCATCCAGTTATCCAAAACTACTACAACTGCATGTGCATTTGATCACAAATCATCCACAGTTTGAACAGAAGTCAATCTGATGTCATTGCCGGTGTTTGGAGTGTGAGTGATGTCTTTCCCATATTCTTTAGAAGCAAGTGTGCTGCACTGGTTGCCACTCCCTTCAAGGAGAACCCTATAGCTACCACCTGGTCAAAAAGTGATGGTACCTCTAGGGTCCCCCAGCAGCATCCAACAAGCCATATTGAGTGCAACTATTGTAGTATAATGGAAGTGAAAGGAACACGTTGACAGAAGTACCTTTAATGAATGTGGTTTTATGTGCAACTAACTGTGGGGAAAATTGTGGGGGCACTTGGGGATGTAAATGGGCCTTTATGACTTTTATGTGAATGTGATATAGTTACATAGTTAAATAGTTAAATTGGGTTGAAAAAAGACAAAGTCCATCAAGTTCAACTGCTCCAAATGAAAACCCAGCATCCATACACACACCCCTCCCTACTTTTAATTAAATTCTATATACCCATACCTATACTAACTATAGAGTTTAGTATCACAATAGCCTTTGATATTATGTCTGTCCAAAAAATCATCCAAGCCATTCTTAAAGGCATTAACTGAATCAGCCATCACAACATCACCCAGCAGTGCATTCCACAACCTCACTGTCCTGACTGTGAAGAACCCCCTACGTTGCTTCAAATGAAAGTTATTTTCTTCTAGTCTAAAGGGGTGGCCTCTGGTACGGTGAACCTCTTTATGGGTAAAAAGGTCCCCTGCTATTTGTCTATAATGTCCTCTAATGTACTTGTAAAGTAATTATGTCCCCTCGCAAGCGCCTTTTTTCCAGAGAAAGCAACCCCACCCTTGACAGTCTACCCTCATAATTTAAGTCTTCAATCCCTCTAACCAATTTAGTTGCATGTCTCTGCTAACAACACTGGTCCAATTAGAAAATGTTCCATTTACCACCACTCTTTGTATTCTATCTTTTAGCCAGTTCTCTATCAAGGTACAAATACTATGTTCCAGGCCAACATTCCTTAATTTAACCAGTAACCTTTTGTGTGGCACTGTATCAAATGCTTTAGCAAAGTCTAAGTAAATCACATCCACTGCCATCCCAGAATCGAGGTCTCTACTTACCTTCTCATAAAAAGAAATTAAGTTAGTCTGGCAAGATCTACAGTATTACGAATAAAACCATGCTGGCACAAACTCATAGTATTATGATTTGCTATGAAGTCCAGTATCTTATCCTTTATTAACCCTTCAAAAAGCTTTCCTACCACGGACATCAGACTAACTAGCCTATTGTTTTGAGGCTGAGAAAGGGATCCTTTTTTGAATAAAGGCACCACATTAGCAATTCACCAGTCTCTAGGCACTATGCCAGACCTCAATTTGGAATTTCCTCATGTGTGAACCATGCATCATTAGTTGTATTACTGGAATTGGGACTATTAAGAAGGAAACCTTCATTAACTGGTTCCTCATTTGTGTAGACAGACGAAAAATATGAGAATCTGCGCTTTTATTTTGTTTTCATCAACCAGCTGACTACCCTCTGATACTAAAGGTCCCACCCCTTCCTGCTTCATTTTTTTACTATTACATATTTAAAAAATAATTTTGGATTTTTTTACTTGCTGCAATATTCTTTTCCATATCAATTTTAGCTTGCCTTATAGCTTCTTTGCATGATTTATTGGCTTCTTTGTACCTTATAAATGATTTGGCTGTCCCAGCTAACTTGATAGCCTTAAAAGCACTTACCTTTTGATTGTTAGTTTTTTGTGAAGGCATGACTTACCCATAATGTAGATATTATGGGGCTGATTCACAAAAGGTTGAAAAAGTGAGTGTTATAGCATGTAGTGATGGTGAATAAATTCGGCAGATACGAATTTGCAGCAAATTTCGCTGGTGAAAAATCTGCAGCATTAAACAAATATTTACGTGCATCAAAGTTTACTTGTCTGACTTAAAGGGGAACTACAGCTTCCAAACCAAAATTTGATAAAGAGGCCCAAATAACACAGAAACCCCTAATATATCCATCACAGTTACCCGTTTCTTCAAAAAGTATGAATAAATGCCATTTTCTATGCTGAAATCCAGCTGTTTAGCAGTTCTTCTCTTTCTGCATCATTTGAAATCCTGGCAGCGAAAGAGGAACTAAAACACTGATGTTACAAATTGTAACAACTACTCCACAACAGCATACAGGAACTACATAACCCAAAATGCATTGCATTGTGATGTTCCTTTCCTCATTGAAATCATGTGTGCAGGGAATTGTGGGCTTTGGAGGATACAGGCTGAGGACAGCTGGCTGTTGATACAAAGTAACAGTAGTCAGCCAGCTCAACAAAGTAGTTAGAGAGTTTAGCAGAAGAGCAGTGGGCTAGGCTTAGGGAACTGTCAGAAACCATTAAAAATCATGAAAAGTCGGCATATTTTTGTAAATGATGTATATTGCAAAGTTGCTTGAAATTATGTTTATTTTTCAAAAAGATTAAGTTATGTTTTTGTGGAGTTCCCCTTTAAGAAGCAATTTTTTTTCATAAATTTTCAGTGAATTGTGTGTGGTATGAAATAGCATGCATTATTTTGTGGTTTAATTTAAGCCATTTGATATTGTCACACGTTATTAGCGCAATCTATAGCACCTAAGACATTTGGGATGCCACTGATATAATTCCACAACAGAGAACATGCATTCTGGACCTGCAGAAGGAACCGTTAAAATGTGTCAGTGGCTGTAGGTAAGGTTCCAGCTCCTCATAAAGGCCTTTAATTGCTGCCCTAAAGCCCCTTAATACATCTTCCTCTATTAATCCATCTGATGTTTTTAGTAACACCTACTCCTAGGAGGTGTTAAAGTTGACACTAAGGGGCCGATTCACTAAATTCGAGTGAAGGATTCGAAGCAAAAAAACTTTGAATTTCGAAGTATTTTTTGGGCTACTTCGACCATTGAATGGGCTACTTCGACCTTCGACTACGACTTCGAATCAAAGGATTCGAAGCAAAAATCGTTCGACTATTCGACCATTCGATAGTCGAAGTACTGTCTCTTTAAAAAAAACTTCGACCCCCTAGTTCGCCATCTAAAAGCTACCGAAGTCAATGTTAACCTATGGGGAAGGTCCCCATAGGCTTTCCTAAGTTTTTTTGATCGAAGGATATTCCTTCGATCGTTGGATTAAAATCCTTTGAATCGTTCGATTCGAAGGATTTAATCGTTCGATCGAAGGAATAATCCTTCGATCGTACGATCGCAGAATTTGCGCTAAATCCTTCGACTTCGATATTCGAAGTCGAAGGATTTCAATTCCTAGTCGAATAGCGAGGGTTAATTAACCCTCGATATTCGACCCTTAATGAATCAGCCCCTAATTATCACACTATTTTATCACTTTTATCGCTTAAATGATGTTTGTGAATTATGCATTAGGATTAATTCTATTCTATAAGTATTGCAATGCGATTAGAATACCGCTTTGCAGTAATGTAGAATTACCACTTGCGATATGTCTATTAGCGCTTGCGAAAATACTTTGATGAATGGTTCCTTAAATAAACATTGTTTTTAACTCGCAAAACTGTGCGTTAAGGAATAAGGACCTTAACCTGCCCCTTTATGTTTTCACTATTGCAAAGGTACAGCCTTTCAGTGTTGACAGATCTTTAATATGAAGAGTATTTTTCTTTTCGTACAAAGAGAGTGTTAGACAAGATAGGATGAGCCTGGAGATTTATCACAAGGAAGTGTTTGAGTTAATCTTTGATAATATTTCAAGGAGCAGTTTCATCAAACAAAATAATTAAACTGGGCTATAATGCGCTTACTGCATGTAGATTCCATTTCAACAATGTATTTATGACTATAACTATTTGAAGTCAGGGTACACTATGTAATTGTATTAAAGTGTTCCTTGCAGCCTTAGTAAATCATTGATTACCTACCACAGCTACTGTATGTGTCAACAAACTGAAAATAGAATTGTGAATTTTACATTAAAAAACTTAAATGAGTAAGTAATCAATATTGTTTAATTATTTAGTCTTTCAGGTCCCACTTTGAAATTATATCATATAGGCAGGCATAGGAACATGGCATATGAATACAGAATGACCTCTTCTGCTTTGTTTGTTTATACTGATGGATTATTTTAGATGTGACCTATATTAAAAGTCTCAAGTTGCACCTTCAGCAAGCGCTGTCACTATAACAGATGAATGAAAGGTGAGTGACACGATTCTGAAAGTTTTGACATTGTTGGGAAAAAAATAGGAAAAATGGTCTGAAAACAGAATTGCCGTTGTGTTGTAAAGCTGTCAACCTAAAACTTTTGAAAAGTGCAAAGACAACAATATTAATCCTCTTAGACATGACTGTCAAATATAGTACAGCAGTTTAGAGACTAGGGCTAAAGCTGAGAATTTTTGATACGTTAAGTTAATACCCTAGTAAGTACAAGTCAAATAGTAGTTAACGTATCTAGCATTTTAGTTCCTTGTCATCAACAAATGTATTTTCTAACATCATGGACCCTGGTCAAAAAGTTGATCACAGGGGTGGGGAAGAGGGGTGTGATAGCAGCAAGCTGCCTCAGGGCTGCAGAGGGGACAGGATCACACTTTGTGCGCTAAGAAGGGATCATAGGATAAATACTTTGTACTTTTCCATATTTTTAGTAGATGCTATACTGTACATCAATGCAGAGAAATTAATTTTTTAAAAAAATGTTTTGCCCAATAAAAGAAAACATTATTCTAAGCAACTTTGCACATTTTCTATGGTTTTTAAGCTATTTGTATATGTTTTGCTATTTAAAACAGTGTTTGTCCCTTTATATTCTGTGCACAGGTGATACAATGTAGAACAGGGCAGCTGATTAACAGACTAGTCTTTTAGACTTTTGCAACATTGTTTAAAAAGTAACAATTAGGAGTAAATTTAATGGCTTTTGTTTTTACAAAATTGTTAAAATAACTTTAAAAGCACTGAGTATTTTTAATAAATAGAAAGTTGCTTAGAAAGGTGCTTTCTTTTATTAAGACATTTTTTTTGGGGGGGGGTTCACTTATCCTTTAAGAAGAGCCCAGAAATATGACAGAATGAATGGAATGTACAGCTTAATTTGAACCATTGTTTAAATCATTCATGAATGTGATGCTTCATCTTACATGATTGGTTAAATGGTACAACTTTGTGATTGGTCCATATAAACTTCATTGTTATTAATGCTGTGCTTCTGTCTTGTCTATGAAAAAGTGTTAATTACAGCACGGAATGTGTAAGGATGAGAATATGATGTTAACTTTTAAATAAATATAAATGATTATGGCACACAAGTATAACTGACATACAGAAAGGACTCGTCACTAGTGTGAATATTTATTGGGAATATGAATGATGATGCAGTATATATATTTGTACTGTGTAAATTAGCTTCAGAAACAAGAAAAGTAGCTCTCTATTCTAAAACTAGCAATAGAATCAGCTCAGTAGGCAATTACATCAGAGCATAAAAACGTGCTGTCAAAAACTTGCCTGACTTGCCTGCTTAGTGCAATTTTTCTGACACACATGTCTGCTGCTTTTTTACATGTCCAAGTTGTCACCAAATTCTTTCACCATATCATCCTGTCCCAGCCCTGCTCCAACCCTTCAGTCCCTTTACCTGCCTACCTGCCCGATTATAGGCCAGTCCTATTGTCATAGCTTGGCCTCTTAATTCTAATGCCCAACTAATCTTTCTAGGATGCCATTTGCCATCACCCAACCAGTGGCCCAGACTTTGAACTGTTTAAATATGTGGTACCATATTCTGCCACAACTCTTTCACCACTCTCTGCTTCGACTGTCTGCCTAAATCCCCTATATAGAAGACCAGAGAAGCCTTACATTTAATTACTATTAAGTAATAGCAGATAAGTAACTGAGGGTTAGAGTTTAGGTGAAAAGGGACTGCTTTAGGCAGAAGATTCCAAAATAATTTAATAAGTAATTTTTTAACTTGAATGAATTAAATTCTATTGGATACAGCACTAAAGCAAAAATGCAGCTACTTTGTACTAGAACCTTATAGTAAATACAGTGCATTTTGCTTCTATACTTCATATGAATAAAAAAAGTAATATGCATAAATCTGGCCATCACTAATAATTATTACATAAGGTGTTTAGTAAATTCAGGGAAGGATAAGACAGTCAGCACACTATACCTTTCTTACCCGTGGTTGCTTCCCATTACATTAAAATGCACCAGTATCTGAGGTTGTGCTATAACTGTGTTGAGAGTTTACTTTTAAATATGCAGAGTAATCGTTCTTCTTCAATAAACTAAACTGAGGAGTCAAGCTCGTATATCTGTTTGCACAAGGAGCTACTGTATGATCGTTTTGCATAACTACTGTAGCTGTTTAAATGCAAATTGATTGTATCTCTTTTAGTATTGTGTTACCTTATGGTTTAATTCAGCAGAATGTGTTTAGATAAGCAGTAAAGCAGAACATTATTTTGATTTGGCATTCATAAAAGCTAATTGAATGCTGAATTGCAGTTCCTAAACATTAAAGCAGTTCAACAAACCTCACTCAACCTCTACAACATGGAAAATGAGAACAAGGTTCAGATCTAAAGCAGACAACATAAAAGCAAGTTCCTTAGAAAAAGTTTGCAACTTTCTCTAAAATTGAAAAATGTTCAAATTTATGTTAATCTTACTCCATTGCTAAAACACCCAGAATTACTGGGTAATTATATTTAGTAGGAATATTAGACATTGAGAAATAGTTCAAATTTGCTTGGTTCCAGGGCAAGTTGCAATATCATAGTTTTTTTATAAAGACAACGTATTATCACAGAAACAGCACTTAAGTTCAAATAAATACAATTTTAAAATATGTAAGATTAGACCTGGTATAACCTGTTTTGTGGACACTGTTATTAAGGCAATCCTTGCATCATCTCAGAATGGGGGACCTGATGTCCATCCCCATGCCCTGGCTACACAATTACACTGTGACGAGAACGGGGGAATGTGTGGAGAGCAGCGATTTCTAGTAAGTGCTGAATGGAAAATGAAAGTAATTGTCTGCCCCGCCTCTATGCTCAGGGCATAGAAGAGGGGCAGACAATATTTGATTGACAGCTGAGATGTTTAACCTTTTACCTGCCAAGAACATAGGTACTACGTTCTTGCAGGGGAAAGCCCTAACTGCCAAGCACGTAGTACCTACGTTCTTGGCTGTAAAGGGCTCCTCTCTGCATCTGCGGCGATTGCCGCTTCAGCAGAGGGTTTCCGGTGTCTCCCAACCCCCTAGGCAACGAGCAGGGAAACCGAAGGGGGAGGTCACGTGTGTCCTGCGACGCGATCGTCGCAGGACCCGCCTTTCATTATGCAGACACGTGTCTGCTCTGTGCTGCATCTTCTGCCTGCCTGCTCCAGCGCGATCAGGACTTCCTGCTGCGTGGACTCTGCTGTAGGACCCCTCTTGGCTGCCTAGGACCTTCCTGGATTTCAGAACGGTAGGTGGCCTTTATGTAACATTTATACACTCATTTACATACACATCCATGTACACAATACAGATTTTACAAAGTTAGCTTTATTCTTTTTATTTTCAGGCTTTTTTTTTTTGCAATTTTATTTTTGTCAGAATGTGTAATTTACAAAAATATATGATTTTGGGGGTCTATGTGCTGTTAGGGGGTCTTGTGGCACAATACACAGTCACTGGTCTATGTTCACAGAAGGCGAAAAGACAGCGGAAAAAATTCAAATACACTAATTATTTGGGGGTCCGCACATGCCAGCTGCTTTGGTATATCTATGCACATTGGGCATCAAACTGTTCATTAGACCCTTGGCGTCAATATTCAGGGTGTTTAACAATTGTATGTATGAAATTGGGTGAAATAAATTCGACCAATTGCAATATTTTTACCGCTGCCTTTAGCGAAGATTTGCAGTAAGGTAGTTTGGAGTAGAAAGACATAATTACCCATTTTAGATTAGTCTGAATGTGTACTTTCCAAAAATATATGGTTTTGGGGGTCTATGTGCTGTTAGGAGGGTCTTTTGGCAAATAATACGCAGTCACGGGTCATTCTTCACAGAAGACGAAAAGGCAGCGGAGAAAATTCAAATACACAAATTTTTTGTGGGTCCGCACATACCAGCTGCTTTCGTATATCTATGCACATTGGGCATCAAACTGTTCAGTAGACCCTTGGCGTCAATATTTAGGGTGTTTTACAATTGTATGTAACAAATTGCTTGAGATAAATGTGACCAATTGCAATATTTTTAGACAATTTTCAGAAATGTCATAAAACCACTGCCTTTAGCGAATCTTGTAGTAAGGTAATTTGGAGTAGAAAGACATAATTACCCATTTTAGATTCGTCAGAATGTGTACTTTCCAAACATATATGGTTTTGGGGGTCTATGTGCTGTTAGGAGGATCTTTTGGCAAATAATACACAGTCACGGGTCATACTTCACAGAAGGCGAAAAGACAGTGGAGAAAATTCAAATACACTAATTGTTTGGGGGTCCGCACATGCCAGCTGCTTTGGTATATCTATGCACATTGGGCATCAAACTGTTCAGTAGACCCTTGGCGTCAATATTTAGGGTGTTTTACAATTGTATGTAACAAATTGCGTGAGATAAATGCGACCAATTGCTATATTTTCAGAAATGTCATAAAAACCGCTGCCTTTAGCGTAGCTTTGCAGTAAGCTAGTTTGGAGTAGAAAGACATAATTACCCATTTTAGATTCGTCAGAATGTGTACTTTCCAAAAATATATGGCTTTTAGGGGTCACCATAACTTTTTGTAGCTTTTATCCCATATAAAACTGGTAATGTTTGGAAATTAGTGTAAATGTAAGACATCAAATAAGTATGCACAAGGTAGATTCTGGGGTCTTTACATGCCATGTACTTCGATAATCCTATGTACATTGTGCATCAAACTGTTCAGAGGACCACATGCTTTCATATTTGGGGTGATTTATCTTAATACCTAATAGTATGTATGAAATAAGGTGCTGCAGGTGGAAGTTTTGAGATGATTTTTGGAAATGTAACTAACATTGCCAAATTTAGGAAAGATTTGCGGCTTGGTGCTTTGGGGTAGAAAGACATGCATACCCAATTTGGATTCGGGGGAATGTATACTTTCTGAAAATATATGGTTTTCTGGGGTGAACGTACTTTTTTCTACCTTTGCCCACCCCAAAATGATGTAAATGTGTTGATTTTGTAGCACCTGAAATGATAGACCAAATGGGGGGTCTTCCTTTTGAGGCCCCTATATGCCACGTGCTTAGGTACACCTATACGTATTGGGCCTCAAACTGTTCAGCGGACCCTAGGCTTTCATATTTGGGGTCATTTGTCTTGATAACCAATAGTATGTTCGATATAAGATGCTGCAGGGTGGAAGTTTTGAGGAGATTTTTGGAAATGTCCCCAAAATTGCCAAATTTAGGAAAGATTTGCGGCTTAGTACTTTGGGGTAGAAAGACATGCATACCTAATTTAGATTCGGTGGAATGTGTACTTTCTGAAAATATATGGTTTTCTGGGGTGAACCTACTGTTAGTGGAATGTTTCGCCTTGAAATCAGAAGTATGCCGTTTTGTGGAGCGGTGCTTTGGAAATTTGCTAGTGTACTGCTTGTAGCTTTTGATCTATATAAGTAAGAAATCTCCATAAAACTCTATATATTTGGTATTGCCGCGTTCAGGAGACATAGACCTTTGCTCAGATTGTCCTGAAAAAACCCATATCTTGTTTCCCTGGTTAAACTAAAAGACCCCCCCAGGAAATGCCCTCAAAGTGAGTGAAAGAAAGTGAAAGTGAAAGAAATTAATTTTTTAAAAAAATGTTTTGCCCAATAAAAGAAAACATTATTCTAAGCAACTTTGCACATTTTCTATGGTTTTTAAGCTATTTGTATATGTTTTGCTATTTAAAACAGTGTTTGTCCCTTTATATTCTGTGCACAGGTGATACAATGTAGAACAGGGCAGCTGATTAACAGACTAGTCTTTTAGACTTTTGCAACATTGTTTAAAAAGTAACAATTAGGAGTAAATTTAATGGCTTTTGTTTTTACAAAATTGTTAAAATAACTTTAAAAGCACTGAGTATTTTTAATAAATAGAAAGTTGCTTAGAAAGGTGCTTTCTTTTATTAAGACATTTTTTTTGGGGGGGGGTTCACTTATCCTTTAAGAAGAGCCCAGAAATATGACAGAATGAATGGAATGTACAGCTTAATTTGAACCATTGTTTAAATCATTCATGAATGTGATGCTTCATCTTACATGATTGGTTAAATGGTACAACTTTGTGATTGGTCCATATAAACTTCATTGTTATTAATGCTGTGCTTCTGTCTTGTCTATGAAAAAGTGTTAATTACAGCACGGAATGTGTAAGGATGAGAATATGATGTTAACTTTTAAATAAATATAAATGATTATGGCACACAAGTATAACTGACATACAGAAAGGACTCGTCACTAGTGTGAATATTTATTGGGAATATGAATGATGATGCAGTATATATATTTGTACTGTGTAAATTAGCTTCAGAAACAAGAAAAGTAGCTCTCTATTCTAAAACTAGCAATAGAATCAGCTCAGTAGGCAATTACATCAGAGCATAAAAACGTGCTGTCAAAAACTTGCCTGACTTGCCTGCTTAGTGCAATTTTTCTGACACACATGTCTGCTGCTTTTTTACATGTCCAAGTTGTCACCAAATTCTTTCACCATATCATCCTGTCCCAGCCCTGCTCCAACCCTTCAGTCCCTTTACCTGCCTACCTGCCCGATTATAGGCCAGTCCTATTGTCATAGCTTGGCCTCTTAATTCTAATGCCCAACTAATCTTTCTAGGATGCCATTTGCCATCACCCAACCAGTGGCCCAGACTTTGAACTGTTTAAATATGTGGTACCATATTCTGCCACAACTCTTTCACCACTCTCTGCTTCGACTGTCTGCCTAAATCCCCTATATAGAAGACCAGAGAAGCCTTACATTTAATTACTATTAAGTAATAGCAGATAAGTAACTGAGGGTTAGAGTTTAGGTGAAAAGGGACTGCTTTAGGCAGAAGATTCCAAAATAATTTAATAAGTAATTTTTTAACTTGAATGAATTAAATTCTATTGGATACAGCACTAAAGCAAAAATGCAGCTACTTTGTACTAGAACCTTATAGTAAATACAGTGCATTTTGCTTCTATACTTCATATGAATAAAAAAAGTAATATGCATAAATCTGGCCATCACTAATAATTATTACATAAGGTGTTTAGTAAATTCAGGGAAGGATAAGACAGTCAGCACACTATACCTTTCTTACCCGTGGTTGCTTCCCATTACATTAAAATGCACCAGTATCTGAGGTTGTGCTATAACTGTGTTGAGAGTTTACTTTTAAATATGCAGAGTAATCGTTCTTCTTCAATAAACTAAACTGAGGAGTCAAGCTCGTATATCTGTTTGCACAAGGAGCTACTGTATGATCGTTTTGCATAACTACTGTAGCTGTTTAAATGCAAATTGATTGTATCTCTTTTAGTATTGTGTTACCTTATGGTTTAATTCAGCAGAATGTGTTTAGATAAGCAGTAAAGCAGAACATTATTTTGATTTGGCATTCATAAAAGCTAATTGAATGCTGAATTGCAGTTCCTAAACATTAAAGCAGTTCAACAAACCTCACTCAACCTCTACAACATGGAAAATGAGAACAAGGTTCAGATCTAAAGCAGACAACATAAAAGCAAGTTCCTTAGAAAAAGTTTGCAACTTTCTCTAAAATTGAAAAATGTTCAAATTTATGTTAATCTTACTCCATTGCTAAAACACCCAGAATTACTGGGTAATTATATTTAGTAGGAATATTAGACATTGAGAAATAGTTCAAATTTGCTTGGTTCCAGGGCAAGTTGCAATATCATAGTTTTTTTTATAAAGACAACGTATTATCACAGAAACAGCACTTAAGTTCAAATAAATACAATTTTAAAATATGTAAGATTAGACCTGGTATAACCTGTTTTGTGGACACTGTTATTAAGGCAATCCTTGCATCATCTCAGAATGGGGGACCTGATGTCCATCCCCATGCCCTGGCTACACAATTACACTGTGACGAGAACGGGGGAATGTGTGGAGAGCAGCGATTTCTAGTAAGTGCTGAATGGAAAATGAAAGTAATTGTCTGCCCCGCCTCTATGCTCAGGGCATAGAAGAGGGGCAGACAATATTTGATTGACAGCTGAGATGTTTAACCTTTTACCTGCCAAGAACATAGGTACTACGTTCTTGCAGGGGAAAGCCCTAACTGCCAAGCACGTAGTACCTACGTTCTTGGCTGTAAAGGGCTCCTCTCTGCATCTGCGGCGATTGCCGCTTCAGCAGAGGGTTTCCGGTGTCTCCCAACCCCCTAGGCAACGAGCAGGGAAACCGAAGGGGGAGGTCACGTGTGTCCTGCGACGCGATCGTCGCAGGACCCGCCTTTCATTATGCAGACACGTGTCTGCTCTGTGCTGCATCTTCTGCCTGCCTGCTCCAGCGCGATCAGGACTTCCTGCTGCGTGGACTCTGCTGTAGGACCCCTCTTGGCTGCCTAGGACCTTCCTGGATTTCAGAACGGTAGGTGGCCTTTATGTAACATTTATACACTCATTTACATACACATCCATGTACACAATACAGATTTTACAAAGTTAGCTTTATTCTTTTTATTTTCAGGCTTTTTTTTTTTTGCAATTTTATTTTTGTCAGAATGTGTAATTTACAAAAATATATGATTTTGGGGGTCTATGTGCTGTTAGGGGGTCTTGTGGCACAATACACAGTCACTGGTCTATGTTCACAGAAGGCGAAAAGACAGCGGAAAAAATTCAAATACACTAATTATTTGGGGGTCCGCACATGCCAGCTGCTTTGGTATATCTATGCACATTGGGCATCAAACTGTTCATTAGACCCTTGGCGTCAATATTCAGGGTGTTTAACAATTGTATGTATGAAATTGGGTGAAATAAATTCGACCAATTGCAATATTTTTACCGCTGCCTTTAGCGAAGATTTGCAGTAAGGTAGTTTGGAGTAGAAAGACATAATTACCCATTTTAGATTAGTCTGAATGTGTACTTTCCAAAAATATATGGTTTTGGGGGTCTATGTGCTGTTAGGAGGGTCTTTTGGCAAATAATACGCAGTCACGGGTCATTCTTCACAGAAGACGAAAAGGCAGCGGAGAAAATTCAAATACACAAATTTTTTGTGGGTCCGCACATACCAGCTGCTTTCGTATATCTATGCACATTGGGCATCAAACTGTTCAGTAGACCCTTGGCGTCAATATTTAGGGTGTTTTACAATTGTATGTAACAAATTGCTTGAGATAAATGTGACCAATTGCAATATTTTTAGACAATTTTCAGAAATGTCATAAAACCACTGCCTTTAGCGAATCTTGTAGTAAGGTAATTTGGAGTAGAAAGACATAATTACCCATTTTAGATTCGTCAGAATGTGTACTTTCCAAACATATATGGTTTTGGGGGTCTATGTGCTGTTAGGAGGATCTTTTGGCAAATAATACACAGTCACGGGTCATACTTCACAGAAGGCGAAAAGACAGTGGAGAAAATTCAAATACACTAATTGTTTGGGGGTCCGCACATGCCAGCTGCTTTGGTATATCTATGCACATTGGGCATCAAACTGTTCAGTAGACCCTTGGCGTCAATATTTAGGGTGTTTTACAATTGTATGTAACAAATTGCGTGAGATAAATGCGACCAATTGCTATATTTTCAGAAATGTCATAAAAACCGCTGCCTTTAGCGTAGCTTTGCAGTAAGCTAGTTTGGAGTAGAAAGACATAATTACCCATTTTAGATTCGTCAGAATGTGTACTTTCCAAAAATATATGGCTTTTAGGGGTCACCATAACTTTTTGTAGCTTTTATCCCATATAAAACTGGTAATGTTTGGAAATTAGTGTAAATGTAAGACATCAAATAAGTATGCACAAGGTAGATTCTGGGGTCTTTACATGCCATGTACTTCGATAATCCTATGTACATTGTGCATCAAACTGTTCAGAGGACCACATGCTTTCATATTTGGGGTGATTTATCTTAATACCTAATAGTATGTATGAAATAAGGTGCTGCAGGTGGAAGTTTTGAGATGATTTTTGGAAATGTAACTAACATTGCCAAATTTAGGAAAGATTTGCGGCTTGGTGCTTTGGGGTAGAAAGACATGCATACCCAATTTGGATTCGGGGGAATGTATACTTTCTGAAAATATATGGTTTTCTGGGGTGAACGTACTTTTTTCTACCTTTGCCCACCCCAAAATGATGTAAATGTGTTGATTTTGTAGCACCTGAAATGATAGACCAAATGGGGGGTCTTCCTTTTGAGGCCCCTATATGCCACGTGCTTAGGTACACCTATACGTATTGGGCCTCAAACTGTTCAGCGGACCCTAGGCTTTCATATTTGGGGTCATTTGTCTTGATAACCAATAGTATGTTCGATATAAGATGCTGCAGGGTGGAAGTTTTGAGGAGATTTTTGGAAATGTCCCCAAAATTGCCAAATTTAGGAAAGATTTGCGGCTTAGTACTTTGGGGTAGAAAGACATGCATACCTAATTTAGATTCGGTGGAATGTGTACTTTCTGAAAATATATGGTTTTCTGGGGTGAACCTACTGTTAGTGGAATGTTTCGCCTTGAAATCAGAAGTATGCCGTTTTGTGGAGCGGTGCTTTGGAAATTTGCTAGTGTACTGCTTGTAGCTTTTGATCTATATAAGTAAGAAATCTCCATAAAACTCTATATATTTGGTATTGCCGCGTTCAGGAGACATAGACCTTTGCTCAGATTGTCCTGAAAAAACCCATATCTTGTTTCCCTGGTTAAACTAAAAGACCCCCCCAGGAAATGCCCTCAAAGTGAAAGAGTACAAAATGTTAAAAAATGGTCTGGCAATAGAAGTACCAAATCAGCTAAATTGTCTGGCAGCAAAAAGGTTAAATGAGCTTACAACAGCTATGAATGCTTTAATGAAAAATAGAAATTGGATTTCATGTTTAATTGAAAATGACTTTTATTATACAACTTTTTGTGTCTGGGTGACAAGTCCACTTTAAGCTGACAAACATCCAGCTATTTGTATAGGAATTTAATGTTGCAGAAGAAAAATGACAATTTATAAATGTAAGTTCTCATTTGGCATAGGCATAGAAACCCACCTGTTTGAAAAAAAGTAATCAATAAAATAAACAATGTTAGCTCTGTCAAGCCAATTTTGGAAGTGTACAAAACCTAAAAATATGAAATAATGAAAATCACAATGTCCTTTTGCCTTTAATATTTAGGGCAATTCAGGAAGTTAAGACACAGCTATGCACATGTTATTTAGCTCAGTGATTGAAAGAATGATGTGAAGGGATATTACACTGGCAGCTAATATTAGTCTAGCTGAATCATTGAAATATACATTAGTTTATATTGTAGCCACAGGAAAGGAAGTCAATTTTACTTTATTTTCATATGCTTCCCTTCTAATACATTATTATCTTATGTGAGCAAAGGGACGGAGGCATCACAAAGGATGGCCTTTAAATTTGGGGCAGAACAACAACTGCTTATCTTTCATTTCTTAACTAATTTCTGTGAAAGAAATGATAGAAAATGCTACATAGTATATATTCCAAAAGGTGGATGAAAAATGCAGATAGTTATCAAATTCTAACAAAATGGAATATGATCTCAATAGAATGAACTTTTAAATTTAGCAAGTGGTCAAAACTAGGTTTTGTATAAAATAAAGAGTATCTAACAGAAGAAGCATGTTCTGTAACTTTATTAGCAGAATGCCTTTGCTAGCTGCTCAGTTCAGCTTTAAGTTTGTTTACTTTTAAAATAGGTAATAGTTGGCTGAGCCTCTGATCAGACCTATTACATGTGCAGATACTACCTGGGCAGGTGCTTATCAATTAAATTTCTATATTTATTCTGCCATAAATTAAAATAATTTAATAAACTCTACAAACCATTTGTATGAATTTCTCTTAAATATTAAAGGGGATCGAAACCCCCTAAAATGAAAGGGCTGGTTATATGTTATAGAATGACTAATTCTATGTAACTTTATAATTGGTCTTAATTTTTCTTTGTTATAGTTTTATAATTATTTGCCGCCTTCTTCTGACTCTTTCCAATTTTCAAATGGAGGTCACTGACTCCATATAAAAAAACAAATGCTCTGTAAGGCTATTTTTACTATTACATTTTATCACCCATCTTTCTATTCAGGCCCTATCATTTTCCAACATCTTATTCATATCAATTCATGGACACTGAGGTAATCTGAACCCTAGCAATCAGATTGCTGAAATTGCAGACTGGAGAGCTGCTGAATAATAAATTACTTAAAAAACATAAATAATAAAAATTGAAATCCAACTGCAGATTGTCTCAGAATATCACTATTATGTCATTATGAGCAGCAATCAGCATGGCTTTATAAAGTATAGGTCATGCTTGCTTATGGAGTAACCAAAAAATTGGTACAAAGTAGCAGTGCACCCGCAAGTTAATAAATGTAGCAAATAAATGTATCAATTGAGGAAATGCAGAGTGAAATACACAGTAACTTTTGTGCCACTTTTGCAGTCCTCCAGTTAACTAGTTCAGGTGCTATAATATTAAATTACTTAAAACTCAACTTTTATTGGTCTCACTAAAAACATTTTTACCACACAGACACAACATTGGGAATCCACCTCAATGAAGCTGGACCATGTCCATAAAATTACACAAAACTTAAAAACACACATAGGTGGACAGGTAGGGGAAATAGTGAGCTGATAACCTCTCAGCCACTATCCACATAAGTATAGTCATTTACGGGGTATACATAAATTCCCCCTTATTCATATCAGTATATAGACCAATGTCAAGACGCTCAGTATTAATTACAAAAGTTCTCAAACAACTCTGGAATACCACAAATCTGTGGCCCCACTTGGTGGCTAAAACGGTTGTACCTAATTGTAGCCAGCCATGAAAGTTTTACATCAAAAATTGCACTACCCAGTAAGTAGTCAGGTCTCTCGCTCAAACCGCCCACCCAGACCACCCTTCCGTTTGTTTCCCAGAGTGAATCTGCCTAACTACGTAGGGAGCAGAAAGGAGCTAGTCCCCCACTGTCCACCTATGCCTCCCAACGCGTTTCACCGGAAAACCGGCTTCTTCAGGGGCATAAGTGATTTTTGCGTGTTTAGTGAGGCTTTAAATAGGGTTTGTTTATCTCCGCAGCTTGTAGATGCGCCGCCGTTTCCGTATACGTCATGCGTCACGTGACGCTACGTATGGTCAGTACGTACGGACGTGCGCTTCATTGTAACAAAGTGCACATGCGTGACTACATGTTACTAGCGCATGCGTTATTCTTGACCAAGGAAGTTCCATGCACTGCCTGCAGTCCAATCGGCGCTGTTCTGTGTCAAAGTGCGCCTGCGCCTTTTATAAATAGACGCTTGTCCCAAATATTTGTAAGTTCCTCCAATAACTGGTATACTACGGACTACAGAGCTAGAGCTTGTATCACATTTGTTAGTGATACGATCTATATTTAAACTAAATTACTACGGAGTGTGAATTCTCAATGTAGCTATATTTCAAATATCTTCAGTGATTACACCACTTCATAGAACCCTTATTAAAAAGGAATTTGTTGAAAAATTGATAATAATATTAAAGAATTCATAAATCAATTATTTTATAGGAAGGGGCTAAATGTAAAGCCTTCATTGAGGCCACCTGGAGCTTTACTATTTGTCCAGTAGATCCATTCAGCCTCACGTTTAAGCAGCTTATTATCTATATCTCCAATTCTCGTGGTGGATTTAATGTATTCCACCGCTATGAATTTTATCACCCCACAATTGCCTTCATGAAGTGCATTTACATGGTTGGCAATTGATGTATTTCTTTTATTGCGTATGTCTCCCACATGTTCCAGTATTCGTCGCCTAAATTCTCTTTTTGTTTTGCCAACGTACCTAATACCACATGCACATTCCATGACATAAATAACTCCCATAGTCTTACAATTTATGAAATGTTGGATGATATATTCATTTATGTCAAGTCTGCCGGTAAAGACGGTACTTTTAAGTACATATGGACAGGCCTGACAATTCCCACATCTGTAGCATCCCTTAATGTTATTTGTTAGCCAGGTTGATTTGGTGGGATTGTTGTAGTGACTGTGTGTGAGTCGGTCATATAAGTTCTTGCTTCGTCTGTAAGTTATTTGAGGGTAATTCCCTATGGCTTCTCTCAGATCTGCATCCTGCTCTAGGATATGCCAATGTTTTTGGAGAATAGCAGAAATTTCTTTATGTTGTGAACTGAACTCACCAATCACTCTTATTGGTTGTTTGTTCGCTTCTACTGCCATGTCCAATTTTTTACGATTCTTAGGTATTAAAAGATTATTGCGGTCCGATTCTAACGCTCTTTTGTAAGCTCTTTTGAGGCAGTTGTGACTATATCCCCTTTGTAAAAATCTATTGTAAAGTTTTTTCGCTTCAACTTTGAAATCTGCCAGCGAACTACAAAGTCGTCTGACTCTGAGATACTGACCAGTGGGTATCCCCTTAATGAGGTTAGTAGGGTGTTGGCTATTTGCATGTAGCAAGTTATTTGTAGCTGTTTCTTTCCTGTACACCGAAGTTTGAAGATTATTGTCTTTATCACGATAGATGTGGATGTCAAGAAAGTTAACCGCCTCGTGGTTGATTTCCGAAGTTACCCGTAAGTTTATTGTGTTGGTGTTCAGTTTCTTTACAAATTCATTGAACATTGATATTGTTCCAGTCCATAGCAACACTACATCATCTGTGTAGCGAAGCCACAACGTAATATGTTGTGTATATTCTATTAATTCCTCACTGAACACTAGATTACGTTCCCACCAACCTAGATATAAGTTGGCATATGTGGGTGCACAGGTACTACCCATGGCCGTCCCCCTTATTTGATGGTAATATTTGCCATCAAAAGTGAAATAATTATGTTTAAGGATAAACTCCAATAATTCCAGGATGAAAAGATTATGTGTGTTAAATTGTTGACCTCTTTGATTTAGGGTGTCCTTGATTGCTTCTAAACCAATGTCATGTATGATACTGGTATATAAGGACTCCACATCCAGACAGGCCAAAAATTGATCATCTTGAAGGGTAATCCCCTCAAGGTGCCTGAGTGCATCCATTGAGTCCTGTACATATGACGGTAGACTTTTTACAAAGGGTTGAAGTATTTTGTCTACGTAAATGCTACTGGGTTCTGATAAACTGCCCATACCCGATACTATAGGGCGTCCTGGTGGTGTGGTAGAATTCTTGTGAACTTTAGGTATCGTATAGAAAGTGGGGACTATTGGTGATTTCACCCTCATGAAGTCAAATTCATCTTTATTAATTAGATGCATGTCCTTGGCATTTTGTAGAATTAATAACAAGTCGGATTGGAAATTTTTAGTGGGATCCCCAGTTAACCGTACATAGCAGTTTATATCCCTCAATTGACGCTGACACTCCTGTAAATATGCTTGTCTCTCTTGTATAACAATGTTACCCCCTTTGTCACTGGGTTTGATAATAATGTTTTCATTTTTTTGAAGTTCCATTAGGCCTTGTCTTTCCTTCCAGGAAAGATTATTTATGGCTTGAGGTTTATGTTGTAATTTACTATGTAATAGTTTTAGGTCATGTGCGCACCCTTCCAAGAATACTTCCACTCTTGTGCAAATTGTGTTTTGAGGTGTAAATTTACTCTTTGGTTTAAGCTTAGTGAAAGGACCCTTTTCCTCCACCCTATAGGTTTCATTATCTTCTAATAGGCTATAGAGACCTTGTAAAGCCCTAAGCTCATCTGATGACCATTGTGATTGTTTATTTTCTTTACTGAAATATTTATGTAGCAGTAATTTTCTGCCAAACAGGTTTAAATCCTTAATCCAATTAAACAGATTGAAAGTACAGGATGGTGCTAACAAATAACATTAAGGGATGCTACAGATGTGGGAATTGTCAGGCCTGTCCATATGTACTTAAAAGTACCGTCTTTACCGGCAGACTTGACATAAATGAATATATCATCCAACATTTCATAAATTGTAAGACTATGGGAGTTATTTATGTCATGGAATGTGCATGTGGTATTAGGTACGTTGGCAAAACAAAAAGAGAATTTAGGCGACGAATACTGGAACATGTGGGAGACATACGCAATAAAAGAAATACATCAATTGCCAACCATGTAAATGCACTTCATGAAGGCAATTGTGGGGTGATAAAATTCATAGCGGTGGAATACATTAAATCCACCACGAGAATTGGAGATATAGATAATAAGCTGCTTAAACGTGAGGCTGAATGGATCTACTGGACAAATAGTAAAGCTCCATGTGGCCTCAATGAAGGCTTTACATTTAGCCCCTTCCTATAAAATAATTGATTTATGAATTCTTTAATATTATTATCAATTTTTCAACAAATTCCTTTTTAATAAGGGTTCTATGAAGTGGTGTAATCACTGAAGATATTTGAAATATAGCTACATTGAGAATTCACACTCCGTAGTAATTTAGTTTAAATATAGATCGTATCACTAACAAATGTGATACAAGCTCTAGCTCTGTAGTCCGTAGTATACCAGTTATTGGAGGAACTTACAAATATTTGGGACAAGCGTCTATTTATAAAAGGCGCAGGCGCACTTTGACACAGAACAGCGCCGATTGGACTGCAGGCAGTGCATGGAACTTCCTTGTTCAAGAATAACGCATGCGCTAGTAACATGTAGTCACGCATGCGCACTTTGTTACAATGAAGCGCACGTCCGTACGTACTGACCATACGTAGCGTCACGTGACGCATGACGTATACGGAAACGGCGGCGCATCTACAAGCTGCGGAGATAAACGAACCCTATTTAAAGCCTCACTAAACACGTGAAAAATACTTATGCCCCTGAAGAAGCCGGTTTTCCGGTGAAACGCGTTGGGAGGCATAGGTGGACAGTGGGGGACTAGCTCCTTTCTGCTCCCTACGTAGTTAGGCAGATTCACTCTGGGAAACAAACGGAAGGGTGGTCTGGGTGGGCGGTTTGAGCGAGAGACCTGACTACTTACTGGGTAGTGCAATTTTTGATGTAAAACTTTCATGGCTGGCTACAATTAGGTACAACCGTTTTAGCCACCAAGTGGGGCCACAGATTTGTGGTATTCCAGAGTTGTTTGAGAACTTTTGTAATTAATACTGAGCGTCTTGACATTGGTCTATATACTGATATGAATAAGGGGGAATTTATGTATACCCCGTAAATGACTATACTTATGTGGATAGTGGCTGAGAGGTTATCAGCTCACTATTTCCCCTACCTGTCCACCTATGTGTGTTTTTAAGTTTTGTGTAATTTTATGGACATGGTCCAGCTTCATTGAGGTGGATTCCCAATGTTGTGTCTGTGTGGTAAAAATGTTTTTAGTGAGACCAATAAAAGTTGAGTTTTAAGTAATTTAATATTATAGCACCTGAACTAGTTAACTGGAGGACTGCAAAAGTGGCACAAAAGTTACTGTGTATTTCACTCTGCATTTCCTCAATTGATACATTTAAAGTATAGGTCATGTCAGACAAATTTGATTGCTTTTTTTTATGATGGAAGTAGGATGCTGGGCAGTGGGGGGGGGAACTATTCGTTTGCACATGGTTAGGAAACTGGCTACAGGATCGTGTACAGAGGGTTGTTGTTAATGGTACATTCTCTACTTGGAGTAAGGTTCTTAGTGGGGTCCCTTAGGGCTCAGTATTTGGTCCATGTTTAATTAACTTGTTTATTAATGACTTAGGGGAGGGTAGTGTAAGTAATGTATCAATGTTTGCATATGACACAAAACTATCCAGCCCAATTAATTCCATCCAGGATGTGGCATCCTTGCAACACGATCTTGACAAACTGGCAATCTGGGCAGCTAAGTAAAGTCATGCACCTGGGATGTAAGAATATCCAAGTCACTTATACCCTTAATGGGACTGCACTAGGCAAATCCATTATGGAAAAGGACCTTGGAGTCCTTGTAGATGATAAACTTGGCTGTAGCAAGCAATGCCAGTCAGCAGCATCAAGGGCAAATAAGTTCTTGAGCTGTATTAAAAGGGGCATTGATTCACGGCAGGAATTGGTTATTCTTCCACTTTATAGAGCACTAGTAAGGCCCCATCTAGAATATGCCATACAGTTTTGGTCTCCATCACTCAAATAGGACATTATTGTATTAGAGAGGGTACAGAGAAGGGCAACTAAGCTGGTTAAAGGTATGGAAAATCTTAGCTATAAGGAAAGATTGGCCAAATTGGGGATGTTTAAGGGGTGATATGATAACTATGTATAACTATTTAAGGGGATCATAAAATAATCTCTCATATAATAATCTCTCTAATGCTTTATCAATATTTTTTTAATTCTGAGAGCATATAAAAATTTAATTCTGACTTTTGTGTAAGACAGAGTATGTGTTTTGCACACATATCTTTGTAAATATTCTATAAAATAGTTTAATATCAATTGTTTTTTTATCTTAGGTTTATCTGAGGTTAATTTACAAAGACAAGACTAAATTGATATATATTGTATAGATCTTCCAGTTTCTCTGGAAACACTATTTTTCTACACCTTTTTACTGCATTTGATTATGTTGTTCTCCAGTCATTGCAGTGTAGTGGGAAGCAGAATCCAAAGTGATTTATATGGAATTGCCCTTATTAAGCTTCAAGACATTTTACTACTTGCAAAAGAAAATAACTGCAATGAAAATGATATATGACACATATAGTATTGAGTAATTGAATTCTTAGATATAATGTAGCATGAACATGAAGATTGAAAAATATATTTTAAACAAGAGACTGCTAATCTGTGAATATGCCAAAAAAACACTTTGTTTTAAAAAGTGGCCACTTGAAAAATTTGCACCAACATTACTATTTAAAATGTCCATATGACTTTTAGGTACCAGCCCTATTCAAATTAACCTAACCGCAAGAGCGAAGTTTGGCCAGGCAGAAATGAACGCCAGCATTTGGCTGCTGAGACGCAACTTTGCATTTTAGTGAATTAGCGTAGTGGTAACAAATTTGCTCCTGGCAAAGTGGCACAAAGTGTGGTGAAGCAGTCGCTGGCAAAAATTCGCCTGTTAGGGATTTTTCCCCTTGGAATTGGTCTTCAGAGATAGAAGAAAGATCATGTGAACATTGGTTCTACTGCTTCACTACTCTTGGTCATTATCTAATTGGACTTTTCTTGGGATTTTGGATAGATTTTGTTGGACTTTGGAACTGTTTTTGTTATCCGTAGAAAAATATGTTGTTTTACTGCTGGGCTTACAAATTAATTGAAAAATTCCACTGGGCTACTCTCCAGTGCTCTTGCATACTTCGGTTTGGTCATGTTTATGAAAGTTATATTAAAACATTCTGTTTTATTCTTTTTCAAACATCAGCTTTTGTGAACAGTATGTGCATTATATGCTCTTGCACCACAGTCAATTAAGCTATGCAAACTGAGCGCTGTGCTCTAAGAGAGTTTTCAGTAGCTTTGAACAGAATCATACAACATATATTCTCAACAACTCTGTACAGGTACAGGTGCAATGTTAGTTTGCAGCTGGATAACCAGGGTGAGAAATAACAAAGGCATTTCTTTTATTCTACTGTTCTAAACATAATCATTAATACAGATATAACTTGATTTATACACATGCCTAGAGAATTGTACAATCATTATGTTTTGACAGCTCAGAGGAGAGGGAGAAAGAGAGGCAACACATTGTTTTTAGAAGATATAGTAATTTTAAAACACACTGTTAAAATCTAAGTCTTGGAAATCCAAAATATATCAGTAACATTATTTCATTAGCTTTATAAATGTTGTCTTCAGTTCCTCCACAGCTCCCACAAAGCTGCTGCCTGGGTTCTGGTGCATAGAGAATAAACAAAAGACTTTTATAATAAATGTTAGTTCTGTTGTGGTGTTCCTGCAAATAGGAATGTGGTAGAAATGGAGAATGTCTTTCAAGAAATAAATATAAATCTGAATAAGGGTGATTTTCAACAGTAAACTATTATTTTAACCAATTACATTTTGACTGTCACAGGCCTAATACAGCTCCACCTAACTGAGCACATGGAGATTCAGCAGCAACCTATAACGTAATATGAATACATTACGTTAAAGGTTGCTACTAAATCTCCATGTGCTGAGTTAAGTGGAGCCGTATTAGGCCTGTGGCAGTCTTTCTTTTCTCTGGGTCTAGCTCTTAAAACAATGTGACAGGAGTCAGTTTTTCTAGGTCTATTAATGTCACGACCGGCACCCAATACCAGAACAAGTGCCAAATACCCTGGTCTTGACTCGGCTTCACCAGTAGTGTGACCACCGTTGGGCTTCGGGAGGAGCCCTCAGCTTACTTGGGTGCCACCTGGACTTAACGAGGGGTACAAGGCGAGATGTTCTGGCTGGCAAAGGGGCACGGCTGTTAGCACAGTCTTTTTGGGCCGAAGGTCACGGTACAAAGGATTAGGCAGAATCGTAAACAGGCAGGCTGGGTCGAGGCAGGCAGATAGCAAGGATCGTCAAACAGGCAAAGGGTCAAAACCGGGTGATCAATCAAGGGGTTAAACAGAAGAGTTGTCGTAAGCAGGCAAGGGTCAGGATCCAGAAGTCAGAATAGTCAAAATAGCCAGGCAGGGGTCACAACAGGACTCAAACAGGTTCAGAAGATAGCAGACATAATAGCAAAAGGCTCAGGAGCACAAGGAAATACAATCCTATCACGGGCCCTGAAAAAACACAGAAGTCCCTTTAAATACTTTTCAAATTTCGCGCCACAAATCAAGGCCCAGTGCGCGTGCACGCCCCTAAAGGAACCGGCGCCTGCAGAGGAGCAGCAACTCTGCGCGGCAGGCGTCCCCGCCGAGGGGGCGGCAGGCGTCCCCACCGAGGGGGCGGCAGGCGTCCCCACCGTCTCCCCACTAGACTACCAGGGTGAGATTTTATTACAATTATTACAGACTACCAGGGTTATATTTTATTACAATTACAATTTATTACAATTAATCAGCTGACTTGCACTATTACCAAAATTACATTTTCTTTTACTTTGCAAAAAAACTGTTTGGGGTGGACAAGCAAGTGGACAAGTATATTGGAGATAGGTTTCTTTTTCATAAAAGAAACTAAAAATGGGATTTTATTTTTTTGCCTTTACATGCCCTTTAAACTTTATAGTGGCATCCAATGTGCTATTAAACAACTGCTTATGCCCTGATCTCTCCTGGAGAGAAATTATTTGTGTTCCATTTTTTGTGACCTTTAAGCTTCCTAATTTTAAAATGTTTTGTATGACCTGAGCATCAATTTCTGAAAAATGCAGGAATACATATTTATCATATCATTACAGCATCTTAATAATGTAGTAGGGAAAAAAGCTTTTCACATTATGTTTGCAGAATAGTATTTACTCTGGTTCTATAAAAAGCAAAACAAAATAAGCCTCCTCTAGTTTGTAAGCATATCATACAAGGAATGGACAGATACAAAAGGTAGAATAAATATTGTAGATATGAACAATAACAAATAAAAGAATAAGGACGAGAACCCTAAGAGTTTATAATCTAAGCAGTACTAGGTAGCACTGGTAAAATAGCAGACCAGATGACAGGTTCTCTACATGATATACAGAGCAGACTTTGTTCATTCCATGAAATGTGAGACAGACTCACATTTCAAAATCTCAGCACAGGTATAAAGGCAATACAGCTATAAGATCCCTTATCCGGAAACCCGATATCCAGACAGCTCCGAATTACGGAATGGCTGACACCATTTTATCCAAATAATCAACATTTTTAAAAATTATTTCTTTTTTCTCTGTAATAATAAAACCGTAGCTTGTACTTGATCCCAACTAAGATATAATTAATCCTATTGGGTTTATTTAATGTTTAAATGAATTTCTAGTTGACATAAGGCATGACGACCCAAATTATGGAAAGATCCATTATCCGGAAAATCCCAGGTCCCGAGCATTCTGGATAACAGGTCCCGTACCTGTATTACAATTGAAAACGGAGTGGCCTTTTGGTGGCATTTACCATAATATGCAATCTGTATAAATACAGTACCATTTTTATATGTTTTGGTCATTTTTTTAACCTTGTGGCTATTTGTTAGACATTTGATAACTGGCATTCATTTTTACAAGGTTATTGAATGACAACACAGAATCGCTTGTAACCCTCTATAAAACACAATTCTTGTGGCTCTGAGCAGTGAAGGCATTTACTAGAGCCTTTTTATGATAGAAGAAAGCCTTCTACAAAAAAAACGTAATTGTCTTTTGTCTGGATCACAGCACAAACAAATAATTTAGTGCAGGAGCTCTTGGAAATAACTGACATGTCTATCACCCTTTCTTAATAAAATATTATAGCGTTAGTAAAATGGGACAATGTATCTGTAAAATGTTCACTTCCGTTTATATAGTGCTGCCCTATGCATACCCACCCCAACTGTCCCTTCACCTATAAATGGCACATAGCTTGCACCCTCTGTGAAAGAGGCAGCCCTCTTGTGTTTTAACTGAAATTATATTTAACATTTATATTAGAATAACCCATGGAATAATGGTCAGCAGCATCATCAAAATCATAAATCTTTTTTTTGCTCTGCTAAATGAATTTACAAGTTTAGAGTCTAATTCCTTTAGCATTAAAGATATATGATTTCAATGGAGGATGGTGCTGCTGACTTTTATTCCAAAGGTTACTGTATGAGAGTATGGGAACAATGAAGGATCGTGCAGCTTCCCTCCAGTAAGACAATGTGGTGAGCTATGAGCTGCCAAGTTTGTTTCCTGTTTATTTTTTTAAACGTAAAATCACAACAAAATTGCCTTATTTTTCATAGTAACATGGTAACTTAGGTTAAAAAAGACAGAGGCCCATCAAGTTTAACCTTTTAAGTCTATATATAACCATCTTAACTGCTAGTTAATCCAGAGAAAGGCAAAAAAAAAACTTCTGAATCCCCTCCAATTTGCCTCAGAGGGGGAAAAATTATTCTTGACTCCAAGATGGCAAACAGTCCCTGGATCAACTTGTACTATGACATATCTCCCATAACCCTGTATTCCCTCACTTGCTAAAACGCCAGCCAACTCCTTCTTAAAGCTATCTAATGTATCAGCCTGTACGACTGATTCAGGGAGAGAATTCCACATCTCTCAGCTCTCACTGCAAAAACCCCTTCCGAATATTTATACGGAACCTCCTTTCTTCTAATTGGAATGGGTGCCCTTATGTCAGTTTGAAGGACCTACTGGTAAATAAAGCATTAAAGAGATTATTATATGATCTGCTTATTTATTTATACATAGTTATCATATAATTAATGAGCAAGTTAAATAAAAAAAATACCTAATCCAAAACCCAGAGGGACCCCATTAAGAACCTTACTCCAAGTAGAGAATGTACCATTAACAACCACCCTCTGTAGCCGATCCTGTAGCCAGTTTCCTATCCATGTGCAAATGACTTAATTAACAACAACAGCCCTTATTTTAGAAAGCAGTCGTTTGTGGGGCATAATATCGAACATTTTGGCAAAATCACATCACATGATCACATCTACTGCTCTCCTGCTGTCCAGCATATTACTTACCTTATCATAAAAAGCAATTAATTTGTCTGACATGACCTATCCTTCATGAAGCCATTCTGAGAACTGTACATAATGCCATTCACCAAGACAAAATATTGAATGTGATCCCTTAACAAGCCTTCAGATAAGTTGCCCACCATAGTTGTCAAATTTACTGGCCTATAATTGCCAGGCTTAATCCCTTTTAAAATATTGGAATTAGCCTTCCTCCAATCACTAGGTACCATACCAGATGAAAGTGAGTCTGAGAAAATTAGAAATAAAGGCCAGTCTATGGGGCAAATTCACTAACCTCTGAAAATTTGCCAGCGACGGCTTCACTCACAGTGCAACACTTCGCCAGGCGTAGATTTGCCAGGACACACTGCTAGTTCACTAAAATCCGAAGTTGCATCCAGGGTGCCAAACGCTGGCGAAGTTGCACTAGCATTACTGCGCTAAGCGAAGCGAAGTTGCGCTAGCGTTGCCTAATTTGCATATGGTGGGAAGTTAATGTTCAATGGATGTATATGTTGCAGCAAATACATTACACTACACAAGCCCGGGAAACCTTAATAAAAGAAAATAGAGTTGTTATATTGCCCTACACATGAGCCCAGTGTATAGTTTATGTAGGGGGGAAGCTGGTTACCCCAAAAAATTATTTCGCTCTTTTGCAGCCCATCACCCTGAAAAAAGGAAAAGACGCTAGCATTTTTTTTAGGACTTAGAAAAATGTTCAACTATTTTTTTAGGAACTCCTATCTACCCTATTGCACTTTGCCTGGTCTGAGGTGGCGAAGGCAAGTCTGGCGCAAGAGGTAACGTTCAGTAAAATCCGCATCTTAGTGAATTTGCATAGTTATGTCCATTTGCCAGAGCACAAATTCGTCTGGCGTTAGAGAGCAAGTACCACTAAAGTCTATCTCCTTCGCTAGCGAAATTACGCCAGTGGCCGTTAGTAAATCTGCGAACTTCCGAAATGACGTCACGCTGGCGAATTTTCATCAGCGTTAGTCACTTCACCCTTCAGTATATTTGCCGCTAAAACTGAACTTAACCCTCTTAGTACCTGAGTGTGTATTCTATCTGGCCCTGGCACCTTGTTCACATTCATTTTTAGCAAAGCTTTTATCTTTGTTGCAGTAATACACGGCAATGAGAATGGCCATTCATAACTAAGGGGTCATTTACCATTCCACTGGACAGAACCGCACAGTCTAGTATGGACCGCAACCTCTGCCTCTCTCTTTAACTTGCTTATATGAATGAGGCACAATTTGGAGTTGGGTAGCGGTGGGAAGAGTTAAACATATGTGACTCCCACAACACCTCTTTAATAGAGCAATGCAGAACACAGAGAAACAGAGTGAAAACAGTGAAACAGAGAAAAGAAACCCTGTAGTAGTTTGCAAAAAAGTACAAACAAGTTAGTTTCATTATACAGGCTTCTAGACCAGTTAATATTTATGTTTTATCTTTGATTGAATAGAACAGAATTGGAGCCTTAAAGGTCTATTTAAAATTCCTCAAGATAACATTTATTTGTGTTAATAATTTATAGTGTTTATTTATTTGGAGAGGCTTTTCCCCAAACCTTCATTAAAATCTGCATTATGTTTTGCATGTACAGGATAACTTGTATGTCTAATCAAATGAATAATTTTCCTGTTGTTGGCATTACTAGCCTTTAAAGAAATATATAGTCAAAGTACATATCAAACTATAGATAACCTTTGCTGTTAAGTTTCTATCATATTTAAAAGATAACTGTGTACATTTAATTCAAGAAATCAGTGTGTTTTTTTTGTTCATCTTTCATACAGCATCAGCTGTGCCTGCTACTGAAGCTGTGAAAATGTTACCCTTAACAATCTACAGTGATAGCCACTCACAGTACAAAAAAGAAAAAAGAAAAACTTGTTGCAGCACGAACAGTATCAAAACAAGAATAAGCACATATATACTAGTGGCCATTACACCACAGAATGTCAAGGAACACAACATATTGTAAGCACGCCACAGAAGGGATGTCATGTATCCATTCTCATTCCTGTAACCTTCTTCAGTCTCTATGGAATTTAGCAAATTAGGCTGTACTATTTTTAATGCAGATTGTGGCTTCAAGCTACAATCATTTCCTTATAACCTTTTGTAACAGAGTATAATTTAATCCTTAGTAAGGCTAGGCAATTTTAGTAGTCCACTAAGTTCAAATATGTTTTTACATATATAAAACATTAGACCTTAAGGTCACCACAAAACTGATTATTTTGCATGACCTTGCATTTATCTATACTAAACTTAATTTGCTAATGTGCTGCCCAGTCCTCCAATTTAGTTAAGTCTCTGACACAATTCAAATGGGTTGTTTATTATGGGTGTATGACAACTAGTAAGCTTCTATTTGCTGCATACATTTCTTTTCTCTCTTCATAGGGGCCATATACAAAGACCCCAAATGCAAGTTATATAAGGGAACCTTTTCCTAACCACCTATTCTATGGCATGCATAACATACCAGGGGACTTTGGCAGCCATTGGCACTCCTTAACTTGGGCATTTCAATGATGTAGATGGGTAGGAAAAGCAAAAAGAATGTTCATGAGCGTCCCAGAGCCCAGCCTCCATAAAAAGTGCTGCGCAACACAAGCTGAACTGTATTCAGCACCTAAAGGGTGATGCATAATTATTCATATTCTCTAGTCGAGTTAACAAACAAATGGGCAGATTGGAGTGAATATTGAGTTGATGTTGGGGCATACTGGGGCAGGTATCAAGGATGGAACACAGTTTGGTAGAAGAGAAAGTACTCATAAAAATACTGGGACCTTCACTTTAGTGTTTTTAGTAAGCAGGGCCATATTTCAAGATGCTGCGCTGTTTGTCCACCAATGCTCGCACACAACCCTCACACCCACATCATCCCCCCCTATCCTCTCACAATCCTTGCAACAACCTGCTTCCCCCAAAGGCTCTGCTTCTTTGGCCTATTGCAATATTTCCCACTGGGGACTGGATAGCCAATAGATTCAAACCACTGTCAAAATATCCCATCCAGTCCCCATTCGTGGTGCATCCAGAAAGCGGCATATTGCCCCCTCCGTTTTTGCTACCCTAGGCCCAGGCCAAATTCAGGCCTGTTAGCACTGCAGCGAACCAAACACTGGGACCCATTGCACCCAATCTATCTCCATCTTACAGCAGCAATTATATATTTACTGTTCCTATTAAGGGGATCCGTCATCCTACCAAATAATTCTAAATCCTTTTCTATCATGTCAGTTTAGCAAAACAACCTTTATTTACATTCAGTCCTGTAACTCACAATTACAGCAAGCAGGCAGGCTTAATTTCGTAGATACTTACTAAGGCAAGTTTTGTATCAACCCAAAATCTTGTGCATACACCAGAATGTGGGGGCCTGGAGCCCATGCACTTTTTACATAATTATAGATGGTGAGGAGGGAGGGCAGTGACATCTAGGAAGTGCTAATGGAAAGTGAAAGTAATAGACTTTTCTACCTCTGTGCCTGGGACAGGCAAGATATGATTGACAGCTCAGCTTTTTAAATACATTTATAATGGTCCTTGAGAATAATAAAGAATCAATTTCATGTTTAGTTAATTTTAATTACACAGTGTGGATAGCAGGTCCTTTTTAAATGGAAAGTGGGTTTAGCTGTGATCTTGACGAGAGCATGCCATTCTATACTGATATTCACCATTAACACACTCAGACAGCTGAAAAGAAATTTGTAACAGGGTCAGAAACGATACAACACAATAGTTTCCATACCAACCCCTGTTGGGCAAAGAGGCAATTTAAAATAAGCTAGCAAATCTTAAGCATTTATTGCAGATGGTTGTGTGATCTCAACATTTAAGTGTTTTCTTACTTTTATGTGGGTGTTATGCATTCAGACATTCCTTTTCATGTCTTTTAACCAATGTACCTGTACTAATAGCCATGACATTGTGCATTATTTTACTAGCGAGTAATCTTGGCTCTCAGATATCTCCCACATTGCTGCTTTATTGTTTATCTTCTGATCGTTATCCAAGTGGCTCAGAACAACCAATTTTTCCTGTATGACTTTTTGTTGTCTGCATGCAAAACAGCTGTTGCTTTGAGGTTCCTAGCAGTAATTAACTCTTTTTGATATGCACAACCTACATTATATTTGTTAGGGTTAATGAAACAAAATGGTATCAATAAATAGAGGTTAACTGATGATAATTTGATATTTCCCAAGCATCAAACTAAACATTTTAGCAACTAGTCACTAATTGCAGTTAGCTAATGCACGCTTATTCATTTCCAGCCTTAAAACTACAGAGAAATAAGCAAAGAAAAGCAGATGTGGAATGATTCTGCTGGTGGAAGGATTTTTGGGCAAAGGGAATTTTACCTGCTTTGTCAGATTTTGTTTTCGTATTTGTATGTTTAGATTTTTATTGTAACTTCTTATAATCGCCCACTAATCTCTAGACAGAATCAATGAGAACTGACACTTCTGATTCCAAGCTTGAATGTATTTTAGGCTTTTATAAGCTGCACAGGGCAACATCAGTAATGGCTAGACGTTTAATTAGTGCTTTAGGTAGCAGTGATCAAAATACTCCAATATGAAAATAATTTCTTGTGCAGTTACTTTGTGTTTCGGTATTAGGTATTAGACCATTTTTTAATATACAACTTAAAGGTGACCTTAGGATATGAGAAAATTACACACATATTGAAAAATTACAAGGTATGGATAGTGTCTTTACCTACTACCACTATAGAACCCACTCACTGGAAAATAGATGTCCTTATTACTGACAGGTTATAGCTCAGTGGAACAGCATTACATTTCTAATGATTAACTCAGGCACAATAATTAATTTTGAGAAAAAAATTACAGCTATTGTCTAGGGCATAGTCTGATCACCATCATTATATTTGAGCTCCACTACTTTTAAAGCAAATATCCTGATTTACTGCACCAATCTAACCAGCACAGTCTGAGTCTGAGGGGCCCTACTTTTCTCTAATGTTTTGTAAAACAAAACATGCTTCAGGTGCTGTGCCCCAACTTTAGAAATGTGCCCATGAATCTGCTTGAAATGATACCTAAGCAGGCCAAATCTACACCACAATCTTCTTTTGCATAACTGCAACTGTTCAAACAAACTTGTGGTAGTGCTTTTCTTTTATTTATAGGATGATTAAAGGAGAACTACATTTTTAACTAAAGAAGTAGGGCAGAGATGTTGTATTTTTTGGGCTTCTATACAAGCCCAAGGCAACCAAAGCCCTTTAGCAGTAAAGATCTGTGTCTCCAAAGATGCCCTAGTAGCTCCCCATCTTCTTTTCTGCTGAATCACTGCACATTCTCTGTGCTGCTGTCACTTACTGAACTTAGGGATTGATGCGAAAGATAATGAAAATATAGAATATGTATATATGTAAATATAAAATATGTATAATGTAAATGTCACAATATAAGGCATATGTTTATCACTGGGAGCACCAGATTGACATATTGTACCCATGCATCTGTTTTTGCAGAAGAGGGGCCATCTATCTCATGATTATTATATTCTTAATAAATGAAAGATCTTACTAATGACTGTGCTTTATTTGTGGAAAGGAGGTCATCCACCAGGCCCAATAAGCATAATTCAGGAGATAGGATTGGGGAAAGAGCTAACATTTCCACCATATATTTAGTAGCAGTTGTCCAGTATCAATGGATGATAGGGCATGTGCATATCATGTGCCAATCGGACCCATTCTTATCTCAACACCTTTTACAGATGCAGCCACTTTGGTTTGTCTGTTTGACACAGAATAACTAAACACAGATATCCCATTTATCTCATTTAACACAGAAAACTGTGACACAACATCCCATCTAATTAAAGCATTCACCATTGTGAACAATGGTGCTTTGGTATGCTAATGAAAAGGTTAAATGCATTAAATGAGTTAAGATAACTTTAGATAACACAGTTTCTTCAATTAACTCTGAGTCATGACGCATTTAACTCACAAATCCAAGTGGCTTCATCTGTACATGTAGGGGAGATTGTCCTTTACCTCTTCCCATTGCCCCTCGATAAAGGAACAGTAACACCAAAAAAATCAAAGTGGTTTAAGGGAAGGACGATAAAATGTACTGATGCCCTGCACTGCTAAAACTGGTGTATTTGATTTAGAAGCACAACTATAGTTTATATAACCAAGCTGCTCTGTGTAGCCTTGGGGGTAGCCATTCAAGCACAGGATACACAGTAGATAATAGTGTTCTGAAGAATCCCATTGTATACTACAGAGCTTATCTGTTATCTCCAACTTCTGTGGTACCGAGGGCTGGAATTTTTCTAACGAATGTGGTAGAGGGCTTGTAATAGAAGCCAGTGTTGAACACTCCCGGTTTTTAAAACACACCCACTTTAAACCACACACATGTTACCACAAAACTATGTCCACATTAATGGTGGTAATACACCAAAAAATCAAATCGTTGGCTCTCACTGCAGGGATATCACTTATTACGCATATGTAAAAAAAAAAAAAAGTCATATTAAGACAAACCCTGAAATCCATATGCCTCTTCCTCCCCTGTGGATAACACAGCCCCCCCCCCAGCACATGATTAAACACCTTAGGGGCCCTAACAATAATTTTAAAATGCTAACAAACCCCCAGAACAAATACCAGGCTTATGTTTCACAGGCAGAGCAGAGCACACACAGGCAGAGTATGGCACACCCAAGGAGAAAAGGGCAGGCATGGTAGGGCACACACAGGGAGCATAGAGTACAGGGGACACACACAGGCAGAGTAGGACAGGCCAAATATGGCACACACAGGAAGCATAGGGCAGACAGAATATGGCACACAAAGGAAGCATAGGGCAGACAAAGTATGGCACACCCAGGGAGCATAAGGCAGGCAAACTATGGTCCACACAGGGAGCATATGGCAGGCAGAGTGTAACACAACAAAGAGAGCATAGGGCAAGCAGAGTATGGCATGCACAGGAAGCATAGGGTAGGCAGAGTATGGTACACACAGGGAGTGTGGGGAAGGCAGAACAGTGCAGGAGACAGGAGACAGTTTTAAAAAATTAAAACCCTTTTCAAATCTTTCTTAAGCAGCCTCTTTCTCCTGACAACTTCCTTGACCAGCAGGTGGCCCTGTTGTAACAAAATTCATTTATATTAATAGTACATGTATCGCTTAATATATTGTAATAAAAACAAAATAAATAATGAATGTAAATGATAAAAGTGCTTAGAATAGCACCCTCATCAATTTTACATTCAGTTATTCAAAGGTTTACTTATCCTTTAAACAATACAGGGGCCAGTTCTCTGCATTGATACCTTTTAAAGCTTTCACATGGTAAGCAGACACAGCAGGCAAACTTTCATGTGGGGGGCCACACAAGGGGGGTCCTGTGGCAGCCAGTTGGACAGCCCTGTCCTATGCCTTTTCTCCGGTTTCAGCTTCGAATGGCTGCCCCCATGGCTACACAGCAGCTTGTTTATATAAACTATAGTAGTGTTTTTGAAGCAAATACACCAGTTTTACCAGTGCAGGACAACAGAATTGAAACCATCTTATAAGTGTCTTCCTTCCTAAGTTGTACCAAAAGGGAGGGTTTGCCCCAAACTGAGCTACAAATACTGTATGTGGCATAATTGTAGGTATCTATTGTATACATAAGTAAGCTTTTCACATTGAGTTTCTCTCTGATGGGGAACCATATCTATAAACTCGGATCCTTCTACTAGGTCCCCAAGAAATGTTATTGATTTAGAAACCCAATACCATATAAACTGATCCATGGATATTTATCCATATGTACTCAAAGCTTGTTGCAATCTCCAGTCAGCTACTAAACTGAGGTCTAGATCGGGTTCTAGAGGGAATATGACAGACCTGCATATACGCTGAAAGTAGAAAAGATGTTTAATATGACCACTTATGAGGGTCTGTGGTCAGCCAGATAGAGCAGCATATCATCTGCATATAATGAGATTCTTTCCTCAATGGCACCATATTTTAAGCAAACGGGTTATGTTGATGGCCTGACCTGTATGGCTAATGGCTCAATAGACAAAATTGCAAATTCTGAATTGATAAAGTCATTGACCTGGGCTGTGGGGTTATTATAAAGGAGTTTAAGCCATTTAATGTAGCAGTCACCAAAGCCATATCCTTCAAGTACCCCCCCCCCCATAGATAAGGCCACTCAATTGAGTCAAAGGCTTTTTCGGAATCAACTACCTTGGATCCCGAGTTTTCATGGGGGACTTGCATATTATAGTACAGCCACCTCAAATTCACATCAGTGGAACAATTAGACATAAAGCCTGTCTGATCTTAATTTATTAATTTTGTAATGACCAGTTTAAGCTGTATAGCCAACACGTTAGCTAATATTTTGGCTTCGACATTGAGGAGGGAAGTAAGACACAGTTTCCCTTCTTACAATATGTATTAGACCTATCAGAGCATTAGTGAAGGTGGGACGTAAGGTGCCTTGGTTATAAGCCTTTGTCAGAAAGAATGTAACATTTTCTCCACTTTTTGTCCCATAGTACCACTCCACGCAGACCATCTGGGCCAGGGGCCTTAGAGGTCACAAATGAATCAATTGCCTCCTGAATTTCTGCAGCTGTTATTGGGCTGTCCAGGAGAGCAGTATACGGTGGATTCAATTTGGGGAGTGGGATAGTGTCCGAAAATGCATTCAGTTGGGCTGAAGTATAGTTTGTAAGTGATAGAGATTGGTATAGTATTCTTTAAACTGGTCAACTATCCTGGATCTGTAAGGATTGAGTCCATGTCAGTTTTGACCCTATGTATTGTCTTAGGGGCAGACATTTTAAGTAAGTAAGCTAGTAGTTTACCCAATTTTTCTCCCTGCTCAAATTCCCATTGAGAAGCATACAAGAGCTTCTTTTGGGTTATCGTCATAAGTTTACACTTCAGTGTTGTTTGGGCTTGCCCTAATGGTTATGGTTGTCCTCAGAGAGAGTGGCTATATGAGCCACCATTAGCTATTTCTACCAACTCCGTAGTTTGCCATACCTGTAGTTTGGTGTTGGCCCTGACTGCATTTATTAATTGTATAATGTCCACCCTAGATGCAGCCTTTAAAGCATTCCATAGCATTGTGGGGGGTTGATGTATCTTGATTTTCCGCTCTGCAGAGGTATTGGACTTGTTCAAGTACTTTGTCTTGTGCAAACCATAAGGAGTTTAGTCATTAGTTCTTGACCGGAATCAAACTCAGAATCAAACTCAAAATCAGTGTTTAACCGCATGCACAGGAACTCTGAGGAAATGCATCTCTCTATATCGGTGGTTAGACCACACGCTGGGCAAACCTTATTTTGATGATGATTTGCATTTGATGACAATCTCTTCTCAATAGCTGCTCAAACCACACTGAACATGTACGTGTCGCAGGCACTCCTAACAAAATCCAAGATGGTAATTCTTGTGACAACTTTGAAGGCCTCAATTATTAGTAATATAGAGATGCTGAACATTTAGGTTCAAGTTTAATACTGTAAATAAAATATGGCATTTCTATTCTTTAGGGTTTCGTTTTCCTTTAAGGAGGCCTTTTTCCACTGATTTAATTCATTTTTATGTATTGTTACATACTGGGGAGGTACAAATAACACCTTTTTCAGAAGTTAATACAGCAACAACTAGGGGCATATTTATTATGCTGTGAAAAAAGGCAGGATAATACACGGCACATCACAACGCTTTGCCATGTAAATAACATCATAACATTTTAATTTACACATTTTTTCTTAGAGTGACTTCTTACATTTATTTATACTGCTTTTTACACATTTTTACATCACATTTCATTTAACACAGTATAAATATGCCCTCTAATGTAATATTGTGCAGATATGCGCCTGTTTCCAATTCAAACAACACAGGCAAATTAGTTATAAGTTCTTTTGACAGAACCAGACAGACTGGTCCATTTGCTGACTGTTTGCCCTACTCTCAAAGCAATATGAACATTTACTCACACGTTTATCCCTAAGTTTTTTTTAGCTGCACAAGTAAACCTTGCCCACTGCTTTCTACTTACTGTGCACAGAGCTCAGCCACAACCACTCTCCCAGGAGGAGAACATGGCCAAATTAAACACAACCACTGTTACTCCTCTCAACTGCTGCATCTCATAGAGCATTCTGGAAGGAACATACCTTCTCTCTAGGAATAGTCAGGAACAGGCAGTAGTCAGGACTGGTGGCAAACTTGGAAAGGTCAGGGACAGGCAAAGACAAGAACAGACTAAACAAACAGGGTTAACACCCAGCAACTATGGAGAATAGACCTACGTTGGGCAATGAGTCAGTGCAGTGTAGGGGGTTTTATATACAGCCTTATGGCTTACACCCATCATCATCCATAGAATACCATTTTTTACATGTCTATACATTTATGTTTGTTAAAACTCATAGCACTTAAATAAAAAAATAAAAAAAGTATTGGTCTGGCCTAAGCAACTATGGTGGCCCATTAATACAATTTTGATGGAGGCTGCACTTTGAAGTCAGTGAATCAATATTTAATAATGGATATGCACATATCAGTTGATTTTAATCAGTCTAATTTACAAGCCATTTTGTCAGAGCAAGAATTCTCTCATGCTCCATTGGTAATCTATGCTTGCTGAAGAACCAGCCTAAAGGCTCTTACTCAAAGGCATTTTGCCCTAAGTTCCCCTGCAGTGGATAAACTGCCCATTTAGGCTCATATCAGACATTCAAGTTGCAAACAACTCAAGATTCTTCCAGTAGTATATCCGTATCACAAATAGTGTGCTTTTGCCTGCAGTGGTATGTATGTCGGTGTAAAACAGGGCAATTGCAGCCATGTGCAAGTTTCAAAGGAGAACTAAACCTCCCTAAACCTCAGCCCCTTCAATTAGCCTCCCTCCCTGCTAACTCTCTGCACAGTTTATTTAATTCAACTTGTGAATCAGTCATAAATATGCAAAGGTGCACAGCAGATTTCACAGGCGCCATCTTCTGCCTGTTCGAATCCTCTTCCAGCATGCATGCACAATGGAAAGTGTGTCAGGAGCACCGTCAACTGCTCATGCTCCTGAAAGCTTGGTGAATACAGAGGATCAGAACAGGTAGAAGATGATGCCTGTGAACCCCACTGTGCAGCTCTGCAAGTTTATAATAGATTCACACAGTATAGGAATACTTTTGAATGGAATATACTGTATAGAGCAGGGAGGGGGTGCAGTGGAGGCTTGTTGAGGGGGGCTGCAGTTTAGGAGGGTTTAGTTCTCCTTTTAACATGACTATACACCTATGCAGCACTAGTGGAGGTTTCCCATTCCATGTTTCTTTAATCCCCTCCCCTTTCAGAATTTTTCCAATAAAAAATGGAAACCAATGACAAATTATTTACTGCCTACATCATGCCATTTTAGGGTAAAAAAGGGGCAACAGAGGGAGGAAGTAGAATGGGAACTAAGAAGTCAATTTATGGAATATTTCTGGAAGAAAGACATTCATGAAGGACATGTACTACTCATGAAGCAGAAACATGTAACTGCTACACCTGAGAAATGATTGCTGCCAAAAATACACTATGAATTTTTCACAACTGACTGTAATCAAATCTATGCAAGACTATTGAAATAGTTTGGATACTAAATCAGCTATAGCGAAGCATTTGATTGACAAACATCAGGGTGCATCATGTGTAAGTTTTCAAATTATAGATAGACCCCAAAATGATATGAGGAAGGGCGATTTAGATCAAAAGCTGTGTCACCTCAAGTCTTTCTGGATTTACCAGTTGAAAACTACTGAAAATTATGGTGGGCTTAATAGAGAGTGGGAACTCGCTTGTTTTTGTAATTAGTGCATTTCTTTAGTGTGCATATATGTTTTACAGTATATATTTTATATTTGGGATCTTACTGTGTAAGTGTTATCTTATATATATGTAATATATTGCACTCTATTAGTGTAAATATAACCCCTATAAGAATATGCCTGACAGCCTAAATCTGCTACATTGAGGTATAGAAATCTTGTAAGTATTATGTAACTATTAACAAACATTGTATACTAAACTTATATATTGTAGCAATTTGTAACATTCCACTACTGTGCAGAAACCCTTTATTGTAAGTTTAAATGGGTCTATGCAATGCACAATGTGTTTTGGTACTAATCTATTCATGTATAAATCCTGCTCGGGGTTAATGTTTTTATGGGCGTGGTCTGTGAGGCTTTTTGTGGTGATATATTAACTGATGTGGGGGTTAGCATACCTTATGCTTCTGAGGAAGTGGCGAGACGCCACGAAACGCGTCAAGTGTAGGGGTACAAGTCACTGCTATGATATTGATGCTTTTAATTATTTTCAATAAATGAAGATTTTATGATGTTTTTTCACTGAGGGCTAAATCCTCCCCAGCCAGCAATCAGGCTTTTAAAGGAGAGATATTCCCAAAACAAGCGCCCAATTTTAAAAGCATAGGATCACCACTAGTTAAAAGGGGGGGTATGTGGTGCTACAACCACTGAAGCTATGCCACAGCTCCTGGCTAAATATACAATATCAAAACAGGGGGGTTGTGGGAGCACTCAATGCATTCAATGGACATTGATTACAGGTAATGCTAGAATGCACATAAAAAATAAAACAAGTTAGGGACCGCCATTCGGGGTTTACCTTGACGTGGTATGGTGGCTTATCAATTTTATGATCATAACTTTGTAACAAAATAACCCCTATTTGGGTACATATGCAATAGCATTTATTATACTTATATATATATATACTTTAAAGCCTTTAGAGTGCTCCCACAACCCCCCTGTTTTGATATATAGATATATATACATACAGTCATATGAAAAAGTTTGGGAACCCCTCTTAATTATTTTTAGTTTTGTTTATCATTGGCTGAGCTTTCAAAGTAGCAACTTCCTTTTAATATATAACATGCCTTATGGAAACAGTAGTATTTCAGCAGTGACATAAAGTTTATTGGATTAACAGAAAATATGCAATATGCATCATAACAAAATTAGACAGGTGCATAAACAGAGATTACATCAATGCTTAGTTGAGCCTCCTTTTGCAAATGTAGGCCTCTAAAGTCCTCCTATAGCCTTTGATGAGTGTCTGGATAGCAGTATTTTTGACCATTCGTCCATACAAAATCTCTCCAGTTCAGTTAAATTGGATGGCTGCTGAGCATGGACAGCCTGCTTCAAATCATCCCATAGATTTTCGATGATATTCAAGTCGGGGGACTGTCATGGCCATTCCAGAATATTGTACTTCTCCCGCTGCATAAATGCCTTTGTAGATTTTGAAGTGTTTAGAGTCATTGTCTTGTTGGAATATCCAACTCCTGCGTAACTTCAACTTTGTGACTGATGCTTGAACATTATCCTGAAGAATTTGTTGATATTGGGTTGAATTCGACCCTCAACTTTAACAAGGGCCACAGTCCCTGAATAGGTGTTTTTCTTGGAATGCTGTGTTCTTCTTCCGCCATGCAAAGCGCTTTTTGTTATGACCAAATAACTAAATTTTTGTGTCATCAGTCCAAAGAACTTTGTTCCAAAATGACTGTGGCTTGTCTAAATGAGCTTTTGCATACAACAAGCGACTCTGTTTGTGGCGTGAGTGCAGAAAGGGCTTCTTTCTCATCACCCTGCCATACAGATGTTCTTTGTGCAAATTGCGCTGAATTGTACAACGATGTACAGATACACCATCTGCAGCAAGATGTTCTTGCAGGTCTTTGGATCTTTGAGTTGCCTGTAACCATCCTCACAATCCTCCGCATATGCCGCTCCTGTATAGGCCTGCCAGACCTGGGTTTTACAGCAACTGTGCCTATGGCCTTCCATTTCCTGATTACATTCCTTACAGTTGAAACTGACAGTTTAAACCTCTGAGATAGCTTTTTGTAGCCTTCCCCTAAAACATGATACTGAATAATCTTTGTTTTCAGATCTTTTGAGAGTTGCTTTGAGGATCCCATGCTGTCACTATTCAGTGGAGAGTCAAACAGAAGCACAACTTGCAATTGGCCATCTTAAATTTGAGATCTTTTCTCATGAATGGACACACCTCAAGGCTTAACGAGCTAATCCAAACAATTTGTTGTTGCCAGTGATCAGTATTGAGCAGTTACTTGCATTCAAATTAGCAAAATTACAAGGGTACCCACATTTTTGCACAGCCAGTTTTGCACATTTGATTTAATTTCCTACAACTGAATACTGCTTCACTACAAATCTTTGTTCAGAAAACACCCCAGTACTCAGAGGGAAATGGGAAATAAAAGACATACCACTGTTACCAGTTTTGTTGAAAGTGATATTAATATGACTCATATATAGATTGATATGACTTTTTGATATGACTGTATATAGATATTCTTTCTATCCAAGGTGAAATGTATTAAGTCTCTTTAATGATGCCATTTCTTAGCAGAACAGGTCACATGATATAGAGTAATCAAAATGCTAAAGCGACTTTTATCAATACATCCTCTGCTTGTAACACTCAGGATTAAGGCTAACTTCTCTCTGTGAGCTTCAGGTGCATTAATCCTCCAGAAGTATCCTCTTGCATCTAAATTAAATGAGGAACATCCAGTATGTAGTACAGGGGGAGTATTCAGCAAAGTTCATATTCCCTTTTATATAGAATTTTACATGGAATGTCCCAAGTGACCCGTCTGTTCCATTGTGCCTTTCTTGTATACTGAGCAGTCAGGGACTCCCAGAATAAACTGTCATCAAATGCCACTTTAAATTAGTAAGTGGTTAATCTCAATGAGATTGCCAGTTCCATGCTGGCCTAATTCACACTATAATCCTACCTTATTCTCACTTTTCTGACACAAAGGTTAAAAATAATCATCAATAAATGGAAAAAAGTGATGATTCTTATCTCCAAGGCATTCATCCAGCAAAATCCCAGCATCTCTTTTGCTGTTGTTTTGCAGCTTTTTATATGCCTGTAGCAAATTATTCTCTGTGAATGACAATTTCAAAAGCAGGAACATCAACACTCTTGCTATAATGCTGGCAAACACCCAAGCCGTTCAGCATTAGGTTAAATATACAGGCACTAAAACCTTTCCTGCTTTACCAGTTGTAAAGTGGCTCAGCTGTTTGCCAGTATTATAGCAAGTGTAACAAAGATCAGTGCACCAAAGAAAATCCTAAGGAAGTCTGGAAGCAGGAGCTCACCACCATTGGCTTTCACTGGGATATTTCCCATATTTAGACGGGCCTATCAGATCATGAATGACTGAATGGCCCTCTAACTAGTCATACCTGCCCAGATGTTCAGGTTGTATGGTAAAAACCAGCCAAAGGCATACAGTACATGGATTTTTACAATTTGAGTTTTTAAAATTGTTCTGGAGAGTTTTAGACACTATAGTTTTAGACACTATGATTATTATAGACCCAGGATTAATGAGGCGAGACTCAGTCTAGCTACAGTTGTAATTCCTATAATATACATAAGAATATTAATTGAGAATCATAATTTACAAGATCAGAAGGCAGGAGAGGTCAGTGTCTATCATTGTTTTGCATTTATCACTATGTGACCAAATATGAAAATATGGCTATTGTATTTAGACATGTAATCCCCTGTGTCTACAAGTAAAAATGAAGAACAGGGTTGATGTGGTGAAAGCATGGATTTTTTTTCTTTTAGAGAGAAAAAATAGAGAAATGATGAGGGATTCCAGTTTCCTTATTGCTGTCTTACTATTGATTTTTAAAGTATTGAGGAAACTGAAAACTGAAAAAGTTCAAAAGCCAGAGGTCGTGTCATGGGAATAAAAACCCTGACTTCTTGTTCTGAAAGCTTAAATAATGCTTGATCCCCAGTGAAATTATTGGTTTAGAGGTGCACTGCTGCAAGCTTCTGATTAAGGGGGAACAGCTTTCAAACTTGGAGAACATAAGATTGAACACAAAACGTAATGCCGGGGTTTTGACGTATCATGAATAGCTTTGATTTTAAAACTATTTTCTAAAAACGACCACACTTGAAATAATTTTAGCTATTATCAGTTAAATATTTCTAAATATTAGTGGCCAAAGAATTATGCTGGGTATGAAAGAAGAGATATTGTCTTTACCAAAAAATTGATTGTGTAATATTGATTGACCTTCTGAGCTAATATACTTTGTATGTCATTTTTAACAGTTCAGTGGTTCTGTGTAATAAATCGGAGCCATCTAAAGCAAGTTGCATTTATGAATACATCTGCAAACTGACAGTTAATTTGCTGCCACACTTGTGATTAAATTGAAGCAATAAATGTCACTGTACAGTAAATGTAAATATTTGTTATGATGTTTTGAAAAAATATTGTGCTAAAAGCCTCACATATTATATATATATATATACAATTTTTATTTATATATTTATTTATTTTTACTAACCTAAACACAAATGCAGAGTGCAAAATTGTGCAAACATAACTGCTATGAAAGGGTTTCATGTCCATACAGACTCCTTGCAACTTGCAAAGCAGTGATTCAGGCTGCTTTGATGAATTATATATTTGTATATATTTGTCCAAGATAAAAAGATAAAAAGAACATGCCGCATGAATTCAAGGGAGCCCTGGAATGAATGTTTTTACACAACCAAATTAATTTCCCAATAAAACTGTTTCCAGTGCCACAGGCATTAGAATGCTGGAAATGACACCATTAATGTACATGGCTTTGTGATTTGCCAACCTTTACACAAAAGTTGAGCTCCATGCTATTTGGTTTGTGCCAATTATTGTGCAGGAGTACTGGGAAAATGTATATTTTATATATATTGTAGTAACTAATAAGGCAATTTGTGTTCTGTGAAGCAGAAGAAAAAGCTTTTTACTAAATGGAGGGTATATGGTATATACAATGAGAGGCACTGGTACCCCAAACTATATTAGCACAGTATGAAAAAGTGGGTACTGTCATTCCAAGTAAATTATATGCAGTGTGACATTATGCACAGTAAGAAATGGTAGTTAGTGACTCCATTCCCCTACAAATATGCAAGGTATCTGGAACTAGAGCTCTGGAGCACTATCTAATCAGTGGGAGGGAAAGCCCTGCATGGTTGTAAATTCAGATACCTGTCTTTATAAGGTTATCTCTTGCTGGTTAGATGTGGATTATAATGGTACAATTGCACCTGCTTTCCAATGCTGCACCACTAATGCTGAAAATATCAGTGCAACAGCAGTATTCCTAAATACTGAAGAGAGCTGAAGCAGAGTCTACAATTACCAATTATCAATGCTATCTTACATGTATTAATGGAGTTCACCTGCTGTTATTCAATTGCCTCTACCATTTCCATTTAATTCTCTAATCTTTTCTTATACCTTTGCTTTTTCCTTCTATTTTTAAATTTTCTTTAAATTAATATTTTTTAATTTTATAGTATGTTGTATTCTTCTTCTCTACTCTCATATAAACCCTTGTCTTTCTATTATCTGTTTCTCTTATTTGCCCTTGTTCTCACAAGCCAATATCACATCAAGTGTTTTCTACAAGAGGAGAAAATGTCAATCTGCTCCTATGCACCCTGTGGTCAGTGTGTACTGACAGGAAAGGTAACTATACAGGTAGATGCATTTCTTGCCAGTACACATTGGCCAAAGGGTGAACTGATTAGCATTTTCTCGTTAAGCAGTGTGTTGGGAGTTTCCTTAACTGAGAAGGATCTAGGGGCTTTTGTGGATAACAAGTTGTCTAATTCTGGGCAGTGTCATTCTGTGGCTACTAAAGCAAAAAAAAAAGTACTGTTTTGCATAAAAAAAGCACAAACCCAAGGGATGAAAACCTAATTTTGCCTCTTTATAGGTCAGTGGTAAGGCATCATCTTGAGTATGCAGTGCAGTTTTGGACTCCAGTCCTTAAGAGGGATATAAATAAGCAGGAGAGCAGAGCAGAGATGTGCAACTAAACTGGTTAGAGGGATTGAAGACTTATGAGGGTAGACTGTCAAGGTCTACAAATATATTAGAGAACATTATAGACAAATAGCAGGGGACATTTTTAACCATAAAGAAGATCACAGCACCAGAGGCCACCCCTTCAGACTAGAGGAAAAGAACTTTCATTTGAAGCACTGCCGGGTGATGTTGTGATGGCTGAATGTATTTAAGAGGCTTGGATGATTTCTTTGACAGACATAATATCCAAGGCTATTGTGATACTAAAATCTAAACTTAGTATATGAGTATATACAGTTTATGTGTATGTATGGATTCTGGGTTTCATCTGGAGGGGTTGAACTTGATGAACTTTGGTATTTTTTTCAACCTGATCTAACTATGTAAAAAAAATATTAGATTATGAGACTAAAAATGTGAATAAAAGGAGACACGATAAACTAGTTAGGGGCAGATTGAGATTACATTAGCCTCCCCCCATTTGATTCTTCTTTCTTTCACACACTAAGCCACTCTGTGCTTTTCCTCTTGTGTTTTCCCCTTCTCTTATTTCATTTCTCTTGTGGTATCCCACTATATGTCTATCACCACTACTCCATTTGTTTTTTTCCTCCCCATTTCCATAGCTCCTTCCATTTTATCCCACTTCCTCCCCCTTGTCTAATTTTGGCTTTCTGTCACCCACCCCCAGAAAAAAATAGAATTTATATATCATTCCCCTAAATTTTCTTGCCCATACAACTTATGTATATTTTATTGTCTTTCCTTCTGCAACACCATTTTCTTCTTTTGCTTACCATTTTTCTGTTTTACAGTTACTCTTTGTTCTCTTCCCCCCCTGTAACATGTTATTTTAACATTTTGGACCACAGGCTTTACAAAAGCTCAGAAAATCAGTTACTAGAACAAAAACATTTGTACTCAAGTATAGTGTGCAGCCCAATTGGACATTGACACTTGAATCTTCAGTCCAATCACACTGCATGCCCAATGCTGAAAGAGCTGCACTCTGTTCCAATACATAAGTCTGTAGAAAGCACTTTTCTATAATCTAGATCAATTGACAGGGATGATCTCCCCAGAAGGGAAGGATTAGGCAGATGCTGGAATACAGACTTTTTGCTGGGGCCAGGGCCCCCTCTGCTTCTTACCCATATTCGCAACATGAACACAGCCTCAATGATCTTGTAGTGAAAACAAGAGGCTCATTGCTCCTTGTACATATTGTTATAAAGGGTGTGCCTGTAAAAGTTATAGCTAACATTGTACACAATACATCTATGAATCCATTCAATTTAACCTCTTAAGCGAGAGACCAGCATACAACCCCAGCACACACAAAGCAAAAATGCAAATGTAAGAGAATAAAGCTAATCTGAGGAATCATGGGCACAGACATGCTGGGTAATACTCTTGACAAGGGGACTCCTCAATTTGACCCTTCATCTTGAGCTATCCCACTGAACCCCATTATTACATACCTTAATGAAACCAGGAGACAGAGATGGGTGTAAAATGGCCACAGCATTTATTCACATTTTATGAAATAAATAGGACATTGCCAGCTTTACCCAAGGCAATATTCTAAAGCCAGAATTTAACAAGAGATCACTACTATGCTGTGCCGCCAACATGAGAGAAGTTCAGCAGCTCTGCTACTGGACCTGCATCTGCAGTGTCTCCCGGCCATCTCCTGCTTTAATGAATTCCATCTCACCTAAACACTTGATTCTGCCCATATCTAACCTAGACCAGTATAATTTGGCTGCTGCTCATTCGGATCCCTTGTCATGCAGCCACTTATAGCTCCAGGGCTTTCCTTTAAATTACCTTTGACATGTTTTAATATATCGTTTTGGTGAATATCTAAATATTTTAATATTTATATACACATTTGGTTAATATTTCCAATATTATGCATCATTGCTAGAAATTCCTTCACCCTAAGTCATGCATAAATGATATCTTTAGTCCTACTAAACACAATAGATTGGAGACTGAACAGTTGGAGCATATTAAGGTAACAGATGAAAATGTCTTTATATAGCAGAGTAGAACAGGTAGAAGGATAAGTATGATGAAATGACAAATCTAAAAACTAAAAAGGTCCCCAGAATTCATGGCCATTTGACAAGAGGGTAGATACAACCAGAGCCGGGCCAACCTGACCAGATGCCCTAGGCAACCTGGTCGGCTCCAGCGAGCATGCGCGAAGCTGCGTGTGCATGCGCAAAAACACATTTACACAAAGAATAGAAGCGGCGGTTAGAGATGGGACCGGACATGGGGTAGGCGACTGAGCAGGTACGTTTTGGCGCCCCCCCAGCTTTGCTACCAGCTGTGCCTACTCTGCCTACCCCTAGTTCTAGCCCTGGATACAATACACACAGAAAGATTATATTCCTTTCAGTTTAACTGAATTCTTAGCATTTTATGAAGCAAAATTAGTCATTGTTAGCTTTATATAAAGCTTGGCCTTAATGTACAGTAAGTCTACAAACAATAGAAGGCATCCATATTTCAATCAATGTTATTTATATTATTTTATATGCTATTACATATATTACCCCTATAAATGAAGCCCACAGCATATGAACTTTCTCATTATTACATTACTTAATTGAGGTGTCATAATGCGATGACTATGCGCCTACGCTTTGTATTCTGTTGTAAGGGACTTAATGTCCCAGTGAGTTTTATACAAAATAATATACATTTTACATTGCTCAGGCTATATTTGACTTTCAGCACTTTATGTCACTTAATTGCACTGTTCAGCACAAGCGCTATTCATTAAACTCATGTTGAACAAGGGTTTACACTGTGGCTTTATGACTTCAGCTGCATAAAATAGTTAGTAAACCTTTTAATAGACCTTTTAATAACTACTACAGTAATGTCATTACTAATCAGAATAATACAAACACAAATACATCTTGCTTAAAAGAGAACTAAAGCTTAACTAAAGAAGTGGGCTAGAAATGTTGTATATTATGTTTTGTGCTTCTGTATTAGTCCAAGGCAAAACACAGAGCAGTAAAGATCTGTGTCTCCAAAGATGCCCCAGCTGAGTGGGAGATCGGCATGTTGGTGCATGTGCAGTTTTAGCAATTTGCTGGTTTGCGACAACTGCACATGCGCCTAAACGCACGAAAATTGCCGAAGCTCTCGAAGAAGACACGAAGACCTGGAAGATGGCTGCTTGGAACTCTGATGCCAGAATCTGTGCCGAGGGGTAAGTATAAAGTATGGGGCATTTCCCTGGGGGGGGGGGCAGTAAGGCTGGGGGGAGGAGGCGGGGGGGTATGGGCTTTTTTTCTTAAAGGGTTGAATTCTCCTTTAGTGCAAACCATTGCATCTCAGGTGGATTGAGGCTCTGGCCATTAAAAAAAAAGAAATGTTCTTGTAAGTCATCCTTTGTTTTAGGTTATTGTAGGTGAAGGAATGCTGCCTTTGCATCCACATGTAAAATGTCTTGAATATGTTCAGGTTGCCTCAATGACAGGCCCGGATTTGTGGCTAGGGGGGTAGGGCGGCACATTTTTGGGGGTGGCATGCCCAGCCGCTCTGTGGGGAGCCTGTGCTCCCCAGTGCTCCGGCAAAAGCGCCAGCGTGTGGTAGTGCGGGCGGGCGCTAGGACCGCGCTCAATGATGCTCATGGTTGCCTCAATGAGCAACCATGCTTGAAAGCTAGGATCCATGTTTGGTGTTGACATGTAGTGCTTCAAACATTGGGGCTCAATTCATGAGCTCAAGTGCAGGTGTGGTTTGTCTAAAATGCTAAAATAATAACATTAATAACATTCCCTACACTTATACATTGTTGCACCAGTTTGTTTGTCATGAATAATTGCGCACAAACATGCTTATTGATGCACAGGAACCCTGGAGCTGCCGGTAATTCCTGTAATTCCAGGCCTCCCACTGCATCAGTAAAATGCAATAGATTTGCTCATAAATATTAAAGGCAAACGCCAGACGTGACACCATCCTCAAAAAATGTATTAGCGATATGCGTGGTTACGGTATTTAGGCAATGAGCATCATATTAAAATTTAACATTTAATTCAAAAAATGTTATTCAGGGAACAACAAAATATAAAAATTATATACAGATATGGTACCTGTTATATAGAATATTCGGGACCTGGGGTTTCTCCAAATATCGGATATTTCTGTAATTTGGATATTTACACCTTAAGTTTGCTAGAAAATCATGTAAAGATTCGATAAGCCCAATAGGCTGCTTTTGCTTTGAGTAATGATTAATTATATCCTAGTTTGGATTAAATACAAGGTACTGTTTTATTTTTACAGAGATAAAGGAAATCATTTTTAAAAATGTGGATTATCTGGATAAAATGGAGTCTATGGGAGGCGGCCTTTCCCTAATTTGGAGCTTTCTGGATAAGGGGTTTCCAGATAATGGAAATCAGTAAAATATGTATAATCATTTTGTTGCTGTTGTTATTTTTTCCCTTATAGTAGAGCTACTGTAAGCTATAACTTACAGTCCTTCCAGCTGCTCATTTCAACTGTTTCCTTCTTATTTATTTTCTTGTTTTCCAAAAGCATAAATACAAAATGACTTGAACACTACTTGAATTGCAAATTGCCTTGTTAGTGTTCTCGGACTAAAGGTCAGTTTACATGTGCGCTAAGAAAAACGTATTTCAAGCAGGAAGGTAGTAATATCTAATTTAGCATTTATACAGTGATTCTCCTTCCGGATATCTGTTAATAGATACTGTACTATGTTGTTATTTACACAGTGTCTTATTAGATATCCCATGCCCAGAATGTCATGAAATCTATGGAAATATACAGTTGATAGTAGTCTGGGCAGTCAGTGCTCTAATGTCTCTCTAACATTCAAATGTACTCTCTAGAGAAGCAAAGGCATGGATTTCTTGATTAGCCACAGAACGTAATACCATGCCTGAAAGAATGACCTAAGAAATCCTGACAGCTTGTATTTTAGAATATGCTAAATTAGCCAATGAAAGATCTTCTTAAACAGGGAATTTAATAAAACTTTATAATCTGCTAAATTAGCCAATGAAAGGTATTTTCTTAAACAGGGAGTTTAATAAAAGGTGCATTCTTCTGATGCCAAATACCTCCATTTACTACGCTGCACCATTATTGCTTCATTGAAATGAAATATATATTTATAATGATTAAATAAATACATATAGTTGTAGCCCCCACCGTTCCCAGGTGATCCCATTGGTGGCTAATAAAAGGGCAACCAAGTTTGGGAGTTTTCCTTTGAAAGCAGCAAGTAAGTTGCAGGTAAAACTTAGTCCCTTTGTAAAATGTATAATGAAGCAATAGAATTCTTAATGAATCAGATACAATTTGAGCGTAGAACTGGCCAGATATGGAGAGATGGGATGACTTTGACATAGTTGGCCAGCTTAAATATATATATATATATATATATATATATATATATATATATATATATATATATATATACTGTATATACAGTGATATTATATTCAACTCAATTAACCTTAGTTCTATACTATCAACAGGATGGAATCCATATTTAGCACCTGAATTAATCTCTGAGGGTTGAATGTACAGTACTAAGTCTCAGCAGCCATTCAGCTTTTAAGCTTATTAGATGACTACTTTGACTTGGAATGCTTTTGAAATTAAATATGGATAAATGTTGCCCACCAGTATGTCCTTTTATAAGTTCATGAACACAGTGTGTACAGATACTTAACTTGTAAGTATTACACCTGCACCCACTTCTGATCTCTCGCTAACACTACTAATTAGTTATGAAGGATTGTATAAATGTCGCTGAAAAAAACTCACACTGATCTTAAAATAAATCTTAGATCCTGCCTGCTCTAACACTATCACAGCTTATTTTCAATTTACATAGTTACATAGTTACATAGTTAAATTGGGTTGAAAAAAGACAAAGTCCATCAAGTTCAACCCCTCCAAATGAAAACCCAGCATCCATACCCACACCCCTCCCTACTTTTAATTAAAATTCTATATACCCATACCTATATTAACTATAGAGTTTAGTATCACAATAGCCTTTAATATTATGTCTGTCCAAAAAATCATCCAAGCCATTCTTAAAGGCATTAACTGAATCAGCCATCACAACATCACCCGGCAGTGCATTCCACAACCTCACTGTCCTGACTGTGAAGAACCCTCTACGTTGCTTCAAATGAAAGTTCTTTTCTTCTAGTCTAAAGGGGTGGCCTCTGGTACTGTGATCCACTTTATGGGTAAAAAGGTCCCCTGCCATTTGTCTATAATGTCCTCTAATGTACTTGTAAAGTGTAATCATGTCCCCTCGCAAGCGCCTTTTTTCCAGAGAAAACAACCCCAACCTTGACAGTCTACCCTCATAATTTAAGTCTTCCGTCCCTCTAACCAATTTAGTTGCACGTCTCTGCACTCTCTCCAGCTCATTTATATCCCTCTTAAGGACTGGAGTCCAAAACTGAACTGCATACTCCAGATGAGGCCTTACCAGGGACCTATAAAGAGGCATAATTATGTTTTCATCCTTGAGTTAATGCCCTTTTTTATGCAAGACAGAACTTTATTTGCTTTAGTAGTCACAGAATGACACTGCCCAGAATTAGACAACGTGTTATCTACAAAGACCCCTAGATCCTTTTCATTTAAGGAAACTCCCAACACATTGCCATTTAGTGTATAACTTGCATTTATATTATTTTTGCCAAAGTGCATAACCTTGCATTTATCAACATTGAACCTCATTTTCCAGTTTTCTGCCCAGTTTTCCAGTTTAGACAGATCACTTTGCAAAGTGGCAGCATCCTGCATGGAACCTATAGTTCTGCACAATTTAGTATCATCTGCAAAAATAGAAACAGTACTTTCAATGCCCACCTCCAGGTCATTAATAAACAAGTTGAAAAGCAAGGGACCTAGTACAGAGCCCTGCGGTACTCCACTAACAACACTGGTCCAATTAGAAAATGTTCCATTTACCACCACTCTTTGTAGTCTATCTTTTAGCCAGTTCTCTATCCAGGTACAAATACTATGTTCCAGGCCAACATTCCTTAATTTAACCAGTAACCTTTTGTGTGGCACTGTATCAAATGCTTTAGCAAAGTCTAAGTAAATCACATCCACTGCCATCCCAGAATCGAGGTCTCTACTTACATTCTCGTAAAAAGAAATTAAGTTAGTCTGGCAAGATCTATTACGCATAAAACCATGCTGGCACAAACTCATAGTATTATGATTTGCTATGAAGTCCAGTATCTTATCCTTTATTAACCCTTCGAAAAGCTTTCCTAATACTGACGTCAGACTAACTGGCCTATAGTTTTGAGGCTGAGAACGGGATCCTTTTTTGAATAGAGGCACCACATTAGCAATTCGCCAGTCTCTCGGCACTATGCCAGATCTCAATGAATCCTGAAAAATTAAGTAAAGAGGTTTGGCAATCACAGAGCTAAGCTCGCTAATTACCCTGGGATGAATACCATCTGGCCCTGGACCTTTGTTAATCTTAACATGTTCAAGTCTCTTTTGAATTTCTTCATGTGTGAACCATGCATCATTAGTTGTATTACTAGAATTGGGAGTGTTAAGAAGGAAACCTTCACTTACTGGTTCTTCATTTGTGTAGACAGATGAAAAATACGAGTTCAGACCCTCTGATAGTAAGGGTCCCACCCCTTCCTGCTTCATTTTTTTACTATTGACATATTTAAAAAATAATTTTGGATTTTTTTTACTGCTTGCTGCAATATCCTTTTCTATAGCAATTTTAGCTTGCCTTATAGCTTCTTTGCATGATTTATTGGCCTCCTTGTACCTTATAAATGTTTCGGCTGTACCAGCTAACTTGAAAGCCTTAAAAGCACGTCTTTTCTTACCCACCTCAACACCAACGCTTCTATTGAACCAAAAAGGTTTTGCTTTGCAACGACGTTCCTTGCTTACAAGTGGAATATACTGACAAGTATATTTATTTAGCAGCATTTTAAAGACTTCCCATTTTTGTTCTGTGTTTAACCCTGTGAAAAGCATTTCCCACTTAATATGTTGCAGAGATGCCCTTATACTGTCAAAGTTTGAACGTCTGAAATTTAGTGTTTTAGTTACTCCCTTATAGAATTGCTTCTGCAACAGAATCTCAAAGGAGACCATGTTATGATCACTATTCCCTAAATGCTCACCCACACAAATGTTAGAGAGTTCAGTATTGTTAGTTATTACAAGGTCCAAAAGAGAGTTATTCCTAGTAGGTTCTTGAACGAGCTGGAATAAAAAGTTGTCATTCAGCATATTTACAAACCTACTAGCTTTTTCTGTCTTAGCAACCCCATTACCCCAGTCAATGTCTGGATAATTGAAGTCACCCATAGCAACAACTTGACCCAGCTGTGAAGCCGCTTGTATCTGCAAGAGTAGCTGGGCTTCATACTCGACACTTATACGAGGTGGTTTATAGCATACACCAATGATAATTCTTTTTGATACCTTTTGCCCAGTCGAAATCTCTACCCAGAGTGATTCTACACCCTCACCAGTGCCAGCTATTTTTATTTCTTTAGCGCATAACTTTAATTCAGTCTTATAAGAAAGAAAGGCAATGGCACGATCAAGCAGGGAAAACCCTTGCGAAGATTTATTTGCACACGATGCAACGTTTCGGGGTGGTCCCCTTTGTCAAGCATGTCAAAGTGAGGCAGTGAACAACAATTTAACACCAAACATTCAAAGTGATTGGTCAATTACAAAATTTACATAATTGATTACTCATGTGACATCACACTTAGAAAAAAGCAACGAGAAAAGAAGGCGGTTAACAAACCGCCAATTTCACTAATCCACTCCTAATACAAAATGTGATAAAATTTGCTATAAAAAGTTTCAAAAGTCATAAGGAGAACTTCACAACCATTATATATAAAAAACTTTATAAAAGGTCTTTACATTGATTTAAATAGCATTAACAGTGAATATTAATCTGTAAAAATGTATCAAAAAAAGTGTTTGCTCTAAGACAGCAGATTTTACTTGCTGTGGGAGACAGGTTGTTACAAAAATTAGCAACATAGTAAACTACAATGTAATATCTTAACAAAAATAACAATGTTGCTTATTTCTCTCTTACCCTACAGGAGGGGATTGCAAAAGGAAAGTCTGACCCTACAGGAAGGTCCTGGAAACTGCAAGTCTTGGTTATCTGAAACAATAAAACACATATATAGGATCAAAGGTAACAGGACATACCTGGCAGAGTTCCTGAAGGCCAGGGTGTGCGAGGGGACTCTTCTTTTCCGGATTTAATTCAGTCTTAACATACAAACACACTCCTCCACCCTTTTTAATCCCTCTATCCCTCCTAAAAAGGGTGTAACCATTTAAATTCACAATCCAGTCACATGTTTCATCCCACCAGGTCTCAGTGATACCAATTAAATCATAATTTTTAGAGCATGCAATTAATTCTAGGTCTCCCATTTTACCTGACAAACTCCGTGCATTTGCCAGCATACAGCGGAGGTTACTACTTTTACTTTTGAAATGTGCATTACTTAGTGAAGAATTATACGTTAAGTTAGTATTATTCTGTTTTCCTTGTAACAGAGGGACCTCCTTAGCTGGTAAACTGTATGCCCCCCTCACTCCTCCCCTATGACCCCTTACTAACCCCACTGCCCCGTCTACACTAGCTTCCCCATAATCCTTTATCTCACCCACCCCCCCCTCCTTGCCTAGTTTAAACACTCCTCCAACCTCTTAGCCATTCTTTCCCCTAGCACCGCGGACCCCCTTCCATTGAGGTGCAAACCGTCACGGCTGTATAGGTTGTACCCCACGAAAAGTCAGCCCAGTGCTCTAGGAACCCAAACCCTTCCTTCCTGCACCAAGACTTGAGCCACGCATTTAGCTCCCTAAACTCCCGCTGTTTTCCTAAACTTGCACGTGGCACAGGCAAAATTTCAGAAAAGATTACATTGGAGAAAAGATTCATGTAAGTTTGTGGCAGAGGAATAAACATATCCAAACATGAGACATATGCTTCTTTTATCTTTCTGAAAATGTTATAGCACTGTAGCTTACAAAGGTTTTCAGACTTTTTGGATTAAGACCCCACTTTTGGCTGTTTGGTTGGATTTCCCATTAAAAAATAATAAAGTTAGCTAAGAGTAATGTGAAGAGATGTCCCTAACATAGATATATAAAACAATAGATCAAAATCAACCCCCTTTTGTCCCCATCTACAACATAGTCAACCCCCATGGGAGGTAAAAGTAAAAAGAAGGTGCTGCTTTTAACAAATAGTAGTGAATAGCAAAAGATAAGCCCTATGGACATAACAACTGACAAATGGTAATGCAATTTAAATTATAGAAAAAATTTACTCAAGTCAAATCTGTGTTTTGGTGCTTCCAAGCACATTTGTCCAGCTATGAGTACATAACGTTCACACGTTTAAAATACAGCAACTTTTTAAAGGGTTATACACTAAATGACATCACAGAGCTGACCATCATTATTAATAATACAGATTCCAGGTATCACAGCACAATTCCAAACCCTGTAAGATACTAATGTAACACCTATTTGGGCTGCATAGCACACAAATAGTTAAACTGTCCAGCTAGCAGTAGAAGCATGGGTTACACGCGACTTCACACAACAGGGTCAGGGCCTTCGCCATGTGGAAGTGTTCCCTCTATGGTGTAGTGCAACTACATCCCCCCAGGCTACTGTGCATACAACAAAAGATGGGCGCCAGGAGGTTCTTGCAGTAAAACAGAAAACGGTTTATTTAACTATGCACGAGGCAAGTGACCACAGGTTTAGTACTCACACAGGAGCTGAGGCAATAGCACATTTCTCACACAGAGCTGCAGGCATTAGGCATTTCTCACAGAGGAAAGGTCTCCATTAGGCATTTGCAGTATTCACACACATTCCCTCCTGGAAGTTGTCAGGAAAGCAGCTTCTACCCTACAGTCCCTCTTCACTGAGGTCCCTGACTGGAGGCAACACATAAAGCCTCTGGGAAGCTACTCCCTTACTGCAAATCCTTGTTGGCGCTTCAGCTGCTCTTTCTCTCTCACCTCTCTGCCTTTCTCTCCTAGAGAGACTATAACAAGTCTGCCCTAGTGCAACTATTCCTCATTCACGGGGTTACCTGGTCCCCGACTTCTTCTTCCAAAGCACATGGGCCTTTCTGGGCCTAGCTGTGCCCAGGCTCCCCTGAGCACACCCAGCTGGATCACCATCCACAGGCCAAAGAGGAAGTGGCCACTCCCTACACACACTATATAGCAGTGTAGCAGGGGAGTGTCATTCTCTCCTGGCAGATCACTCTAAGAAAAAAGGTGGGGGCCTTAAAGCTGCAGGGCAGATTACCCAGTAGGGGTCCCTACACTAAGAAACGCTGTTTTTTACATAGCATAATAAATATGCCCCCAAGAGCTGTTATTATGTAAACGTGAGGTGTAGTGGATACAAAAATTAAAATCCCTACCATTTGCAATGAATGAGCACCAGAAATAGAGTTACATATACAGACCGGTGCGCTCTCATTGCACTCTGGCCAGCGGGCGCACTCCTCTGTACTCATGTGCACATGCAAAAAGACACTATGCTTGTCACCACGTGTGTATGGACGTGCGCAATAACGTCATAACATGTGCGGATTCGCATTTTTATGCTGGTGCTGCCATCTTTGTTTTGGGATATGATCAAATTTGCCCTTACTTCCTATTTCCTGTCCTTTGGCACCAAATCTCGCTATTTAAACCTGATCACTCATTCATTCCTTTCCCAAGCTGGCTTCTGGTTATCTCCTGCTCAAGCCCTACCGTGTATTTCGTTCCTGGTTTTTGACCTTGGCCTGCCCTTTGACTTGAAACTTGCCACCTGTCCAGACCTCTACCTGTTTTTGACTCCTCTTAGCTTAACCCTTGCCTGTACCTCGCTTTAGGAATTTCTGCAGTGTGAAGTTGGTAGGTTCCCAGCTAGAACTGCAGTAGAAAGTTCTGGGGCCCCAAAAGGGCATTGTGAAAACCGAGAATAGCTGGGCTCTGTTGCTTTACGGAAGAGTCAGATCTGCACAAGCAACTTAATCTTAGGTTCCGGCTTAACAAGTTTGTACACCAGTACACATTAGCTTCTGTACTATTCTACTGTTATCATTACCTGACTGCATGCCATCAAAGACCCATTGAGTGCCAAGAAAAGCATGTCGGTACTTCACCAAAGCATCAGTATCATTTTTTAGATGCATATCCATTGTGTAAACTATGGTAATGTCTGAAGCTCATGCTTGTATTGCTGATTACTATTTGTCACTGATAATATTCAGATGCTGATGTTCAGTATATTTGAATTATTTATGTAATGAAGATTTGAGACAAATTGGAGGTGTGCACTGTTTTAGATTAGTTGCTCTCAGTATGGTGTATTTCATCTGAGCAGCTCAAGCTCTATAGCAAAATATGCTGTTTGATGATATAAGCAAACCTCAAAGCAAAAAAAAATGGCCAAATGCATTTGGTTTTTCTAAGGAACAAAGATACAAAATCCTCAGTACAGCAGGAACTGTCACTCCAATCCCAGCTGGACAGTGTTCTGGAAAAAAAACTTGAAGGGTTATTAAAAACATGAATTAAACTTTGCACTTCACAAGTCTGCCCTTGGTGAACACCTAAAGGCAAAAAGGATACCAAGAAAACTATGAATCTACTGTTTTATCTCCAGTCCATTCATTCAATAAATGTAAGCAAATTTTAAATGAAAGCAGTCTGGATTTAAAATTTAATCACATTAGACGTTCAGCTCGTAGAACCAAATGTGCAGCTGATGATCTATAAAGCCACGCTAGAGTTTAAATCAATCAATCAATCGAGTTTAAGATCCTAAGAGATTAAACACTGAACTGAACATTTCACTTTGGATTACAAAGTCAATTGCTTAGAAGTGGCATCAATGTTCCCTTAGTAATTAAGAGAATGACTGGGTCTACAACTGAAGGAATCAGTACAGGCATGAAAACTGTCGTCCAGAATTCTCAGTACCTGGGGTTTTCCAGATAAGAGATTTTTTTATAATTTGGTCTCCATACCTCGAAAAGTCATTAAAACATGAATAAACCCAACGGGATTATTTTGCCTCTAATAAGGATAAACTATATTTTAGGATCAAGTACAAGCTACTGTCTTATTATTACAGAGAAAAAGCAAATTAATTATTTCATTAAAATGCAGTCTATGGTTGATGGCCTTCCCGTAATTCGAAGCTTTCTGAATAATGGGTTTGCAGATAATAGATATAGAAATCAACAAACAGCAGAGAATGGAAACAGGATGGATACAGGTACTGTATATAATCGGTTATCCAGAAAGCTCCAAATGATGGGAAGGTCATCACCCATAGACTCCATTTTAATCAAAGTTTTAAAAATGATTTCTTCTTTCTCTGTAATAATAAACCAGTACCTTGTACTCGTTAATCCTTAATGTAGGTAAAACAATCTATTGAGTTTATTTAATATTTCAATATTTTTTTTAGTAAAGTTAACTTTAGTATATTATAGAATAGCTAATTCTAAGCAACTTTTCAGTTGGTCTTCATTATTATATTGTATTTTTAGAGATACTGTAACTTCTTTGTTATTTTCACATAACAGTATTAAAAATAAAACAGAGCAACGTTTGTAAGCCACCTGCAAGAATAATAGTATGTCTTGATGATAAGCTAGGGAATCCATATATTCTCAAATGTTTCAGGACCGCAACAGATGGGCTTATACAGCCTATCCTTCAGGCCAAGAGTAATTGTGCTCACAGGAGACAAAAAGGGAGAACAGGATGACAAGGGACAAAGAGAAATAGGATCAGGAACAGAGCAGCTGCAGAATCTGTGACTGTAGTGGAGCAGGAGGAAAGGACAGAGTGGGCAAAGACTTAAAAATATGCAGGAATGGAATAGGAAACAGAAGCAAGGCTGGAGCAAGAGTAAACAAGTGCATGACTAGGATCAGGAACAGAACAAGAGCAGGACAAGAACAGGTGTGGATGCAGGATAAGAGCAGGAGCAGAAGCAAGAGCCAGGAACAAAACTAGAAACAAGTGCTCCGGAAAAAAGGTCAATGCTCAGGCACCGGCCATAAGAAGGGCCAGGCTTCTTTTGGGCAGAGTCAGCCCTGACTGTCTGACCCCACCCAACCAATAAGGCTGCTGGAGTGATACAACACAGCCAGGGAAATAGTTGAAAGGGAGACAAGCAGATGCTGGCTGCTCTCATGGCCCAGTGGTTAAGGTGAGCAGCCAAAAGTCAGGAGGTCCTGGGTACAAGCCCCAGCAGAGCCTTATAGCTAGATATTTAGGGGCAAATTCACTAACCGGCAAAAATTTGCCAGTGCTGGTTTTGAGCACATCGCAACACTTCGCCAGGCGTAAATTCGCCTGGACAACGCTAATTCACGAAGATCCAAAGGGTAAAGGTTCGATGGTAATGAACGCTGGCCAAGTTATGCTAGCGAAAATACGCTCTGCAGTTCGAAGTTACACTAGCGTTAGCTAATTTGCATACGGTGTGCAGTTAAAGTACAATGGACGTATATGCTGCAGCAAAAACAGTACACTACACAAGGCCAGGGAACCTTAAATAAAATTATATAGAGGTGTTATATTGCCCTACACATGTGCCCACAGTTTAGTTTATGTGCCATATGTTATCAAATGTAGGGGGGAAGGAGGGTACCCCAAAAAAAGTTTCAATCTTTTTCAGTCTATCACCCTGTAAAAAGGAAAAGACGCTAGCGTTTTTTGGAACTTAGAAAAATTTTCAACTTTTTTTTGAGGAACTCCTATCTACTCTATTGCACTTCATCTGGTCTGAGGTGGCAAAGGCAAGTCTGCCGATAGAGGTAACGGTCAGTAAAATCAAAAACGTAGTGAATTTGCATAGTAACGCTCTTTCGCCAAAGAGAAAATTTACCTGGTATTAGAGTGCAAAGTTGCGCCAGAGTCTATCTCCTTGGCGAAATGAATTTTTGACCGCGTTAGCCACTTCGCCCTTTAGTAAATTTCCCCCTTAGTGTTAGTGGAGTTCCATTGTAGGTCATACATGGGCCAATAAAATTTGTCAACCCAGTTCCTCCAGACCAAGTTGGCAGCTTATTGGTCTGTGTATGGGGCCAGTCTGATCAATGTCTAGTTGGAAATCAGCCATATATGAATCAGGCATGTTTGAAATCCTGTCAGATTAGAATTATTTGCTTAAATCAGCTGCTGTGGGAGATGACCTTCCCGTCATTTCTATTTGATGAGTATAGGCACAGGTCAGTATATAAGGCTATTACTCCAAATAAGGGTATTAGTACAGTATGGAGTTGGGTAGATATGATTCTGCAGATGAAATGTGCTGGGGATCTAATGCAATGTAAGAGCAAAACGTACATGCCTGAAGTACATATGTACATACAGTATACAGTAAATAGATTTTGCCATTTTGAGGAGGATTTGGAATGTCTTTACTTTGTCAACTATTAGAGCTAATAGAATTTTTTATAGGAAATAGGTCAAGTGTTTGTTTATAAAGAAGCCCTTTCTATGGCAACTGTGCACATATTCTTTAAACTTGCTGTGGTAGTACAGGTATGGGACCTTTTATCCAAAATGCTCTGGACCTGGGGTTTTCCAGATAATTGATCTTCCCATAATTTGGATCTTCATACCATAAGTCTACTAGAAAATCATGTAAGCATTAAATAAACCAAATAGACTGGCTTTGCTTTTAATAAGGATTCCTTATATTATTAAACATGTATTTATATAGCACCAACATATTGCGTAGCACTATCTTACTATATCTTACTTGGGATCAACAATGTACTGTTTTATTTTTACAGAGGAAAAGGCAATCATTTTTAAAAATTGGGATTATTTGGTTAAAATTAAGTCTATGGGAGAAGGCCTTTCCTTAATTCGTGGCTTTCCGGATAACGGATCCCATACCTGTATAAGCATATATTACCAGTGTCATCTGTCATTCGTTGCCTCTAGATTACTTTTCAATTTTTTAAATTTTGTCTTCTGTGTATGCATGCTAAACACTATATAAGTGTAGAATATAAATGTACTGGTAATAAAAAGGCATCGATTAATACAGTTATTCATTCATCTCATGCAGTGCACTGAAAGTACAGATTTCACTCCCATGAATGAAAACTTATGCCTTTACCTACAACAACAAAAAAAAGCCAGCATACTTTCAACTTTCAGGAAGACAATATTCTTTCAGAAACTAGATGCTAGATTGGCTGTAATAAAGGTTTTCTTGTTACATGGTGAATAAATAATTGAATACTAATTGAATACTAACTTGCTACCAATTGTAGTAAGTAATTGGCAAGAAAAAAAACTATGTGAAAAGTTGAATACAATAAGTTCCCATGGGACAATTGGTGTTTCTTACTTCCCACGCTAATGGAAAATCCATTAAAGCTTCAGTGCAAAAACACCTGATGTATAAAGCGTTAGAATACTGTACGCATAAATATAAATTGCAGATTTAAAATATGTGCCTGTAAACAAAGTAAATTACTGTAAACAGCATGATCTGTAAAACGTTCTTTTTTCTTATTAATGTATCATTTTGGGCTCTAATGAACCAAACCTGCTTTGTCTCTTTCTGTTTGCAAAGATGAGCCACAGTACGCCTTTGATATTCATGATAAAAATGTGTATTCGTCCCTGTTTGCAAACGCAAGTAATAGTAATTTCTGAAGTAATGTTCAGTCCAGTTCCACACATCACATTTTCTATTAAAAGTAAAAACAATAAAATATGTCGAACAGCTGGGAAAATGGGTGTCATGTCACTAGGAGACTTGTTGAATAATCCAAGTCTCATCATTGCAATCTTAGACTAATATCTTTTTTTTTTTTAATTGAAAGCTCTAAGTGAGTGCAGAAGCAAATCACATGCATTAAAGTGGACAAAAAACACATCCTTAAAAGAAAAAGGCTCTACATTCTTTAATTCCATGGCCACAAGTCTTCAGATCCTCTTTTGCCAAAGCTAGGGATGGCCCCTTCTTTGTCCTTGGCCATAAGACACAAAGGGCCAGATTCAATTCAGTGAGACAAAGGGGCAAGAATCTTTAGAGTCTTCTTTACCTCATAGCTATGGAGGATCCCTTTTGTCAGGGTTCGTCCATTGGTTTCCCAAGGCTTTCCATAGCTCCCTTGCTGAGGGCACTTCGAGAGACAAATTAAGAAGAGCTGTCTTGATATTCCTGGTTATATAATTTGCCCAGATATGATTATAATGTAAGTGATATCAATAAAACAAAATAAGTCTGGTTATCCTACCTGCCAGATCGGACTAAAAGAAACTTGCAACCATCCAATAAGATGAGGAGCTATCAGTCTGTTCAAATGGCATTTCCTACATAGAGGATACTCTGTGTTACTGCAATACAACTCTACTGTATGTTTTAACAAAGTAATAAAGGAGCTCCAAGTGACTTGTTTTATATATATATATATATATATATATATATATATATATATATATATATATATATATATATATATATATATATATATATAAGAAATCCTGATAGCTGAAGCACAGAATGAAGAGCCATCAAGGTTTAATGATCCAGAGATAAACCGATGTTCTTTCCAACTATGCTCCTTTGCATAAAACTCTTTTTATATAATACATACCATGAAAGCTAAAATCTTTTAGTTTGCGCATAATTTTAACAGTTTTGTTATTTGGGTGTTAGTCATAAAAACTAGTAAAAAGTTAGTCATAAATACAGCGTAATAAGTATGCTAATCAAAGTGATGGTATAAGCTGTGAGAAAAATATATTTCTATCTCAAAATACAGAGAGCTTTTAGGCTTAGTGACTTAGGACTCTGTTTTTCGTTGACCTAAATTTGTAAATTACATTATCAAAGCTGAATTTTATAGCTAAATTCCTATAAGATATTGTGCTCAAGGAGAGAAAGCCGGGATGCTGATTCATGCATAATTGGTAACTACCAAATGGGATTCAAATAAGTAAGCATTAATGTACTGATTATGTATTTTTTGAAGTGTGGCACACAAATACTATAACCCTGTTCAACATTTCAACATTTTTAAAAGATTTTACTGGCTAAATTATATACCCCTATGATTAAAGAACCAAGTCTGTCCATTAAATTTATAATCCTGGTTTTCTATTGCTACATTAAGGCAATGCAGAACTTTAATGCAGATGTTTTGTACTGTAGTAATTATAGTAAATAATGTACCACCTATTGTAAAATATAAGGATGTTATAAGTCACAGAGGAGTAGTCGCCTGCCATGGATTCACAGTGAAATTCTGCATTTTTCTATCTGCAAATTTTTACTTTACAATAGGGGGTACTTTATTATAATACACATTTTTATTTATTATAATACACAAGTTTCGATGAGTTGTGTGACAGAAATGATATCACTAAGCATGGATTAACTATATACTCATATACTAACTGATAGGAATATAGAGTGGAGGTTTTTGTTGATTTAGTTTAGGTTCCATAAGGGTCCAGTTAGCATTAATAAGATATCCCCAAGCATGGCAACCTCATTTTATTAAAATGTTGAAATCTCACCCTAAAATGTCCAAAATGGGTCATAGAGTCAACAGCATGAATATATAGCTTTAAAAATGTCTTACACATTTGTTTAAACAAGTTGTCATGCAAGAGCTCCTAACTATATGTTATTTATATATATCCCCACTCAACATTTGAAAATCTAGAATAAGAGACTATGGGGGCAAATTTACTAAAGGGCGAAGTGACTAACGCTGGCGAAAAATTGCTAGCGAAGGAAATAGACTCTAGCGCTACTTCACACTTTAACGGCAGGCAAATTTTCGCTCTGGCGAATGGACGTAACTAAGCAAATTCACTGAGATGTGGATTTTAATGAACGTAACTCTTGCGGCAGACTTGCCTTTCCCCACCCTAGACCAGGCAAAGTGCAATAGAGTAGATAGGAGTTCCTCAAGTCCCAAAAAACGCTGGCGACTTTTCCGTTTTTCAGGGTGATAGGCTGCAAAAGATCGTAATTTTTTTTAGGGTACCCGGCTTCCCCCCTACATTTCCTTACATATGGCACATAAACTATACACTGGGCACATGTGTAGGGCATTATAACAACTATATTTTCTTTTATTAAGGTTTCCCAGGCTTTTGTAGTGTAATGTGTTATGTAATACGTTAATTGAAATTTAACTTCCCACCGTATGCAAATTAGCCAACGCTAGCGCAACTTCGCTTTGCTTGCCGAATTAACGCTAGCGAAACTTCGCCATTGTTCGGCACCCTGGACGCAACTTAGCATTTTGGTGAATTTGCGTTGTCCTGGCGAATTTTCGCCTGGTGAAGTGTGGCAATGTGAGCTAAGCTGTCGCTGGCGTATTTCCAGAGGTTAGTGAATTTGCCCCTATGGCACCTTCTCATTCATCAGGCTTACCAGAGAATCCAAACATAATTTTTTCTGCCTAAAAACTTACTTATATTAACGTCAATTACCTCCTTATTCGCAATACTTGTTTATGTTAATAAACAAGTATGAAGTGGAAGGAAAAATTGAATTAAAAAAAATAATTAAAAGAAATATAATTTTTTGCCCAAACACTTTGGGATGAATATTCTGAAATGTTTTTCAATAGACCCCATAACCAATTACAGTAACCTGGCAGAGGTGGTATTAATAACAACCTATCCATCAGGCTTTTGATTATTCATGTAGGGATTTAACCCCTTTATAGGAAGGCCTCCTTCCCACTACTGCCAAGTCAATAAACAAAGTAACAGCTGTCAAAGAAAAAGATTTTTATTAAGCAAAAATTCCTAAATATAATAGCACTGCATATTTAATAATTTAATACTGAATAGTTGATGTTTTAAGGGCTTTTCTTCCCCTTGAAAATAAATCAAAACTAAATAATAAGATTTTCTCATTTTAGAGAAAAAGTAGCCACTTACCTGGCGGATAACCGCACACTTACCAAAAGCTTGTTTCTTGGGGGACAGATACTCAAACCTTGCGTAACAAACCAAGTCATGTAGAACCAAGTCATGTAGAGAATTATTATTTAATGCAAAGACGATTATTATACTCTTTTAGTCAAGACCATTATGCCATTTGCAATCTGGTTGGTTTAGGTTGATAAGTCCCTCCTGTTGATAAGATTAATTTATTAAGTGAGAGAATACACACTTAAAAATTATAGAATTAGAAAATACCTTGAGACACTTTATTTTAGTATAACTTTGTTTTTTATACCCCTTGCTGCTGGAACCATACTGTTTCCCATGCAATCCATGAATTTCTTTTTTTTGTATTTACAAACTGACTGTTTACACTGGTTCATTTTTTTTGGTAGAACAAATAAAAACAATAACAAAAAAAGATTTTAAAAAAGAACATTTTTAATGAATCTCAAAATGCACCTTGCTACAACTTACCCCTTTCCAAAACAATTTCAACTGCTTCTAAAAAATTTTTTTTATGGAATTATAACACATGCAGCCAGAAAATATTTGTAAAAAGCTTTTATTGCTCCCCATTACAACAAACGGCATCAGTAGTGTACACTTAATAGCAAGAAAGTTTTGAATGATACAAATTAAAAAGAATCCTGCATTAGGAATATCTACACCTAAATGATACAAAGCATGAACAAAAAACAAAAATAATAAAAACTCTTAATGGCAGATTCTAGGGTAAGGCCATCATCCCTACCTCCAATATTTTGGCATAATCCCATTTTTTTATACAGTGTTTCAATTTACATAGGAGATAAATTAAATGTATAAACAGTGGAAGGGGCAATTTTGTCATCTCTATTCTAGAAAGACAATCTGTTTGTGGATTGGGGGTTGTCAAAATAAACTATTAAAAAATCTACTTATGTTTGGACCTTCCAAAGCCTTGCTGCTTGGCAACAGATCTTCTTCAGCGTCAAGTCAATATTTTATGGCAAGGTTAGTGTATAACAAATTATTACACGGAAAACCCATTCGTTTCTGAAGATCTAATCAAAAATCTAATTTTACTTGTTTGTTTAAGTGAATTTTATATTCTTCCTATGTTTTCTCTCATTTTTCAAAATTCCATAATCCTAATTCTATATATGTTGAATACACATAATTCATGTGTAATGTTGTATGGGGTTATTGCATGCAATTTTTGTTGAAAAAAAGATTGCAAGTCATTTGTTAACTATCTAAGCTAACTGTATAGCTTTTATTTTAAAAAAACTTAAAAAGTTTTGGTTGTATCCTAAATTTCATATTGACTTTGTACTTACATTTCCATACTGTGATGCATTTGCATAAATATGTAACAGAAGAAATGACAAATGGTATAACTGTGTATATTCAATGCATTGATTCTATCAAGAAAAATCAACTTTTTAATAAATACCTTCTGTTTTATATTCTATATACAAGTACTTTACAGTTATAAACTGGCGTATTTGTATTATAAATCACTTGTATATTATTGCAGTCAGATGCATTGTGGTTGTGAAAAATGAGGCGACTTATGTTAAAATAAATATCTCTCTCCTATCTTTGATCAGCACTGAATAAAGAAAGTCCACCTAAAGTTTCCATATACCTACGTACTGTTTTCATGCTCTCGGGCTGTGTGAAAGATGGATAAGGACAGCATTTAGAAAGCACATCTTTATTTATGAAAACATATTATTGCATGATTCAATTCTAAACTTTCGCATTTCCTTTGGCATAAGGGAAATTTCTCTAGCAATGTCTACATTCACCTGTATATTTTTTTCCATTGGAACATATATATTTATTTTTAATTTAAATAGCTCCTGAGTCACTTTTTTTTAGTATATTAGTATTTCCTTCATTGACTTTTTGGAGTTGAAAGTGCTTTCTTTTCATTATGTTTTGTCTGCCACCACCATTTTTATTTGTATACAAAAATTAACACTAAATTGTCCTAAAAACGACAACTAAAGCAGCCTAATAAACAAGGCATTATGTGCCACTTAATTGCCACTAGGTTCAGTTGTTACATAGTTCTCCAAAGGCTTACAATGCCAGCAGAAATTAACCACTTTGCTGTATTGCTGAATAACTGTGTTTTTGTATACTACTTGCACTGACAAGCTCCTGTTAGCACCCAGAAATTACGCTGGTAAACAATAATGTAACCAAACAAATAACACTGATTTTGTAACATATATCTTTCAGATGCCATTTCAATAGGTCTAGTTAGCCATCTTGAAAGTTTTTTTTGTATACTTTGAACAATTCTAATAAAGGTGTACATATATTTTTTTCAGAGAAAGAATGCTCATGATGCTATGCAAAATCCGTTTTGAGCATTTCCTATGAAGTAAGAAATGAGAAAAATAATTAAATGAGGTTATCCTTTTGGAGAATCTTTGGTGTTTTCCTTCATTCAAGTTAACCGGAATGCAAAGAATGAATAGAGAATTAAATCAGCTCATAAGTGAACCAGCACTTGTATGTCCAGTTATATACAGTTAAAATGAGTTGTTGATCTGTAGAAAGTTCCACTTACAAGCATAATGCACCAGGGTGCCCTAGGAAATAGTTTTTAATATAGTCTTCGATTTTAAAGCTTCATCGCTCCGTGGTAGATGACTGCAAAGAATGTCTTTTCTCAGAGGATTTATCATTCCTCCTTGAGGTTCCGTCTAGAGAGCTAAGATGACCTGTGTCCATGTCTTGCATGGAAGGTCTATATATATGGATGTTGCTATTTGGAGTAGGTGGTGCTACACCTACAATACTAGCAAGGTTCTTGCCTGCAGCTAAATGTGATCTTCTCTGGGCTTGATCTGACAATTTTGGCCTTCTCTCTGGTATAGATAAAATGCTTAGATCGGAATCACTTTCAGCAAGAGCTTTCTTATTTTCAGATGTAGCATCTGTGTCAAGAGGTGCTAAAACTGTCGGAGACATGCCAGCCATGGACAAATCGCTAGGGTCAAAAAAGAGTTCATCTTCAGTTTCGGCAGCTTCAATAAAATAAGGTGGTTGTTGGGTGCCACGCTTGCTACAGGATTCACAGCAAAGTTTGTTGTATCCTGGTAAGGAGCAATATCGAGCAAGTACCTCCATTTGACAAAATATAGATTTGTCTCCAAGGCATGGTTCATCTACAACACAAATGCAATAATTATATTATATGAGTCATTACACATAATGTAGCAGACCAAACTCTAACAATGTGCTGTGCAAATTGCCTCTTCATTGGACTGCTGTACCTAGCAGAGCTAAGTGAACTCTCCCCAAACCTCAGCCCCTGTCCACTTGCCTCCATTGCCCCCCTTCAAGCTCCCTCGCCACAACATCTATCACAATGAAAAGTGTCCCTAGAGTATATGTGAATCTGTCATAAACAAAACAAGTTGTGCAGCAGAGTTCACAGGCACCATATTCTTCCATTCTGTATTCTCTCTGTCAGTTCGGTATTATGAAGAGGGTGAAAATGTTCTTCCAGTAGAAAATTGGGTGTTATAAAAGTGTATGCCCTCTTATAGTGCATCACTTACGCACATCCCCCCTCCCGCACATAATCATTACAGCACTAACTTAGTCCAGGCTGTGTTTGGAGGGGAAGTGGTGGCGTACAGAGACTTGCAGTCATTACTAAAAAGCAGAATGCAGAGTACAAAAAAAGGACAATTGCAGACAGGTTTAGCAATTTGCACACTGCGTCTCTTGCCGTAATGTCAAGACAAATTCAACTTCCTTAAAGCTAAGAAAAATATTGTGCTGCTGCCATCTAGTGGCTGTTAATACATTAGTGTGTTCTTTTCACTCACATATGTAATCAATTAACATAAATTATGGAGGAATTGTGGCCCTCTTAGCAGAGAAAATTAAATCCAATTATTGTCTCAGTGGTATAACTATAAAGGACCCCCCAGGGTCTGCTTCCTCTATAGCAGCTCTCTTGCCTGGAAACTTATGGGCCCCTGCAGCAATTTGATGTGCACCAGCACCATTGACGTGTGCATGGGGTTGGGTAAGTTGGTGTTTTTTCTGCTGTGTGGGACCTGGTGTCAGCTTGGTACACCACTGTTTTGACCCTTTATCTGTATCAAAATCACCAAGGGAGAATAGGCTTTCCTTTCAAATTGAAATTGAAACCTGCAAACCAATAATAGAAAATCTGAATATACAGAAGAAGGCTCCTGTGAACGTCACAGTGGTACTGTGCATCTATATGTCAGGTTTACAAAAAGGGATGTGTTTCCGTGCAATTGACTCTGCAGGGTGGGAGTCAATAGAGGCCAGTGGATGGAGCTTTTGTTTGGGGGGGGGTTTAGTTCTCATTTAAGGTCCCAGCTCATAAGAACCCCCAAACTCTAAACTGTATTTTTTAAATAGGCAACCCATGCCTAGGGCTGCAACTTGAAAGCCCTTAGCCCACCACCAGATACTTTCTGTCTGTGAAATCCAGTGGCAAAACATATGCCAGTCTGGTATGGAGGATGGGTTTATGAAGGCTTACAATTGCCCTAAAGGAATTGTTCAGTATAAAAATAAAAACTTGGTAAATAGGCTGTGCAAAATATAAAATGTTTCCAAAATAGTTGGTTAGGCAATACATGTAATGTATAAAGGCTGGAGTGGCCGGATGTTTAGCATAATAGCCAGAACACTAATTTCTGCTTTGCAGCAACCAATCAGTGACTTAATGGGGGGCCATATGTTTAATAACTGATTGCCTTTTAATTTGAGCTGCATGCCAAGGATCAATTTCAAACTCACTGACCAGTTATGCCCCATGTGGCCCCCCATAAAATTGCTGACTAACTTAGAGTTGGAGAACTGTAAAGCAGGAAGTTATGTTCTGTTCTATGTTAGACATCCAGTCACGCCAGCCTTTATACATTACATTTTTAGCTAATTAACCATATTTATTTTGCCTATTTGCTCAGATTTTTATTTTTATACTGAACTGTTCCTTTAATGAGTTAGCATTTATGTTTTTTTCTGTAATTTGCATCTCCGTACATTAAGTATAATTAAAACTACTTGAAACATTAATTTATTGATTAATAAATAAGGATTAATTATATCTTAGCTAGGTACAAGGTACTGTTCTATTATTACAAATAAAAAGAAAATCATTTTAAAATTTTAATTATTTGATTAAAATGGAGTCTATGGGAGATTGCCCTTCTGTCTGTTTTTTTTTTTGTAACAGGTTTCCGAATAATGGATCCTTTACATTGCACTTTGCATTTCTAACTAGGATACAAACACAACTTCTAAGTAACCTCTCTGTGGGAGTGGTAGTAGAGTGGTGGAGGACCGATAATGGAAGCCATTGTTGACCAATCCACTCTAAACCACACCCATATTACAGAAAGAACTGTTAGGACGATACCCACATTAATGGTGGTAGCACATCAACAAGACAAATGGTTGGTGCTCAGTGCAGAAATATCACCCATAACTCATATGTGGAAAAAAGTTAATTAAGTCATATTAAGACTTAAATCCATATGCCTCATCCTCTCATGTGGATAGCACAGCAAACCCCAAAACAAAAAACACAGTGGGGACCCTCTAACAAGTATTTCCAAATGCTAACAAACCCCAACCAGATTTACCTTCCACTGGCTGAGTATGGCACACACAGGCAACATACGGCAGCAGAATATGGCACACACAGGCAGAGTAGGCCAGACAGAATATGGCACACACTGGCAGAGAAGGGCAAGCAGACTATGGCACATACATGCATAGTCGGGCGGGCAGAATATGGCACGCATAGACAGTATAGGTGCGAACAATGCAGAGCTTTTACAGCCTGAATCTGAAGTGTGAACAATGCAGGGGCCAGTTAATCTCAGTTCAGATACTTTTTAAACAAAAATATAGGTAAACAGACACAGTAGCCAGACTTTAATGGAGGGCCACACATACCACTGCAAGGAGTCAGTTTACAATCCCTCATAGACTCTGGTTTCTCTCCGTCACACTGATCACTAGCTCGACACAGAACTTGTCTCACTTCGATCCCTTCGCCGCATGTCACGGAGCACTGAATGAAAAAAGCAACTGCTTAATGTAAACACAAGATTTATAGATGTGCCTTCTCTTTCTTAATATTGGCAATCTACACTGCTCCATATGTTTTTGTGATCTAAACTCATCTGGGAGATCTGAAAAAACAAGACTCATTGCTACCTACTTATATTTAAGAAACAACATTTTATACTGCAGTGCATTTGTTTTCATCTAGATTTGTTTTGATCATGATTATTTCCTGTGATGATAAACAGGAATGTATCACCGCTGGAAAAAACAATGGAAAAATACTAATAAAGTATATATCTTTTTTTGGAGAGAAAACAATGGCACAGATCTGGGAGGACTTTGGAGGGAAGGTCCAAAATGTTATATGAGATAAAATGTCTCTAAAATGTATTGCTACATCTGTAGTTTGAGTGCATTTCCAAAATGCATACAGTGTACAGGGTACTAGGCCTTGGGCCCAGAGTTAATGAGCTAAATCACAGTAATTTGTGTTCATGTTGATTTTTCAACAACAATATTGCAAAGGAATCATTTACTGCCAATAAGTATTCTCCTTTCCATCCTAGAGATTAGTGGTCCAGGATTCTTCAATATTACCATACATAGTGACCCAAAGTGGATTCTGAAATTATAAAGTCTAATAGCAATGGTTGTGCCACTAGAAGAGTGGGAGATGCTATGAAACCATATATTGATATTATAAGGAAGACACAGAGGCCTATTTATAACAATTTGAATTTGAGTAATTGTAGTTTCTTCTACTTTTAATAAACTCACATTTAAAAAAACTTGAATGTTTAAAAAAATCTGAATATTAAAAACTCAATTGAATGAAATTGTGAAAAAAACAGAATACAGGTATGGGATCTGTTATCCGGAAACCCGTTATAGAGAAAGCTCTAAATCACAGAAAGGCAGTCTCCCATAGACTTATTTTATCCAAATAATCCAAATTTTAAAAAGTATTTCCCTTGTTCGTGAGCCAAACTAAGATATAATTAATCCTTATTGGAGGCAAACCAGCCTATTGGGTTTATCTAATGTTTACATGATTTTCTAGTTGACCAAATTACAGAAAGATCTGTTATCTGGAAAATCCCAGGTCCCATACCTGCAACAGGTCCCATACATGTGAGTTTACAAGCTCAATAGAATTCAAAAACCTTGAATTGAATAAATAGTTTAAACTTTGAAGCTTCCATTTACTTCTACATGAATTTGCAAACTTTTAGAAGCCAAATTTTTACTTTTAAGTTTTTCTACCTTAATAGAGGGGTTATTTATTAAATTACGATTTTTTTTCACTTTTTTCTGCAAACCACTCTGACCAAATCCACACAAGCTACGTGTTTTTTTAAAAAACGAAGCACAACTCAGAAGATCTCCAATTGTTAATATGACATCTGGCATTGCCTTTTACATGTTCTTGGCAGAAATACTTTTTCATCTGACTTTTTAAAAGTCTGAATAGAATAATTTGGCGCTTAATAAATAACCCCCTTTATGTAAACTGAATTTTGCATCAGAATGTGCAGTATGAACTAGATATAAGCAAATAATGATGCATCTAATGGAAAAAATCAGTCCGATTTTCCATAATAAAATATAAACCTATTTAGAAATAGAACTGATAGTACTCTTCAAATGAAATGCATTTGGCAATATCGTAATGTAAGCAATGTTTCAGTAACATTAGGAACTTATGTAAAAAAAAACAAAACAAGATAAAAGTGAATTATATTTATAATAACTATAATATATAATAACTCAAACCAGGCAGATAGGGCATCAATTTTCTTTTTATAAGTGGAGAATAATATTTGTCAAAAACTACAACTGAATTATTTTGTAACTGAATCAATAAACACAGCATCAGACACCAATTGTAAGATAATAGGAAAACATTACATACAGATCTCTAAACAGGAATTAAATTGATTGCAAAACAGTGGTTCAACTGCACTTATTATTAAGATGACATTGCCAAATGTAGATCTATCTTATTTTATCAATGATTACTTGACTTTAAACATATGTTTACATGTAGTGATATCATTTAAAGCAGTCCTTAGAATTAGGGGACCAATGCACACAGATAGCTATCTTGTACAGTGTCAGGGCACCTCTGAAAATAAATTAGCATGTAAAAGTTTAATTAGAATAAGGGCACATTAATGCCAAGATACCCATAACCATAAGCAAACATATGCTTGTGACAGCAAAGGCTTTGCAAGGCAGAAAGGTACAGTCCAGTGTGATACACTAAGAATAGGGAGCCACCGCTTAAAGTTATCGGCTAGTGTTTGGTACAAAGCTCTTCTGCGCTTCTAGGTCGGCTAAGCTGGGGTGCATTTCCTAATAAAAGAGTATTTGTTGGTTCAAAAATGCCTGATACTTCCACCAGTATTATGGCTGGAAGTCATCACCACACTGGGTTCCTTTATATTGGGTGCGCACAGGCCTAGGGCGGCAAAGTAATAGGGGCGGCATACCACTCCGGCCGCTTTCTTGGAAGCACTGGGGACACGTAGCACCCCAGTGCTCTGGCTCCCCCTCTGTGCTCCTCGCACTGGTGGAGGTAGTGCGGGCAGGCACTAGGACCTCATGGCCTCTGGGTGCCTGCCCGTGAAATCCGGCCCTGGATGCACACCCCACTGTGTGTACTCCGCAGGTCATACACTAGACCAGGAAAGCTGGTCTGGGACAAACAAATGAATAAAGGCATTTTAACCATATGGAGTGTTGTCCATAAATTCTGGTGAACTGTTATTTCTACCAAAACAGATATTTTCTTTTCATTCAGGCAGCAAAGGGAAAGAGTGGAAGTGCCACAATAATAAATGATCCTGTCTGAACCAATATGTGTGTTAACTCATTTACAGGATATAAGATTATATCACTAACCTCAGACCATGCACCTGTTTTCCACTGGGCTGGACAAGGCACTCTATTGCAAGGTCTTCTGCTTTCTGGGCGATCTCCATTGCAGTACTTGCTGTGAACTGAACGATTGGTACTATCATGAAGGGGCTGGATGCATCGTACAGAACGAATTTGGTAGCCAGAATTTCCACAGCTTTTTGTGCAGTGCTCCCATGCATCTGCTATCCATCTGAAGGATAAAAACAAGTGGAGAGTGTTAGGATATGCACAGTGGTTTATTTTGTCTGCCTGTATGTGTGATATAAATGCTTTTCCTCTCTCTCTATTGCTGGCCAGCAAATCTCTTTTTCTTCCCATTTTTCTTGCTATGCAGACAAAGTAATAAACTATGCTCTCCACATTTTACCCAGCATTACAAGAATTAAAAATATTACTTACCAAGTGTGTCTGTTCCCATTTGGTATAATGGGAGCAAAACCTAAGCACTGGGTGTTTGCAGGATGCAAGCACTGAGCTTAATTACCAATTGGTAAAAGCTGCAGCAGGTCACATGTAAGCAAAATGTGTTTTTCTTATATGCTGATAATGGGGTTTTGCCTGTGTTTGTTTTGTGAATAATAAGATTGTAAGCTCCTATTATGGGGAGATAGGAAGCAAAATGTATATGAAGGTATTATTTTGTTAATAATTTCAACTTTGTTGTAGCTGAATGTGTCTTTAAGAGCATGGGCTGCTGGGAAAGGCAGACTTACCTACTTAAAGAACATACAAAATGCTGTTAGTAGAACTCCTGATCTCAGAGCAAGCAGTCTGAGTGCAGAGGGTAGCTGCCTGGAAAGGGGTAGTTGCAAAGTACCCTGTTTATTTTTGTTATATGGAGTTATCACAGTGCTTTCTGTGAAAAAATACTTTTCTTCTGTTTTTTTTTTTGTATAATTTTCCTCTGGAAATAAAAGAACTTTCCAACAACTGCTGACTCAGCTGAATGCAGGAAGAACTTACATTCCAACATATGGTGGCTGCGGTGAGATTGCATTTGGTGTTGAACTAAGCACTGCATGGCAGGAGTAAAAGCACGTGGAAGGGAATTCATAAGGAGACGCGCAAAGGAAGCTGAGCTCCTGAAACAGTCTGGCAAAAGTCTTAAAGTGACGGAGAGATCACATCAAATAGCCAAGATGGCAGGAGCCAGGCCAAAGCAGCGTGAACCTTTGATCCCAGAGGAACCTCCGGAGGAGGGCGCTATATCTGATGATGGTGCTAAAATTTCAACTGAGACTGGGACCACTCCTAAAAATGTGGAAGAACTTTTAGTCTGGTTGGTAAAGCGCCAAGAAATAGGTGACCAGCGCAGACTGGAGGAGGAGAGATTTTATCGTGAGCAAGAAAGGTATCGTATGGAAAAAGAGGAACAGCAACGTAAGGATGAGTTGAGGCATCAGGAAGCTGAGAGAGCAAAGAGAGATGACCAGTTTCTCAAGTTACTGCAAGCAATGCAGCATAATATGCCTCCTGTGCCAAGTTTAAAACTCACTAAACTGTCAGAGACTGATGACATAGAAGCATATTTGACAGTATTTGAGAGAGTTGCTCAAGCAAGTCAATGGCCAGAAAATCAATGGGTCATTCATCTTGCACCCTTCCTCACCAGCAAGGCTCAGCAAGCATATAGCCAAATGAGGATTGAGGATGCTGGGGACTATCAAAAAGTCAAAAGTTCCATTTTGAGGCGGTATAATATTCACACGGAGACCTTCCGACAGAGGTTCAGAGGCTATATCTACATTGAAAAGGAGGGACCCAGAGAGACCTATACGCGTCTGACTGAATTGTGCCAAAAGTGGATTGTTCCAGAAAATAAGACTGTCCAACAAGTCTTGCAAACCATTATTCTTGAACAGTTTCTAGAAATCCTTCCTGAACCGTTGAGAGTTTGGCTAAAGGAGCATCAGCCAGAGAGCGGTGACCAGGCTGTGATATTGGCAGAGAATTATTTACTCGCAAGAAAAGGACTATCACGTAAGATGCATATGGTAAGAGCTACTCCAGTTGTTGGCAGTGGTGATAAACCCAGACAAGACACTTTAAAAAACAAAGGTCACACTAAAGATGTTATCTGTTTCTTGTGTCATAAAGTGGGACATTTAGCCAAAGACTGTTTAAGTAAGAGGGTAAAGTCTGGCAAGGAGACTGTTACAAATTGTGTTGGTGTGGTGAATGATTATTTACAACCTGTCAAAATCAACTCCCAAACTGTAAAAGCTTTAGTTGATACAGGGAGCCAACAATCTTTAATTCGGTCCAATTTGCTAGCTTCCCCAAATGTCACTGGTCAGTTACCTTTGAAGTGTGTTCACGGGGACACAAAAATATACCCTAAGACAGTACTACCTGTGGAAATAGCCAATACACGGGTGTCGTTGGAGATGGGCATAGTACCTAACTTACCTTACCCTGTTATTTTGGGGCAAGATACACCTGGTTTCAGTGATATATTGAACAGGGACAGTAAGGTGTCTGCTGTGTCAACAAGGTCTCAAGTTAAAAGCCAGACTACAGCTGAAAACTTGGGTGAAATATTTCCTTTTGAAAAAGATGTGTTTCAGGGTACAGGTAAAGGTCACCTTTCTAGAAGGGAAAAGAGGCTTGCCTGTGAAAATTGGAGGTCTCAAAATTCAAATTCTGTTCTACAAGGGGAACCATTTAAATCTCTGAAGTGGGAGGTGGATATTTCTACTAAGCAATTGCAAGATATCACCCTTTGCCCACTGTTCACTGAGGCAAATGAAGGGAGAAACAAACTTGAACATTTTCCTTGTTTCCAATTAAAAAATGGTACATTATATCGTGTGTGTGAACACCCCCAAACTAAAGAACAAGTATGGCAATTAGTGGTACCTTCAGAGTACAGAGAGCCAATTATGGAAATAGCTCATTCTATACCATTAGCAGGCCATTTGGGTAGAAAGAAAATGGTGGCCAGAATATTAAATCGTTTTTTTTGGCCAAATATACATTCAGATGTGGCTACTTTCTGTGAATCCTGTGCCGAATGTCAATATTCTTCTCCAGGTGGGAAAAAATCTAAACTGGTTCCAGTTCCTTTGGTTGATACTCCATTTGAAAGAGTAGCCATGGATATCGTTGGTCCTTTGCAAAAAAGCAGTAAAGGAAACCAATATATATTAGTTGTGAGTGATTATATGACTCGCTATCCAGAGGCTATTCCTTTGAGAAGTATCACTACCAGGAAAATTGCAGAAGAACTGATTAAACTGTTTAGCCACATGGGTATTCCTCAAACTATACTTACAGACCAAGGTTCAAATTTCCAGTCCAGTCTAATGAGACAGATAAACCAGCTTCTGGGTATACAAGCGGTAAGAACCTCTCCATACCATCCACAAACTGATGGTCTGGTTGAGCGTTTTAATCAAACGCTAAAAAAAATGCTCAGGAAGTTTGTAAGTCAAGATCCAAAACATTGGGATCAATTACTCCCATATCTATTATTTGCATATAGGGAGGTTCCTCAAGCATCCAGTGGCTTCTCTCCATTTGAGCTGCTTTATGGCAGGCGGCCAAGAGGACCACTAGATGTTATTAAGGAAAACTGGGAGAAACCTAAATTTCAACAAAAGAATTTGGTGGATTATGTGATTTCTATGAGAGACAGGTTAAATCAGATGACTGAATTTGCCAAAGCTAACCTCACTGAATCACAGTCACACATGAAGCAATGGTATGACAAAAATGCCAAAGAGAAACATTTTTCACCAGGTGACAAAGTTCTACTTTTATTACCATCTTCTGAGAATAAGTTGCTAGCTAAATGGCAAGGACCATTTAAAATAATACGTCAGACTGGTCCAGTAGACTATGAAATTTTTATGCCTGGTAGAACACAGCAAAAGAAAATTTTTCATGCCAATTTATTAAAAAAGTGGGTTGACAGGTCTTCTAGTGTGTGCACTATTCTCTCAGAATGTTGCCCAAATGTCATTGAGCAAGCTTATTCTAGTTTGTCCCATAATTGTTCTGAATTATCAGACCTAAAAAGGGGTACAGAACTGACATCTAAGCAGAACACAGACTTAGATCTGTTGTTTAAGAAACACAAGGCAACATTTGTATCTAAACCCGGTCATACTAATGTAGTTAAACACATTATTGACACTGGGGATGCAAAACCAATACATCAAAACCCTACAGGGTACCAGAGAAACTTAAACCAATAATAGAGGCAGAATTGGAAAATATGTTAGAGCTAGGTGTCATTGAACCATCTACTAGCCCATGGTGTTCTCCGATTGTCATTGTACCCAAGAAAAATGGGGAAAAGCGATTTTGCATAGACTTCAGAAAAATTAATCAAGTTTCAAAATTTGACTCTTATCCAATGCCCCTCATTGACAATATGATTAGCCAGCTGGGTGAAGCCCAATATATCTCTACATTTGATCTAACAAAAGGTTACTGGCAGATTTTATTGGATAAAGAATCCCGTGAGAAAACTGCATTTGCTACACCCCAAGGGTTATTTCAGTTTACACGTATGCCATTTGGGTTACACGGGGCCCCAGCCACATTTCAGCGTCTAATGGATATAGTGACAAAGCCACACAGTTCATACTGTGCTGCTTATCTTGACGATGTCATTATATTTAGCTCAGATTGGAAGTCTCATCTTGTCCATTTAGAGAAAGTTATTTGTGCCATTTCGAATGCTGGACTTACAATAAATCCAACCAAATGCTCTATAGCACAAAAAGAAACCTCTTATCTAGGATATGTGATAGGTAATGGCAAAGTTAAACCAGAAACTTCGAAGGTAAAGGCAGTAAAAGAAGCCCCTGTTCCTAAGACGAAAAAAGAAGTTAGGTCTTTTTTAGGTCTAGCAGGTTATTACCGCCGTTTTATCTCAAATTTCTCTGACTTAACAGCTTGTCTTAGTGATCTTACAAAAAAGACCCGAAGGAATGTTGTTGAGTGGACACCAGATTGTGACAAAGCATTTACAATTCTAAAAGAAAAACTTTGCACAGCTCCAGTCTTGACTAATCCAAACTTCTCACTACCATTTCAAGTGCAGGTTGATGCGTCAGAGAGAGGTATAGGAGCTGTTTTGTGCCAAATTCAAGATGAGAAAGAACACCCAATTTTATTCATTAGCAGAAAGTTGTTTCCAAGAGAACAGAAATATTCCACTATAGAAAAGGAATGTTTGGCCATTAAGTGGGCCATAGAGAGTTTACGTTATTATCTGACCGGAAAGGAATTTGTTTTAGTTTCCGATCATCATCCATTATATTGGTTGAACCAAATGAGAAATAACAATGCTCGTTTAGCAAGATGGTACCTGGCGTTACAACCTTACAAGTTTACAGTAAATTACAAACCAGGGAGTCAGCATAAAAATGCTGATCACCTATCTAGGTTTGGTACTGAAGTCCAGGAAGAGTTTGTGGAAGAACAAGCTTCCACTTAAGCTGGAGGGTATGTTAGGATATGCACAGTGGTTTATTTTGTCTGCCTGTATGTGTGATATAAATGCTTTTCCTCTCTCTCTATTGCTGGCCAGCAAATCTCTTTTTCTTCCCATTTTTCTTGCTATGCAGACAAAGTAATAAACTATGCTCTCCACATTTTACCCAGCATTACAAGAATTAAAAATATTACTTACCAAGTGTGTCTGTTCCCATTTGGTATAATGGGAGCAAAACCTAAGCACTGGGTGTTTGCAGGATGCAAGCACTGAGCTTAATTACCAATTGGTAAAAGCTGCAGCAGGTCACATGTAAGCAAAATGTGTTTTTCTTATATGCTGATAATGGGGTTTTGCCTGTGTTTGTTTTGTGAATAATAAGATTGTAAGCTCCTATTATGGGGAGATAGGAAGCAAAATGTATATGAAGGTATTATTTTGTTAATAATTTCAACTTTGTTGTAGCTGAATGTGTCTTTAAGAGCATGGGCTGCTGGGAAAGGCAGACTTACCTACTTAAAGAACATACAAAATGCTGTTAGTAGAACTCCTGATCTCAGAGCAAGCAGTCTGAGTGCAGAGGGTAGCTGCCTGGAAAGGGGTAGTTGCAAAGTACCCTGTTTATTTTTGTTATATGGAGTTATCACAGTGCTTTCTGTGAAAAAATACTTTTCTTCTGTTTTTTTTTTTGTATAATTTTCCTCTGGAAATAAAAGAACTTTCCAACAACTGCTGACTCCTGATACTTGATGAATGCAGGAAGAACTTACATTCCAACAGAGAGTCTCCATTGTTATATTACTTAAACCAACTTCATCTTGCACCCTAAGAAATAATTCCAACTCATTTTTCAGTCATGTTACTTGAGCAAAATAAACTTAACTCACAATGGAATTATATAATCACAGTAAGCAGGCAGGAGCCATTCTGTGGATACTGTTATTAAGGCGAGGCATACACAAAATCTTGTGTATGCACCAGAATAGTGGACCTAATTAGTGATGGGCGAATTTAGGGCATTTCGCTTCGCAGGTGCAATTTTGGCAAAAAATGGATGCCGGCGCCCGAAAAAATGGACACCGGCTTCAAAAACGGACGCCGGCATAAAAAAATAGATGCTGTTGCGCAAATATTTCGCCATTTCGCGTCGGCATCTCGTTTTGAGAATTTATTCGCCGGCGGCACATCGCGGAAATTCGCGCCTGGCGAATAAATTCGCCCATCACTAGACCTAATGCCCATGTGCAAGGCCTTACATTATTATAGAGCATGATGAGTAAAGAGGGCATTTGAGGAGTGCAGTGAATCTAGGAAGTACTGAATGGAAAGTGAAACTAATTGACTGCCCCACCTCTATGCCTCAGGCATAGAGGTGGTGAGGCATAGAGATGTGGCAACGTTTGTGACAACAGAAAAGTTGGCAACAGTATTAACATACCTTTCTGCCAGGTGATATAGCAGCAATTTAATTTTTCGCCAGCTAATGTGCCGGTAAATATTAAATTGCTGCTATATCACCTGGCAAAAATTTTATATTTCACCAGTTAATGTGCTTTTCTTAATCATTACACAAATTAATTACTCCCTTGTATAATTAGACAAAAAAAAAAAACCAAAAGGCGATAAATAGAATTAAAACTCACATTGGCTGGGTGCATTCTTGAAGATTGCACATTCTGCGAATTGGCTTAGGCTTCTTATTTGCTTCACAAAAGCTGCGGTGAACCATTTTATTATCGCTTTTTCTTCGGCATCCATATTTTGTGTACTGAAAGCCTGGAAGAATATTAAAATAAGCCTTACTTAGAATGTAAACAGTAAATGTTAATTCACAGGAAAAAGTTTGTAGAACCACTGACCCAATATGTAATTTGAATAAACTTTAAAACTCGAATGTCTGCTTATTTATGTAAAAACTTGAACACACTCAACTGGAACATCACAAAACTTGATAGAATGAAAATCATGACAACACTTGGGTCTACCAACTCTCAAAAAATTAGAAACATTTAAAATGATCATCAATGATCTTTGTGGTTTTGTAGGGGGAGCTGACCACCAATGATTTTTTTTTAAATTGTAGGGGGGGGCCCTGACGACCAATGATTTTTGTTTAAATTGTTGGGGGGGCTGACCACCAATGTTTTTTTTTTAACTTGTTGGGGGGGGCTGGCCACCAATGATTTTTTTAACTTGTAGGGGGGGCATGACCACCAATGATTTTTTTTTAACTTATTGGGGGGTGGCCAGCAATGATTTTTGTTTAACTTGTAGGGGGGCCCTGGCCACCAATGATTTTTTTTCTAAATTGTAGGGGGGCCTGGCCACTAGTAGATTTTTTATTTTGACCAACTGATTAAACAAAATTACTCTTATTTCTACATTAGAAGCAGACAAATTCTTAGTGCAATTTAGGTTAGAGTAGGTACCTGCTTAAAATGTTGACATTGATGTGGTGGCAGGCTTTATAATCCATTTGCCAAAAGTGTATTTACTGTTTTAGTACTCCTGTCCTGTGTGGCCTTTTTACAGTGGGGTACGAGGGGTCTGGGGTGGAGCCTGGGACTGACCTGGGGTGGGTGACCCAGAAAAGGTAGCCCTGGAGACACCTTGTGGCAATTCAATTGACATTGAAAAGCTGTTGAAGGTGCTGTTTTGGAGATGATGAAATTTGCTTTTAGAAATAATCTCTGCAATGTAGGCCCCAAAAAGAAAAGCAAACTGAAGATTGGAATAGAGTGAGTTAAACTGCATATGCATTATGTGCTTGTTCAATTTAATACTCCTACCTGTTTGTTTTAGGAAACCTACCTCCACCACATGGTTTTGAGCACTGAGACCAGCTCTTCAACGCCCACTCATAGGTGTCTGATTCCTCTTGAAGTACATTGTTGTGGCTTATTGTTGGAACGGAATCTTCATGAATGATATATTTATATGTTAAACTAGACTTTGTGTCATTCTCCTGAGGAATAACCTTTATAAATGGCAAAACAGAACATAAGTGAATATTAATATTAACATACAATACAATAGATCACCAAAAACTTTACATGAATGAATTAAACACTGTTCCAAAAATAATATTGTGCTTTTCCGCTAATTTTCATAAGCAGGAGGCTAGTAAGAGTTTACTAAATTCACATTTTTTATTGAGTCATCCATCCAAAATATAGGTGACAATTGTTCCCAGATGGTCGGTAAAATGTTATTTGTGGATCCGTTTGTCCCATTTGATTGCTCGTTTTGCAAGTATAGTAAACACAAATGGGTAATATAACTAGTGAAATTAAATAATCATCTGCTTTCTCTTTTAATATGCTGAAAATAATTGAACTCTGGCAATTATGAAACTGTAATTTCAAACGTTTATCTGAATCTTTGAGGAAGAACGTAATACACAGCCACAGTGTAATGAGCTAAGGAACTTTGTATAGCTGATACAATACACACCCTTACTCAAATTCAATACTACAAACTTAATTATAGATATAGTTATCCAGGGTGTCTCATACAGTAACTGGGAGCTATTAATTAGAATCAGAGGATTCTCCTGTGTAAGTACACCATACATAATTCACTCAAGAAAGTTCACTGAGACCATCTGGAAATCATGATTACCAGTACTGAATTAACTGTAGTTTTAATTTGGCCTATTATCTTATTATTTAGTACAGGTAAATCAGTTAAGGACACATTGTTGCTTAACAAAAACAGCTAGCTTCTAGCAAAATCACTGCATGCATTTATAATAAGATAGTGGTAACCCTATCCGTCAAAAGACTGATGCTGCCTAAGTACCTGCCTATTTTAAAATACGGCTCTTTAGCTTACTTAGGGATGAACTGAAGCAATAGTATTGTTTTGCTCAATAGTTCCCGCTTCCCATTTATAACAATGGGAAACACACTGGCAATGACAGACCTGGGACATCAAAATTAGCTTTCCCACGCAATTCCTGCCTCAAGTAAAAATATAAAGAAAAATCTAAAATTCTTGATGTACGTATAGTATAGCATACCAGCACCACGATGGCATTGTGCAAAGGTCCCTCTGTGTGCACTGTTTCAATGTCATCTTCAATTATGTACTCCCACTCTACGCCAAGGTCAATAAACGAGCGGGATTTTGCGTCTTCCCCTTTTCCATTTAGTATGTAATGTCCAGTAGCCTGATTTTTAATAGCTATAGAAAAAAATACATATTGTCAAACCAAATTCTATACTGCAGCTACTTCCATTGCTATGCATATAGAAAAATAAAAATAGAAAAATGTTTTAAGAGTCCTCACATTTAACATAACCCACGGATTTCAGGAGGCTAAAATCAGGGGGCTAAAAATGTATGGCATAAAAAAATTCTAAAATGGTGCGTAAAAAGAACACCAAAATAAACTGTGCAAGATTTTACAGGATGTAAAATTCTCTTTTAAATAAACTTTATAATATGGATCCTCATTACATGAATACAACATAAAATGTATTTTACTATATTCTAACAATGAAAGCATATGAACAAGAGGATTATGTTGTTCTCTGGTATAGTAACACATACGGGCAGATTTATCAAGGATCTAAGTGAATTCAAGGGAATTTTCGAAGTAAAAGAATTCAAAATTCGAAGTAATTTTTTGAATACTTCGACCATCGAATAGGATACTACGACTTCGAATTTACTTTGACTTCGATTCGAAGTAAAAATCATTCGACTAATTGACCATTCGATAATCGAAATACTGTCTCTTTGAAAAAACTTTGACTTCGATACTTCGCCAACTTAAATCTGCCGAAGTGCTATGTTAGCCTATGGGGACCTTCTAGAGGATTTTTCTACGTTTTTTGTATTCGAAGGAAAATCGTACGATCGTACGATAAAATCATTCGAAACGTACGATCGTACGATGAATAAAATCCTCCGACTTCGAATGTCGGAGGATTCTATTCAATGGTCGAATTTCGAAGTATTTTCCACTTCGAAATTCGACCCTTGATAAATTATTCTCCAGTGTGCCACAAATTTGATCTGTAGATTAAAAAGGAGCATGGTTATTTCCCATCCCATCCACTTCTTTCTATAGCTCTTTGCTTGTCTATCAATCTTGGCTTCTCCACACTTACTTGACTACACTTATTCTCCTCATTTCAGATTTCAGTTTCACTTTTACATTTCATTTACATAGCTACAATATTATATGCATATAGTTACCTATTTTAACCACTATGCATCAGGGCATACTTCTGAGCAGCCTATAGAGGGCAGAAAAACATTTCTATTCTAGGACATTGATGGAAAATGTGCAGAAATGTATAACAAGACTAAACTTTTGGCTGTTATTTTTATTATGTTCAGATCCTGCAGAATTTTTGAAAGTTGTCATAACTAGTAGGTGACCTAAGATAGCATCTTTTTGAAAAATATTTGGTATGAACCTGTCATTTGCTGATGCCATCATCTTTTATTTCTTTAGCCAGACAAAGTTATAGCCTCATGCTACATTTATGTTGTGTGTTCTGTCCATTTCTTAATATGCAAATACAGTTTACTAACCTTGTACAATTAAAACAGATTAAAAAATGCTAAGCAAATGCATTATAGAAAATATAAACAATCATTCTGATGCAGTATACTGTATTAGTGATCATTTTCCTACATTTCTGATCCACCCCAATATTAACTACAGGTAAACTCTGACTCATGCGCATCCTTATTCCCCAATTCATATCATATGCCAGGAGAAAGCATATGGACAGTTGTGTTCTGAGCTGAAATTAATTGTTACAGTGCATCAGTACCATTAATAAAAAGTTAACAATGGTTGTTAACTCAATCCCTCCATGTAGTAACACAAGTATAATCTACACAGGTTTAATAACCAACAGTAAACAAACATTTGTTTCCATTATTTGAAGAACAGCATATTAACTGCTTATTGGTTGCTACACCAGAAAAAACTCTGCCCAAATAATTGCTTTTATGCTAATTCCCGTTTATTGCCAACATTTGCACAAAACAGTATGGTCTTCTGCTGTTTCTCTGGGTTAATAGAGACAATCACTACATATAGTGCAAGAAGGGAATTAATCCTAAAATCAAATTGATCTGACAAGAACGGGATACTGTGTTGATGTACTGTATACCTGCAAAATTCTTAATTTACAATACGTATAGATATAGTAAAAAGTTGCCAATTGTTAATTGGCAATCCATGGGTTCTCATATGTGCCCTCATGCCTCTGCACATTGCTTATGCACACAGAACTCAAAGTAGGCATTGATTTTCATATGCGTTGACCATAGCCAGATATTTGAATCTTAAGGTGCCCATATAGGTGCATAAATCAGATACTGATTCAGCCTCAGTGGACAGAGCAGGCCTTGTGTATGACACCCTTCCTGATCAAAATATGATCAAGGCTTGTTTACATACCTATTCGACCAAGCAGAAAATCCTGTCAACTGAGGAGCATAATAACACGTTTAGAGCCATCCTGTGTGCACGTCCCCTTATGTATTGGAAAATTGTATATGGCCTAAGGTGAGCTTGCTAGACAGGACAAGAACTAGGCAACAGTGATCATTTCATTTAGCCCACAATTGAGACTTGTACACTGTTTACACTGCAAATAATTCACTCTATCGAGTTTAATATTTAACCCAACAAGTGTATTTTTTAAATTGTAATATTGGTGTGTAGGCAGCCATCTCAGGTAATTTTGCCTGGTCACATGCTTTCAGAAAGAGCCAGTGGTGCACTGGTAAAACTGGTGTGTTTGCTTCAGAAACTATACAATAGTTTCTACAAGCTTCTGTGTAGCGATAGGGGCAGTCATTCACAGCTGAAAAAACAGAAAAGGCAAAGGTTACAGTAGATAACAGATAAGCTCTGTAGTATGAACGTATCTGTTATCTACTGTGTATCATGTGCTTGAATGGCTGCCCCACGGCTACACAGCAGCTTGTTTAAATAAACTATAGTTGTGTTTCAGAAGCAAACACTGCAGTTTTACCAGTGTAGTACAGCAGTACATTATTTTGTCCTTCCTTTAAAATACTTACATTTTTTGGTATTACTGTTCCTTTAATGTAACTGAAGAAGTCACAGTGGGACATGGATTTTTACTATTACATGCTGTTCCTATATCTACCAGGGAGCTGTTATCTGGTTAAATTCCTATTGTTCTGCTGATGGGCTGCTGGGGGGAGGAAGGAGGTGATATCATTCTGACTTGTAGTGCAACAGTAATGCGTGACAGAAATTTATCAGAGCACACGTCACATGACTGGGGGCACCTGGGAAACTGACAATATGTCTAGCCCCATGTCAGATTTCAAAATTAAATATAAAAATAACAGTTTGCTCTTTTGAAAAACAGATTTCAGTGCAGAAGTCTGCTGGAGCACCACTATTAAATGATGCATTTAAAAAAAAACATGTTTTCCCATGACATTATATCTTTAAAGCATGTGGGGAAAGTAAGGTTTTCTAAAAGGCCTTTCTCCCTCAGATATGGAGAATATATGCAAGTATTTAGTATTCCTATAACAATAGGAAGGTCAGTAGAGCTGCATCACTAAGCAGCCTGGGTGGTAAGGAGGCCTGATGGGCAACATACCAATAAGTATTTAGTTACAGCACGTGCATGTCTTAAAAAGGTGCTTAGAAGAGCACTCTGATCCAGTTTAAGGAAAAATAAATGTAAGATAAACACTGTTCATAAATAGGGCATATTTTTCATGTCAAGTGGTTAGTGAAAGCAAATGTTCATTTGCAGATTACAATACATTTTACAATGACTAAATGCTGCTTTCTCCATGTATCACATTCTGTATGTTATTTATTTTGCTTCATATTGTTGTGTTAACTTTCAGGAATGAGGCCAATCTCCAGGAGAGCAACACTTACCAAGAATATGAGGAGAGGCCTCGTCTTCTTGGATAAACACATGTCTAGCAGCAGGGGGGATGTCAAACATCTTTAGGTATCCTATACATGTGTTGTAATCACAGAAGAAACAGAGAAGAAGAAAATAATAGCTATGGTTAGCATGGAATTAAATAATAGCAGACGGTACGGGAGGAAAAATGGTTAAGAGCAGACAATGGAAAATTAGGAGCATTGTTTTATTACAAGCTTCGGCCCAGTGTCTTGTCTTTCCTACAGGAGAAAGTTAAAAAAAGGTAACGTATACACTCATTAAAAATCTAATGATTATTTTCCAAACGGATGAGGAAAATAACAGAATGGGACAAAATATTCATTTTTCTCATGACTGCCCATGATAAGAAAACTGCATTAAACATTAGTAGTGTTGAAGCAAAGCTTTTTTTTTCTTTTAATCACAGTTCAGACATGGGAAATGAACATTTTGTTTGTTTTTGCAGCAAGGATTGTAAGGTACTGCTGTGGGAGCTTCGACCCCTGGCCTCTATTCGCATCACAGATTATCTGCAATCTGGGATGCCACTTACCCACAAGATTTTTAGAGTGCCTTGACTCAGACAGGGTGATGTTTCGAGCTCCCTTAGGTAATGTGAATGCTCCTCTTGTTTTCCCTTAAACAGAACATCATTAATTAGTGTACTGGCAACAAGTATTATTTTTTCATCGACTATTTTGTATACCTAAAATCTATGCTCGATTCAAAAAGCCAATTTCATAAGAGCATTTTGTGGCCTTTTCATTTATCTTGGTGTCATTTTTGTTAATTAATCGTAATTGTTAAATAAAATATTTATTTTGTGAGAATATTTTCTACAATTTTCCCATTTCCAAAAATCCCATTTTGCAACTTCAAGTAGTACAGAATTATGTTAGGTAGTTTAAGGTTTTATTATAATAATGCATTACATTATTTCGGGGTGTGACCCCTTTCTCAAGCATGCTTGAGAAAGGGGTCACGCCCCGAAACGTTGCATCCACAATAAACGAGCAAGGTTAAACCTGCTAGTAATACCCATGCTGTGCCGGTGTGTTCTGTGTTTACGCTGTTTTTGAGGTTACACAATTCCTCTATCATCGAGCACCTGGGATTCGTTTGATTTTGGACGGCCAGGGTGTGCGAGTGTAAGTTTTTCTTTTTTGTCATTTATGAACACACCCACAAGTGCAGAAACCCTGGAGCTGCCCTGAATATGGTAAAATTGCAGGGTTCCAACAGTTGAATGTGTCAATAGGAACAACTGCTCCAAAGAGTCAGGTGCAAATATTATTTTAATGCTGAGCTTTTAATGCTACTACAAGTACATACAATTGTTGAAGTTGATGTACTGGGTGCAATTTTGCCAAGTGCTACACCCACACGGTTAGTACAGTACAGTGGAATAATGGGAAAATTGCTGCAGCATGGGTAAAAAACAAAAAACCATGGTGATTTGCATTTAACTTTGCACACTGCACTTGTGGTCAGAAATGACCTTTTTAGTCTATGTCACCGTAGCTCATGTAAAATAATAACAATAATAGTCAATGAAAAGATAATAAAATGTAGTGGATGGAGGTTTTTTATTAGATACTTGCAGATTTCATTTTCCATCAACTCGAATTCTTTTTGGCATCTCTTGCTTAATTGTTTTCCTGTAGGAAGAGGTTAATTAAATTATTTAATGCGTGCACTGCCAGTACTAATGTAAAACAATAAAAATAAATAAATAAAAAAGCTGGAACATTTTCTTTTCAGTACAGAAGGATGCTGGGTTCATAGTGCCACTGCTGTGAATAAGAATAAAATGCTGTTTCAAATAAGGCAAAGTACACTATCTAATTTCTGTAAATAAAAATACCATTCAAACAAAAGACCAAGGGGTAAAAGCAATCAGAATACAATTGTTCAATAGGTCTATGCCTTGCGTGAAATACAATTTTTCATAGAATATTAGGCTAAACATTTTAGTGGCACACGTCATATTCAGATTTCTAACAGAAGGAATCAAACAACTCAGTTCTACAAATGGTTTTTCCAGGAACCAGCTTTACGTTTAAAAATGAACCTAGTTGACTCTATACTATTTTATAATCGATAAACAAGAACAAATGCAAATAAAACTTTAATCAAATAATATAAAATTCTATCTATAAGGATACATGAGCTAAATCTGATGCTTAAGCTACGTGTGGGAACAAATGGTAAACCGAAAATGCTAGACAGCCTTAGTCCAAGACTAATATTGGACTTTAAGGGGCAGATTCACTAACTTCGAGTGAAGGATTCGAATGAAAAAAATTCGAATTTCGAAGTATTTTTTGGGTACTTCGACCATCGAATTGGTTAAATTCGTTCGAATTCGAACGAAATCGAACGAATCGAAGTAAAAATCGTTCATCTATTCGACCATTCGATAGTCGAAGTACTTTCCCTTTAAAAAAAACTTCGACCCCCTACTTCGGCAGATAAAACCTACCGAAGTCAATGTTAGCCTATGGGGAAGGTCCCCATAGGTTTGCTAACCTTTTTTTGATCGAAGGATTTTCCTTCGATCGTTGGATTAAAATCGTTCGAATCGTTCGATTCGAAGGATTTAATCTTCGATCGAACGAAAAATCCTTTGAACGATCGATCGCAGGATTAGCGCTAAATCCTTCGACTTCGATATTCGAAGTCGAAGGATTTCAATTCGAGGGTCGAATTTCGAAGTATTTTTAACTTCGAAATTCGACCCTTAGTGAATCTGCCCCTAAATGTAAATTTAATATATAACAATAGGTTCAGGAATTATGAATTCATAATGTATTTTATCTAAAACTGATTAATAGTATGCTTTCATTAAATATTTTAATTATGGCTGTGTTTCAGTAATTAAACATGTTTGTCATAAGATACATGCAGAAATCCAAGATTAAAAAGAGGACCAATTTGCAGCTTAATTTGCATTGATTAACCTATCAGAGCTTGGAATGCATTAAATGGAATGTCTGGGCATAACTGAAAAAAATAAACTTTTTAATTGCTAAATTTAAGTACAGGTACTGAATCCGTTATCTGGAAACTCATTATTCAGAAAGCTCTGAATTATGGGAAGGCCATCTCTCATAGACTCCATTTTAATCAAATAATACAATTTTTAAAATGGATTTCCCTTTTCTCTGTAATAATAAAGAAGTATCTTGTATTCAATCGCAACAAAAGATATTATAAATCCTCATTGAAGGCAAAACAATCCTATTGGGTTTTTTGATGTTTCAATGAAGACTTTAGGTATGGTGATCCAAATTACGGAAAGATCCCTTATCTGGAAACGCATTCTGAATAATAGGTCCCATACCTGTACTTAGATGGAATCATGATTTCAACAGAATCTACAACTTGGCAAAATTTCTATATCTTTTACATGATGGAAAGTCATCATTGAAATAAATGAAAATATTTTGGTATTTGAATCAACCATTCTATAAAATGATTCTAAAAATAATTTATAACCTTTCTGACTGATTAAATGATAAGCAGGAAAAATTTGTGTCTTTGATTGCAATATGTTAAGAAATGTCCCCCAATATTTATTTTTTTTGGCAGTTTTTCAAACAACGCATTGTTAACATGCATCATTAGGTATGTAGAAATATGTATGTTATTACCAGATTTTTTAGGTGTTCTTGTGAATGTTCCCTTTACAGTACGACAATGGGCATTGTCTCCTCCACAAACACCACACTTATCATCCACCTTATTGGAACCTATTTCCTTGTCACACCCAACTTTCTGTTAAAGAGAAATTCAAAGGAAATATTAAATTTAATCTCAAAACACAATTAAAATGTGCGTAAATAAAAAAAAAATTTTCTATACAACAAAGAGAAGTCTTGGTCAGGGGGTCAACTGGATATTAACAGTAATCATAAAAAAAAGCAGAGCAATATATTGCTTTATATATATATATATATATATATATATATATATATATATATATATATATATAAAACACTTACTTTATTCAATATATATAAATATATGTGTGTGTGCGTATGCACTAATATATGATTGATATTACAATGGAGTACAATCAGAGTATATCCATTACATAGACATTTTGATTTTTTTATGCTAGCAAGAATCCCATAATTTTCTGCATTATTGTAGAAAAAACTTACAACGCATTCTCCTCTCACACAGATGCTGTGTGGGTCTTTGTAGGAGCAGCGAGTCCCATCATGAGCAAGCTGTTTCATTGATGCAATGCTTCCAGTTTCTTTAGACTGACAAAAGAGCTGACATCGTTTACTGGCTGTTTCATACAGAACACATGGAAAAACAAAGCTCGTGAAAGAATCCTACTTTAGAATACATGAACATGACAAATAAGGGAAGCAGTCACATTAATGACAAAAGATGTTTAAAGGATGTCTCTGCAATGAAATTGTCTTGCAGAATTGTGCATAATACAAAAGAGTAGCTATACTGCCACAGGTATCATACTGTGTAGGCTATGAGCGTCTTCTAACACCATAATAATAATTAAATTTTTCAGTAGCATTTAATTAATTACTCTAATAATGAAACATAATATAACATAATAAAACTCTTGCTGCTTATAGGAGACTATTTTACAGGGTGGATAGATAACACATAAAAGTATAATAGATGCACAATTTTTACTGAAAAAGTTTTATCTGTCAGTTGTAATTTCCTACCATCAGGATGTTCATATGGAAGCCAGTGGTGTTTGGCATTCTGGTACTCAAAGTTCGAGTTTCGTTGCTGACACTGTTGGGCTCTGAAATCTTCGAAGTGCTTGGGGCATTCATCAGTATTACACAGTTGATATTCATAGTTCAAACCAGAGCAGTCCTGGCCACCATTAACTGGCCTATTGAGGTTTGTGGGAAAATAAGACAATTACAAAACCTTACAAAGCAACATTTACAAGATGTAGTAAATTTTAAAAAAAATCTTTTTCAACTACAGTAGAGAAGGAAGGTGACCAATGACCAACAGTTGCTGATTAGTGATGGGCGAAAAATTTTCGACATTTCATGAATTTTTTGCCTTTTCATTAATTTTTCGGGGAAGCGAAACTGCACATATTCGCACATCACTATTGCGGATGCCTTTTTGTGTTGGATGTCTTTTGCTGTGCCAAACTGTACCAAATATATAAAACAGCCATTTATATTAACAGGGCTACAGCTGTGTGTGTTGGAGTTAGGCCAACATAAAATAATGTATCTCACATGTTTTCTTTATACACTGCACATTATGTAAATAAATCAAATATTCAGACTTGCCAGTTCGGTTTTTAATAAGAAAAAAATCATAGTTTTTCCAAGAATGATAGTGGTAGCACTATAAGGAATGCTCAAATGAAATGCAAAATCTATTCCCATCTGCTGTCAGTGGTAGGTATTGAAAGCAAGTAAAGGAACAGCAGCTTCCAATTATGGCTTAGTGGATTTTCAGTAATACTCTATCTCCATTATATGTGCTTTGCTTTACTGTACATAATGATGACAAAAATCAAAAAAAATTACAGTTACAGATATAAATAAATACACATGCACACACTCAGGCCAGGCAATGGCTGATGGATAGTGAATTAAAAAACATTTAACTGTAGTTGTTCTTGACATCATGTCATAAAAATCCTCCAGTATGTAAATATATTGTTTTCTACACTAGCTTATCTAACACTATAACTATTCAAACACATAACTAGAAAAACACTTTCTACTATATCACATCCGCTGCATCTCTGGAATATTAGCAACTAATGTATCAATTCTAACAGAAGTTTAGAACAGTTTACAGGGTGGGCCCCCTACACCCCCCTACCCCACTGCAGAAGGTGAAAAATTAACCTTTTAGATTCATTAGAAAAAGAGTATTTATTTCTGGTGAACAATCTGAAATCAACAGAAATGAAAAAAAGTGTTGGAAGTGAACAACCCCTTTACTTGTGTGCACTAGTTTTGAGTCAAGCACACAGAAGAAATTGTGGGGGAGCACAAAGCAATTTGTTTGAAAACACAACATTTTGCATTTTATCTGACCTGAGCACACAGTTTTTACAAATTCAGACACACATTTTTTTTTTGCGCACATACAGAAACCAAGAAGGAATTAGAGGGAGCATTGCATACAAGGTGGCTTTTAGGTTTTTTGCCCATCACATTTTTCCACCACTGGAAAAGTCTGAAATTGCGCCTTTCATCTTCCATTACGGGCAGTGGGAATTAAGTGTGTTGATTACTGCAAGAATCAGTATGTAATTGGGCACACAGTTTTGTACAGTTCGACTTACATTGGGTTGTTACACTGTCGTGTTCTGAAACGAACACCTATACCGCAAGTCCTCGAACAAGAGCCAAATTTTGTCCATGATCCCCAATGTCCATCTTGTTTTACTTGGTTCGTAGTCTTCCACATGCAGTGACCCTTGTAGCACCACTAAACATAAGAACATTAATATATATTTTAGGTTATTATTACATATATACATCACAATGGATAACTGTATTTCATTTATCTATTTTTCTCTCTCTCTCTCTTTCTCTTAGCGTTATGATTGGCATTTAAGAATAAAACTTGCTGATTACTTTACAATATGTATGTCGCAACCTACTTGATTATGGAGTCAAAGTATCTGTCATTTAAACTGGGTTGGCAGTATTTTGATGTTGCAATGAGCTGGAGTAGAAACAGTGGGAATGACAGATCACAGGAAAGCTTGTTGGACGGTGCAGGAATAGCTAGGCTGGTGGATGACTTAGGAGGTTATTTTCCATAAAATTATGCTGCATGGGTCTTTTTATGTGAGATTTATAAGATTCCTATCATTCACATTGAAGTGTTAGTATCAATTTAAAAATGGGCACATAAGGTTACGTTAGAACTGGTATAAGAAAGGCCAATTTTTGCCCTACTTCCCAATAATTCAGCCTACCAATAAATAGCAGGCTTGCTCTCATATAAAGCATCATTAAATAGTGTTGCTTAATTATATTCTAATTTCACTTACAGCTTTTGGTTCCAATGATAAAAGTTTGCTAATATAATGTAAAATAAGGTTAAATTACTGAAGTCGTTGAGTTTTTTAAAAGTCATATCTTAAAATATCATATTTTATGTAGCATCTATAATATCACTTGTTCCCCCCCCACATGATCACTTGATTTCATATAATACCTTTTTCCAATTGTTCTCAATTCATTTATAATGACATAGAATTGCAATATAATGACATTATATTGTGATGATACACAAAATATTATTTTTTATTTTATCATGTTTTAACACTACTGCTTGTTTGTATGTGGGGGGTAGGATAGATATAGTGAATAAAGTACCCCCTATTGTAAAATATAAGGATATTAGAGGTTACCGAAAGTACGAGGCCGAAGGCTGAGTGTTTTTATACAGGTCATGAAACTCCGAGGTAACTTATAATATCCTAATATTTGCAACTGGGGGTACTTTATTTATTATAATACACAAATTTCAGTGAGTCATGTGACAGAAATGACATCAGAACTCACCGTTTATAACTGATGTCATCAGAACTCACCGTTTATAAGAATATAATTTACAAGATATTCATGGCTTTTGTGTATTATATTTAAATATACAATCCAGACTTATTTTCCATCCATCAGTACGTAAATATAGAATTTTGTTACTGTGAAATGTGACAGATACATAGGTAGTAGATGGATTATCAGCTTGTGCTTCTACCTTCTACACTCAAAAAGCCACTCAGGAAGAAGTAGATGTAAATGATGTTCATGTTATGTAAATCTCTGTGTAATCAATGGATCATAATAATAATTGTTTCCCAGTAGATTATCAGCTTTACAACATAGAAGCTGAGTATTGGCTATTATTTTGATTTGTTATCTAGAAAGCGATTATCTGTATTACGATAAGAAATGTATACAATATACAAAATTTTATGTAGTAGTATGTGGGCTAGACATGTTGTCAGTCTCCCAGGTGCTCCTAATCATGTGACTTGTGCTCTAAAAATTTCAGTCACTCTTCACTGAAGCATTGTAAATTGGATTTATATCACCCCCTCATTTCCCCCCAGCAGCCCATGTGCAGAATAATGGGATGGAAACCAGATAACAGCTCCCTGACACCTGCATTGCTAAAAATGCTTGCTGTTCTCATATCTAGTGGTAGATATAACAGCACTCAGTGCTAAAAATCCAAGTCTGGCTAACCCAAGTTGAAGTGCTATCTCTTTCTGAAAGCACATGAACAGGCAAAATGACTTGCCTACACACCAATATTACAACTAAAAAATACATTTGTTTATTCAAGAATACAATTTTAAATGATAGAATGAATGTACACAGTGAAATTTAGTAATACAAACTATACCATAAAAATCATGAATCCCCCTGCAGATCCCCTGTTCTAAAGTACAAATGTTAGGGTTCAGACCTGGATCCAACCGCATTTGTGGTGATCATTAGAATATGATTAGAATATCAAATATAGCAAAGCAGCATTCACCTTAAAGAAATACAGTAACTGACCTTCATGCTGGAACCCCACATCCATAGCTCTAAGCCCCCATAGGATAGCCAACACCTCAGACTTTTCCAGTAAAATTGACTAAAAAAGTAACCATTGTGAAAATAAATATTGCTGTTCTTAAAACATGCACCTTTGGAATCTAGATACCTGCATTGGGTTTGGTTCCCACAAAATACCTGCAAAGCAGTTGAGTTTCGGTGGAAGTACCAGATCACTGACTGTGCAGATGGTCTGCACGTACTCTACTCTGCACGCTGTATTTTTGTCCCACCTCTCTGATCATAAAAATTATTTTTTTCCCCATGACCTGGTTTATCCACCTCTGGAGTTATGTTACTTCCAATTCACGGTGCTGTCACTGTTTTTCTGTTCTTGGATTAGAAAGCTAGTTAAACCATTTTGGGTATGGGGATGGGCAGATCTGGGTTGGGTGCCTGAGTTGGGGTATGGATCTGCCCATTTGTACCTGCTCAAGACTCTACCGGAAGCCATTATGTGAATAAGCCAGCCCAATAACATAAATGTTTTTTGTGGCAAACCAGAAGTTCTTTGCAGTGTCTCTTATTTATACAGACCTTTCCAGGAGCACATTCCGTTCCATCAAGAGGGGGTCCCTTCTTGGTTTTACAGAAATAGGGATTATCAGGATGGTTGCACCACAATTGTTTACAAGGCTCAAATGTTCGGAACTAAAATACAAAAAGTAAATATCTGAGTACAGCTCTAGAGAAAACCTGTAGAGATACAATAATACCTAAAATGCTCAAGATCAAAAACAAATGTTGACATGCAATATTTATAAATGGTTTTAAAGGACATAATTTACTTTTTAGCATCTAATTTCATCTACATTCTGTATGCATACTGAACGCATTACTGTGACTCAATGGGTAACATTTAACAATTGTCACACAAGGTAAATTTTCAGTGTTCCAAAGTAGTAAAATAAACTAAATATTTCTTGAAAACAACCAGAAAGTATCCCTATTAAAAACATAAATGTTAACACATATATTAACATGGAAAAGCTTAAATGACCCTGTCCTAAGCAACCCTTGTAGAAATCTATGAAAAATACATTAATCACAGCATGTTATCAGTGTATACAATATGCAGTATTGAATACTTGTGTATATGAAAGGTTGGACACTCCTGGGGGCCTCCTTAGCATATTGGGAAAACATCTGTATAGCTGTCAATAAAGCATGTTGGCTTAATTCCTTATTGTCTTAAGTATATAAAGCACTTCTTCATTAACTCCAGTTATTCCTACATTCAACTTTGTTTAACATAGTGTGCCAATTACATGGTAAAGAATGTACTGTATTTATTTCGTTTTTTGTTATTTTTCATGAATGATATAGTTTTGATACTATCATGCCATTGTCTCCTTTGCAACATATTTTCTTCATCTGCATAACATTTGTTGTCATTTTGATTCATTTGTTTAATATGAAAATCAAATAAAATATTTTAAACATCAGAATGTACTGTATTAAGGAGAGGGTTTATTTAAAAAGCTGTTATCAGTAATGGATTTACTCTCATGACTGCCCTCAAGTCAATGGATGGTACAACAACATAATTCTTTGTACAGATATGGGATCCCTTATCCAGAACCCTGTTATCCAGGATGCTACCAATTACTGCATTATCTCAATTTAATTCATACTACACTATAAAATATTTTTATGGTTATATTGTTAAAAATGCTACTACTTTGCCATTTGGTCCGACTTTAGCCCGACTGAGATTCTCCCTAAGCTACGGGGTTGGTGAGTTACATTTATAAACAACAGTAAAACCACAAAAGTTTGTGTACGTGTATTGTAAAGTTTGTTCAAATGAGATTTTCTTTCAAAAGCAGTTTTTGGGTGGACGCTCCTTTAAAGGAAAACTATACCCCCAAAATGAATACTTGAGCAACAGATAGTTTATATCAAATTAAGTGGCATATTAAAGAATCATATCAAACTGGAATATATATTTAAGTAAATGTTGTCCTTTTACATCTCTTGCCTTGAACAACCATTTTGTGATGGTCTGTGTGCTGCTTTAGAGATCAAATGACCTGAAATATTACAACTCCAACCCCCACATGTAATAAAAGGCACAATTTGCCCAGGAGCAGTAACCAGTAGCAACCAATAAGATGTTTGCTTTTAAACATGTGACCAGGAAATTCTACCTGCTGATTGGTTGCAATAGGTTACTGCCCCTGGGCAAACTTAGTGCCTTTAATTACATAACCCCATAACTGTAACAGGAAAAAGTGTGGAAGCAAAAGACAGGTCTCTGTCTGTTTATTGGCTCATGTGACCTAACAAGTACAGTATAGTTTGTTTGGTAGGTTTGTATGCACCGTGAATCATACAATCCCAGGGGGCTGCCCTTATTTTTTACAATCGCTATTATCTATTTAGGATTACCCAATGGCACATACTACAAAAAAAGGATATTATTATGAAAATGGTTTATTTACATGAAGCCAGGTTTTACATATGAACTGTTTTATGCAATATATTTTTATAGAGACCTACATATAGTTTTCCTTTAATAACTGTGATCAACTAAATTGACTTAACGGTCCACAGCACACAAGGTACATGAGGCAAAAAAAAGACATAAAAAGAGACATGGTTCGAGAATAAAGAAAATATTTAAAATGTAGCATACTGCAGTGCACATTTTGTAGCCAACACCAAAGTCGAATCTGCATTGTTCATCCATAGAATAGTTAATTCCAGGAAGATCAGGGAGTTTAGGCCAGTCATGTTCAAAAGGGTCGTCCAGAAGGCAATCATATGAACTGAAGAATTAAATAAATCACATGAATTAAACAATGAAATGGAAAAAAGTTGCTCTTATTTGATTCATAACATTTTAACTGATTTGTACAAGAATCCTATGCAGATCAAAAACCCAACAGAAAAAAACAGTAACACACACAAAAAACATTAAAGAGGGTAGTTCACGTTTAAGTTAATTTTCAGTATATCATGTCCTATGTCTAGCAATTTTGCAGTTGGTCTTCATTATTTACTTTTATGTAAATAGTTTATGCATCTTTCAAGTTTTCAAATGGAAGTCACTGACTGCCAACAGAAAAAAAACATTGCTCTGTTAATTTATTGTTTTATTATTATTGTTCATTTTTATTTGTTTTTATTTTAGTCCCTCTCCATATTCCAGTAGCTCATTGAAACCTCTGCCTGGCTGCTAAGGTAAAGTAGCAACCACAAAGCTCTTGAAGTTACAAACTAAAGAGCTGCTGAACAAAAATCAACGAAAATGCAAATATCAATGTCTATGTCATACTAAAAGTTAATTTAAAGGTGAACAACCCCTTTAAAAATAGTATAATATTTACTGTTTGACAGACAGATGCTGAGACATTTACTTGAAAAAACAAAAACAGGAACTATTAGAGTTGTGATACATAGGTCCTACTTTCAATTTGCATATTGTAATCATCTTCAACTACAAAGTTATTTCTTGCAGTCAACAACATCCTTATACTAGGAATGTAAGAGTCAAAGAATCTAGGGATCTAAATCAAACTAAATTCTTTGTTTAGTTTATATTTGTTTGGCACTGAATACACAATGCTAAATAAACAGCATTTCTGTTTATATTTCAGTCTAAACATGCTATTTTTATGTGACAGAAAGCATAATTATTTAATTGAAATTTAGAGCTAAGTAACCATAAAATACTTAAATGCTTCCTAGAGAACAAATTTACTTACTGTATGTATCTTTTTAGTTCTTGACCACTGCACCGAGACCAATGATATCGATGAAATGCTGCCTGCACCAGGGGAGCCATAACACTGCCCATAGCTGTTTCATCCCCGCATCTGTTTCCTTGGCCATCATGTTCCATTCCCAGCCTAGGATTATATATTTCAAAATCGTTTGGTAAGAACTTGTCTTTTTTTCTGCAGACACTATAAAACCATATAGGTATGTATGTGTGCGTGTGTATATATATATATATATATATATATATATATATATATATATATATATATATATGAAGTTGCATCACAAAATGCATAGTAGTTCTTTATTTCCTCTTCTCCTTTGTATAAGTATTCGAATTACAAAGATGGAGTCAGGATAAAGCAATCTGGTTTTGAATATTGTTATACTTTGTAGAAGGTGGCATATTATTTCTGCACAGGTTTCACTATATACAGTGCAACATCATTAAGTGCTGATTACAAACAATCAACAAACAATTAAACAATGTTTATAATCATTTATTATAAATAGGTTATTCTTGACTTTATGATACACACACTATATACACATTTAATCTGCAGTTTGTTTATTTTGTCATTAAGCTAACTGTAAATTATATCCCTAAAAATTATGCATTCTGATTTAAAGAAATCCAAAACATTGGTAGATGGCTGTCACCTTTTACCAGAACAACAACAATTAAGAGTATATTTTCCCACTTGTTTCCATTCACATAAAAGCAGTTATAAAAGATATTCAGGGGAATGTAATAAAAGTCGCAAAGAGCAAAACAATTCGCACCAATAAGACTAAAAATCCACATCTCGCAATGTAATATTGTTCCTTAAACTGTTATTGCATTGCGAATTTTAATTGCGCATTGCGAATTCTAATTGCACACTCATAAGAAGTGCTTGAAGGTGTCGTAATCTTTTGGAGCAAACATAACGACTTTTTCAGTAAGAAGTTTTATTACATTGACTGCACATTGGCGCAAACTATAAGATTCGCAAACGGTCTTTCACTGTCGGAAGTGGTCGCTAAACAGTTTCCGGGCTCGCAAAAGCTATATTAAATTCGCACAAAGCAAAATTTGTTCGCGCAAAGGCATAACTTTTCGTATTGCGAATAGTTTTTCCTTTAGCGATTTTAATTACATTCCCCCGATTGTGTGAAAGATATCAACAAAGCGCAGATTTACTGTTGCAGAAGTGTCTTTATTCACATGTTTTGAGCTACACAAATTTTTTTTAGAAAACAAAAAGGTTGTGTAGCTTGACAAATGTTGTGAATAAAGGCACTTTTGCAGTAGTAAATCTGTGCCTTGTTTCCCCAATATATCTTCTTGAATGCATTTATCTGTGTATACTAATGATGTGCGGGCCCATGAATTCCCTTCTCAACCTCAGGTTGGGTTGGGCCCAGGCTAAGAATGGGTGAGTTAAGGCAGGTGTGGGTTGAAAAGTTTCCATCTCTCTGCCTCTTTATTCCTGTGTGTGGGGTCCTGGTCCTCCACTCTTGCACTCCTTCAATTCCCCTCTCCCTCTCATATGTCGCTAACAACATGGCTATGACTGGCTAAAGATGGAAGGGCCACACCTGAACTAAAGAGGAAAACAAAGTTGACAGATTGAGGTAAGGTGAAAGAAATGAGACAAGGAACTGAAGAAGGTAAATTAAAGGGAAAATAACTGTTGAGAGGAAAAAGAAATACAGGGGTTGCAGACAATGTACAACAAAGATGTCATACTGAAAAGATGCACTAATAAGCATTATGATTAATGTCGATTATAATGAATAATAACCCCCAAATAAAATTGATAAAAACTTCAATCACCTCAGAGCTAAACAACCTGTATAAAACATGGCCATGTAACTCCTCAGTGACATCTAATATCTTTTAAATTGAAGTAAGGGTTAACTTATCCAAATATATACAGTTTAGAGGATAGATTTTTCAGCTATAAATAATAGTGTTGCACAATCTTACTCTCAGTGTTCTCCATTCAGTTCCCCGTCATCTTTCTCCAGTAAACTTACTTTCTTGTAATACCAAGATGATAATGATATAGGTTGCAACATACTGAATGATTCTGAAAAGACATGCATGGGATGGTGGGGGAGGGGGGGGTGAAAGGTGGTGCAATATACTGATGAATATACTTTCCCTAGTATGTTTATAATCTGGCCAGGCAGATTTATGACGCTATGAGCCAAGATGCAATGTGCTAGCCTAAATTTCCAAGATACAGTATATGCCGCCAAATTTAACTCACTCACTTAGGAGTACAAAATGTACAATTCACAAAAACATATGTAAAATGCACAAAGAAAAGTCATTGCAATATGCACTAAAAAGCATTTACGTTGTAGTTTGATACTCCACAGCCAATTTGTAGCTGTCTTTATTTTATATCTTTTGTATTTTGTAAAGACTTTTTTGGCCTGCACTTCTTCACATGAACTGCTAGTTTCTAGGTTCTTTTTCACAAATATTTGCAGATGCAAGCAAAAACCAGCTGCTCAGTTTGATCTGTTCCTGTCTCAAAAAACTGGAGTTTTGATTAGGGATAATATAATAAGTGACAATATTTGCTACAGATATAGTAACAAATAGCAACCAAGGTGCATTTATTGGTCACATGTCTGGTCACTATGCGTTACTAGATCTGGGGAAACGGTGTGTATTTTATTATATTGCCTTATAATTGGTAAATTAACTTGCTAAATAAAGTCTCCATTAACCCAACTGAAACTCTTTGATGCCTATTTATTAAGCCTTGAATTTTTCTGGTCAAGTTTTTAAGGGGAATAACGTGAATTTTTACTTATTTTTATTATTAATTATGCTCCAATGCTGCTAAAAATCTGAAAATACTCCAGCTAAAACCTTTCGAAGTCATCTAAAAGTCAATGGTAGATGACCCTTTTACAATTGGAAGATGTTTTTTGCCTTCATGATCTTTAAAGGGTTTCGGGTTGTTTGACGTTGGTTTTCAAAAATTCAAGACATGTACATGTAGAATTTTTGTTTGGAATATTTTAGTAAATGAAGCCAAATCGTGGTTGGAAGTTAGGTTGAATATTAATTTTTAAAAAAAAATACCCCCCCCCCTTTGTGTGACTTCGTAATTCATTTTAATACAAAGATGTATTCTTGATTTTGTCATGAAATTAAAATGTCATTGCAATTAATATAAAAGCATAAAGGCTCCTCATAAATAACTTTATTATAAAAGTGCTCCAAAATGTAAATACCTTAATGACAGCAATCCAAATAATAGAACAGCAAAAAGAAAGTTAGTGGAAATCCCACACCCCCTGGCAATATGGGGACTAATTAAATGTTATCCAGGGGTTTCCAAGAAATCCTTATAGTAGGGAATTAATGCATTTTACTAAGTCCTATACCACTGTAGAGGTGATGTAATGCTTTGGGATCAATGCACAGCCCTGTGCAATGAACTTCAGTGCACCTAACCCCTCTTTTACCAAGAAGAAATGGGATTCCCTGATTTCCTTTCTATGACAAGGGGGTGGGTTCATACAAATATCCCCTCTGCTAGGTGGATGGAGAAAAAAATGGTGCCCCCTATGCATCCCTTCCCATATAATAAGTAGCAAAGTATGGGGTTTTCCATATATCAAGATATAATTAACATTACCCCTGTACTATGACTCCTCACCTCTTTGTGCCAGTGGTTTTAGGAGTCAAAGTTGGTACCTTAACCTCCTAAGTCCTGGGGTGAGGGTCCATCAAGTTTTCTATAAATAAAATAAAAGGATAATTGTTTACCACCTAAGGACCCTTCAGCATAGTCAACCAAATTCTCTTATGCTAATTTCCCCAATGAAAAATAAAGGTGGCACTAACAAAAACAAAATACCAGATAATAAAAAGAAATGCTTTTCTTCCTTGCACTCCATAAGAATAACAGCAGGGGAACCTGGGGATGCATTGCATATTCCAAAATGGGCAACATTCCAAAAACATCCTTAGAATCAAGCCTGTTCTAGAAGGTGAAAAGTTGAACTCCATATACCTAGCAGCAGCCCAGAAATAACATTGCCCTACTTGTATCTTCTATGAAACTGGAAATCGTTTTGCAGAGGATACATTCATGGAGATCCTTTCTCTCTCGTGTCACATGATTCATAATGTGCAAATGCTTATCCTTTTAACTGACCCTCAATGATAAATTATGATGGAAATGCTGCCATATGTAATAATAGTCTACAACCCATTTTTTGTAAAGAAAAATGTATGCAAATTGTTTTTAATCAGTAGAACACAATGGATTCCTGAAAATCTGCAGAGCCATCATGGTTTTTACAAATGTGTATGGCAGCAAGCAAAACTTACACATGGCCAGTTTCATGTGCAACCACAAAAGCAGATGAAAATCCATCTTCATGATTCAGAGTACAGCTTCTCATTGGATGACACATGCCTGTCACTGGGGCATATCCTGTATCAAAGAGGTTTTTATGAATACAAGAACTTCCACACACAATAATAATCTCAAATCACAACAAAACAGCTAAATCCACCTTGCCGTTGTCTAAATCTGCAGCGTTGTTGTCTTTCAGAGTTTCTCTGTATGTAAGGTTATCATTAATTGTGAGGCTTATTAGCTTTACTTTTTATTTTTATATAAAAAATGACATTGAAATGGCTCATGAATTGGTACATTAAATATAATTACATTTCAAAATTTACACATTCGAATTTTAATTCCCCTATTCGAATGTAAATTTGAATGTGAGATTTAGCACACCTTGAAGATGTAAATAGTCCTAATTCGAATATTCGCCACCTAAAACCTGCCGAATTCATGTACAAGTCAATGACAGAGGTCCATTGAGCCATTTGGAGATGTTAATAGCCTTCCTGACATTTAAGGGTTTTTTTCTGGAGAAAAACTCAATTCGTATGAATTGAATATGAATGAATATAATTAGAATTTTTGAGTCGGAACCATTCAATAGAATAGTAGACATTCAGATTTTTATTAAATAACCTCCCAGTCGAATTGTGAGTATATTTGAATTAAAAAGATTCACATGAATTTAAAATTTGACCTTTTATAAATGGGCCTCTAAAAGTCACCTTTGAGTTCCAAGACCTGTATATATGCACAAGGCTGAAAATATGCCCATTCAATATATATATTTATTTTTTGAATATGTAATTCTTAATATCCTTTTTTTCTCTAAGGAGGCCACCCAAATAAGAATAATGTGTACAGATCCCTGTAGCAATTTTTTTTTTAAACAGATAGGGAATAATAATGTCACAAGTTACACCATATCATTGTCATAAAATCATGAGGGTAACTGTAAAGCTATACAAATATTCGGAATGGTAAAGGTGCAGAGATAACATATTGACAGCAATTAAACAGCTACTGTCTTAACTTTTAATATGACGTAGGCATTGATATTCTGTGACAACCTGATATTGGTCTTCATTTTTTATTTTTTGAGGTTTTTCAGTTATTTAGTTTTGTGTTCATCAGCTCTCCAGTTTGCTATTTCAGCAGCTACATTGCAGTTTCTAATTCAAACCACTACCTGGTTGCTATGGTAAATAAGACCCTAGCAACCAGGCAGTGGTTTTAATGAGACACTGAAATATGAATAGCAGAGGAAAAATAGGATTAGATAGATACATTGAATAGATAGATGATAGATGGATAGATAGATGATAGATAATAGATAGATAGATGATAGTTAGATGGATAGATAGATAGATAGATAGATAGATAGATAGATAGATAGATAGATAGATAGATAATAGATGATAGATAGATAGATAGATAGATAGATAGATAGATAGATAGATAGATAGATAGATAGATAGATCGATAGATGATAGGATAAAAATAACATTGATGCCTTAAACTGAAATAGTTTATTTTGGCTTCTGGGGTCAGTGTCATTTGAAAGCTGGGATAAGGCAAAAGATGACAAAAAATTCAGAAGCTAAAAACAATAAATAATGAAGACCAACTGCAAAGTTGCTATTAATACTAAAAGTTAATTTAAAGTATATAGTTGACTTAATCCAACCAGTAAGAAAACGAGGGACCTCATAAATGAGACCCAGTAGGCACATTTCAAGAAAGTTGACTTGAGGCAAGGCAAGATGGTCACTCAAACTATTTACCACTTTCATGTAGATTTTTTCAACCCTGGGACAAGCCCAAAATCCAAATTGGGGACATCACATGGACTTGTCTGGAAACACCTTGTGCAGTCTAATAGGTGTGTAGTAGTAATGGTGATGGCTTACAATTAAAATAAGAGCTTTTCTCTAGTGGAGGTTAAAAAATGACATGCAAATTCTGTGGAAAAAGTAGTACTTATGTAAATTTGAAACTGAATTACGTTGAAAGGCATGTTTCAGGTATATGTATGTAAAAGAGTTTATTAGTGGGGATAGTACAGAGATGCTGTTTGTTTAACCTGTTACAATAACTCTTCAGCTTTTTAGCTGGTTGTTCTGCCTGCCTGTCTGCTACACTGTTGCTGCTACCTATTGCACACTAATTTTGATACACTACCTTGCATTCCAGCTGGGCCAAAATCTTGTCTGGTCAGAAAAATGGCGTGATCATGATGTTCAGAATGGTTGGGATCTGCCTTCTGTTGTTGGTTTGCCCAGCGGCACACATTATCTAAACTCCTTGATGGGCTGCCCCTTTCAATCAAGCTAATAGACTTGAAAAAAGTAAGGTGGACAGTAAGACATAATATTATAAATGAGATACAATACAATGCTTTTGTGTTTTACGCTTCTATTACTTCACATTTAGGGGGTTATTTACTAAACTGCGAATGCAAAAATCACGAAGAATTCAATGTTTTTTTTTTTTATAAAATTGGACTTTTTCGGAATTTATTAAACCCTGAGGATGAAAAAGTCAGAATCTGAAAATCCGCATCTTAGAACTGTCAAGGTTGCATATAAGTCAATGGGAGAAGTCCCAATGATTTTTTGATGTGCGCTGGGTTCCGTGCAATACCCTGAAGTTTTCGGGTGAAAATTCCGAAAAAATGGTGAAATTCGTGAAAATTGGATGAAAAAATCTGAAAAATCATGAAAATCAGATTTTTTCCTGTATGCAAATTTTCGGGAAAATGTAATCATAAATAAGCGTAAAAACCCAAAGCGGATTTCATCTGAGTTTGTGGCAGAAAATATTGAGATAAATTCAGTAGAATCATTCAATCAATAATGATGTTAAAAAATAAATCAGATCTGTGTAATTTGGGCATCCATGTGCATCTCCAAACAAGACCTTATCAGCTTGTCCATGTGCACCCACCTATGCAGCTATTTTGTCAGCCACTGGGACTTCTTTACAAATGGATCAGTAAGACCTCCATCTGCATTTTTAATACTTTCCCAGTACAGCTACAGCAAATGATTTATTTGCAGTGCCATATAGCTGGACAATACACCCCAGAGTTTAAATCCCTTTACACAAACTAACACATTAACACAAACAAATATTCTAAGTTTCCGACTATTACATTCAGCTTTGTGCTTAATTGCAATCAGAACTGGGTCCTAGTGCCACACTGCTCATTTTTATTATCTACATACACAATTACCCACCTTTACAGTAACAACAAAAAAAACACAAAAAATTAGGTTATCTATAAATAAATTGCTTCCTTCCTTGTCATTGCTAACCTATTAACTTGAATTGGTATGTGTTTATTTTGTTTGAGTATACTATCCCAAGGCCTCATTGGGAATATTGCCTCCTTAATAAGTATAACTCGGAAGTTGTATGACCTAAACCTTATTAATGAGGCCATTGTAATTTGTTAGTCACATGTACATCTCTAATTACAACCTGTCATAACTGAAACTTGCAAGGTTCTGTGCATGCAGTCAGTATTCACTGAATGATGTAGCTGCCTTAACAAATAAAAGTCCATTTTCTTATACATTACTACGCCTGCTTTACAAAACACAAGTATTCAAACAGCATAGGCTATGAACCTATTACTCGAACTACATAATGGTATTCTACAAGCTGTGTGCAAATTCAGTTTACTGTTTTATTGGCCATTTTAAAGGGATACTGTCATGGGAAAAAAAATCTGTTAATAGTGCTGCTCCAGCAGAATTCTGCACTGTAATCCATTTCTCAAAAGAGCAAACAGATTTTTTTTTATATTCAATTTTGAAATCTGACATGGGGCTAGACATATTGTCAGTTTCCCAGCTGCCCCAGTCATGTGACTTGTGCCTGCACTTTAGGATGGAACTACTTTCTGGCAGGCTGTTATTTCTCCTACTTAATGTAACTGAATCAGTCTCAGTGGGACTTGGCTTTTACTTTTTAAAGTGCTGTTCTTAGATCTACCGGCAACAGGGGGGGGGGTGATATCACTCCAACTTGCAGTACAGCAGTAAAGAGGGACTGAAGCACAAGTCACATGACTGGGGGCAGCTGGGAAACTGACAATATGTCTAGCCCTATGCCAGATTTCAAAATTAGATCAAAATCTGTTTGCTCTTTTGAAAAATGGATTTCAGAATTCTGCTGGAGCAGCTCTATGAACTGATGCATTTTGAAAAAAAACATGTTTTCCCATGACAATATCCCTTTAAATTTCTCAGCTCTTCAAATAAAAAAGGAATTTCTTACCTTTGCATAACCCAACATTATCATACGGACCAAAACTATATTGATGTGGACCCCAATTGAATCATCATGGTAAATTTCATTTACCTGAGCAAAAGAAAAGAAAATGTAATCTGATACTGCATATATAAAAATGTATAATATACAACATAAAATATTATACATAGGTGTATAATATATATAAATGTGTGTATGTGTGTGTAATTGAAGAGGCTATTTTTGAATGGGAAACAGCATATCTACACTCACAGACAATTTTAGCGCAGACATTATATGGGACTTTAACTGCATGTTCATTTGATATTCATTTATTTCATTGTACAGGTATGGGACCTGTTATCCAGAATACTCATGTAAATGTTAAATAAACCCAATAGGCTGGTTTTGCTTCCAATAAGGATTAATTATATCTTAGGTTGGATCAAGTATAAGGTACTGTTTTATTATTAAAGAGAAAAAGGAAATCATTTTTAAAAATTTGGATTATTTGGATGAAATGGAGTCAGTCTATGGGAGACAGCCTTCCTGTAATTCAGAGATTTTTGAATAACTAGTTTATGGATAATGGATCTAATACCTGTACAATATATAATCATGTAAATCATAATACTTTCAAATCTCTGCAAAGAAGATTTCACTTGAGCAATTATACTTGGAAGGTTGAATCCAATCATTACTTAAATGTACAAGCAAGTAAGGACATTAAAATCGTATTTGGAAACAAACTATTACAATGTAATGGAAACGCTGCAGCATGTTTACTCTGGCCATTAGAGAGGGATCAAAATGCTTAACTTGAAGAGAGAGCTCTATAAAAGACAAAGTTTCATGAGTACATGAGTTTCTACTTGGATAATGTTGGAACAAAGTGACTTTTCAGACTAGTCAGAATAGTGGCCAACGTTTACATAACTCATGACAAAAAAAAAAGATTGGGGCTTATTTACTAACAATCTTAAAACATAGAAATCTATTGGAAGTACAAGAAAAAATTAAAAATGTTGGCGCAAAACATATTTTAGTGACCTTTCACAATATTATTTTAATATAATGGTGTTAAATTTAATAGAAAATGTCAGTGTGTATAATAGATCATACTATACCTTTAACCAGGCACACACTTTTTTAGGGGTATGATGCATGTCCTTATATTAATAAATAGTGTAAAAAGAAAGAAAAGCTCATGATCAACCAAACAGTGTTTTCCCTGTACAACTCCATGTCAGCACAACATATATGAGTGCTGGGGTTAAGTTGTGTAGTATGTATATCAAGCAGCACCTCCTGTACCCAATAGAAAGGGATGAGCTGCATTTTCGTGTGTTGTTGTATGTATGTATGTATGTTAGGTATTTCGGAAAAATAAAAGTTAAGGAGTCCTATCTTACAACTGGGTATAACAACCAAAAACTAAGGAACAGATTAAAGGGGTTGTTCACCTTCCAATCACTTTTTACAATTCAGCTATTTTTAAATTGTTCCCGAGAAATAAAGACTTTTTTCAATTGCTTTCCATTATTTATTTTTTACTGTTTTTCCAAAATCTAAGTTTAAAGTTGAATATTCCTGTCTCTGGTGTTTGAGTCTGGCAGCTCAGTAATTCAGGTGCAGACTTTACACTGTTACAATTTTGCAAAATTTAGTTGATACATTTCTGAGAAGCATCTCTGGAGTATTAGCAATTATTGTATCAATTCTAACAGCTGACTATAATAAAACTCAAGAGATTCTGCTCAGCAGGGACAAGGATAAGAAATGCATCAATTAAAAGGATACATTTAGAACAGTTTACAGGGTCGGCGACCCCCTCTCCCAGAGCTGCTTCAGAAGGTGAAAAATTACACTTTACACTTTAATATTAGAAAAACTGTCACACATAGAAAATAGAAAGTCATTGGAAAAGGTACCACCCCTTTAAAGCTCATCACAGAAAAATGTATCAAATGGTGAACTCTTCTGAAAATCCCAAAGGAATACATTTTTCTGTGGTGAGTTCTAATCTCACATTTTTATACATTTCTTGTTCTTTTAATTTTAATTATAGTTTAATTTAATTACAATTCCTGAGGGTAAAGATCAAACTGCAAAAAAACAGCAGTTTAACTAAGCATCGGCATATGCCACATTAATTTAAAACAATATTTTAAACCAAATAACTCACAATGTTCATCAAGGTAAGCAGGTAGTTTTGAACATGCTCTTTTCCATGAAACCTGACAACCGAATCATCCACTCCCAGAAGTACTTCAATGTTGTAATCATTTTCACCAGCATGTCTACGTCGTCTAAAAGTTTCATTTACTTGCTTTTCAATATTACTATATATGCTGTCCACATTATCAAGCCCAGCAAAGTCTGCCTCTAAAAAGAAAAATGAGATACTGTTTAGCTTTATGCCATATACATTCAAGATGTGAAGACAAGTATTAATAATGAATTAAAAGGAGTTTAACAGGGCCCTTGCTTCCAAACTTTTGATATATAAATCCGAAAATTTCTCACTATTTTTTTAAAACCACTGTAAAACGCAACGGAGATTTTTCTCGTCCCTTTCTTCCGGGTACAGGGGCTAAGTGATGCTCGCGCTTGATGCAGAGCGTCATGACGCAGAGTGTTGTGACGTCATGATTTGGCGCTGAATATGAATTTTTTTTTTTGGTGCCAAATGCCCAGTCCTCCATTTTGACAGTGCCCAAGTTGGCTTCAGTTTTTCTGATTCTGCCAAAGCGTTTATATTCTGTTTAAATTCCTGTTTTTTGACTCCTGCCTGACTTTGACTTCGATTCCTGCCACCTGTCTGGATCCCTTTGCCTGACCTTCGACTACGTTTATGCCTTATCCTTGGCGGTACCTCATTTTGGACTTGTTGTTACCTCTGTGGTTCTGCAGCAAAAAGCCCAGGGCCCCAAAAGGGCGTAGATGAACTCCGGAAATCCGAGTGCGTCTGAGTGTACCCACCATCTTCTAAAAGGTTCCTGATTGACATGTATTTACAACCACTTTGACCAGATTTCTGTGCACATTTTTACTGTATTTTTCAATAAATCCTCTCAAAAAATTTTGGTGTGGGAAAAACTCGATAAAATCTAAATCGTACAATTTTTTTCTGATTTAATGCCCAAAAACCACAAATTATTTGGCAGTGCAGATCAAGATATCTTCCAGACCTTGGCAGGTTTGAGATGAAGTACTTTTTTATTTGGACTTAGCAGTATCAGGGTTTAATAAATCATGAAAATGTTATAGTTTCGTTTTTATTTTTCCTCCAAAAGAATTGTGTTTTCCCCTTTAAAACTCCAACCAGAAAAAATCTAACCTTTAATTAATAATCCCCTAAATATAAATAAAAACAAATTATACTATGGACACTGCCCTTGCTGTTCAATACTTTTTATAGAAGAGTAGTTTTGACACCTGCTGTTAGGATTGGCCTCATTTGCTTGCCCGTTGCTAGAGGTCTGTAAGTAAGCATTTCTGATGCACAAACAAAAATCAGGAGACTCCACCTGGATTTCCTTGCATGCAGTTTCCATTGGGAGTATTATACTAACTGATCTGGTGGTTTAGAAAAGAAACACTATCTTTTAACTATTTGTTTGTTGGAACATATAGGGGCACATTTAATAAGCTCGAGTGAAGGATTTGAATGAAAAAAACTTTGAATTTCAAAGTTTTTTTTTGGGTACTTCGACCATCGAATAGGCTACTACGCCTATTCGGCCATTCGATAGTCGAAGTACTGTCTCTTTAAAAAAATCTTCGACTACATACTTTGGCAGTTTAAACCTACCGAGGTACAATGTTAGCCTATGGGGACCTTCCCCATCACTTTTCTAAGCTTTTTTTGATCGAAGAAAAATTCTTCGATCGATTAAAATCGTTCTAAGGATTTTATCGTTCTTTTATTTTATTTTTACTTTTATTTGATCGTTCGATCATAGGATTTGCGCTAAAATCCTTCAAATTTGATATTCAAATTCGAAGGATTTCACTTCGAGAGTCAAATTCAAGGGTTTATTAACTCTCGATATTCGACCCTTAGTAAATGTGCCCCATAAGGTTCATTTATGCATATATGCACTTTTGCTATTTTATTTCTTCACAGTTTACTATTTGTGTACTGGAACACTGATGTCTTCAATTTTCTTCATAAAATCCAATGTATTGGACCAGGAGTGGTATTTGTTTTCCCTCTCTTTGTAGCCTTTGGCACAGCCCAGTGTGATGTGGAATTATTTGTGACCCAGCAGAGGAACTGCAGAGAGTATCAGTATCAAGTGGAGACTTTTTCCTTTTTTAAGCTTTTTTAATTTACTCTGTACCTTGTGCTGGACTGATCTACCATAGTCTATATTTTCTGCCTACCTTCTGCCTACACAAGGGTTGAAGGCATTGTGTTCTTCCCAGTACAATACAGTTAGGTCCATAAATATTTGACAATGAGACAATGCTTAGTAAAAATGAATTAAAGTGTAAGAGAAGTGCACATTCCCTGGGCCCCTGTCCAAGTAATTCAGTATATATGCTAGAGCATGTGTTCACAAACACATCATATATATATATATATATACCGTATATACTCGAGTATAAGCCGAGTTTTTCAGCATCCAAAATGTGCTGAAAAAGTCTACCTCGGCTTATACTCGGGTCAGCGGGCAGTAGCCGAGATTGCAGTCACTTTTAATCATTCCTATACCAACAGTTCACTTGGGGAGAGACTGCAATATCCCACAATGCCCTCTGTTGGTTTTATGAAAGAATAACAGTGCGCCCTCTGTTGGTTATATCAAAGAATAACAGTGACTGCAATATCACACAGCGCCATCTGTTGGTTGTATCAAAGAATAACAGTGACTGCAATATCACACAGCGCCATCTGTTGGTTATATCAAAGAATAACAGTAACTGCAATATCACACAGCGCCATCTGTTGGTTGTATCAAAGAATAACAGTGACTGCAATATCACACAGCGCCATCTGTTGGTTATATCAAAGAATAACAGTGACTGCAATATCACACAGCGCCATCTGTTGGTTGTATCAAAGAATAACAGTGACTGCAATATCACACAGCGCCATCTGTTGGTTGTATCAAAGAATAACAGTGACTGCAATATCACACAGCGCCATCTGTTGGTTGAATAAAGGATTAACAGTGATGGCAATATCACACAGCGCCATCTGTTGGTTATACGAAAGATCAGTGATGGTTTTATGACACACAGCACTCTCTGCACAATTCTCTGTCACCATCAACTTTGCAAAGAAGTCCGGTCGATCGCTGGGGGAGTCTCTTTGGCGGAAGGTGCGCTGCTGGGAGACAGGGCTGTAGTTGTGTCTAGGCTTATACTAGAGTCAATAAGTTTTCCCAGTTTTCGTAGGTAAAATTAGGTACCTCGGCTTATACTCGGATCGGCTTATACTCGAGTATATACGGTATATATATATATATATATATATATATATATATATATATATATATATATATATATTTATACATATATAATTTTACTTTGCCTTCACTATTTTTATATTACATTTTTTTTAAAAAAAAATGGGTGTTGGTTTGGGCAACCACTCTCTCTTAAAAGCTGCAAGTGAGCAACGGGGGAGGATCTAGCCTTCAGACTGAAACCAAGGTTCAGCAGACATTTACTTCAATTAATGCTACTATGCAGAGAGGCACAAGATCCTTTATACTATGACCAGAGGTAAACAAGTTAGGGACCACCGTGTGGGGTTTACCTTGAAGTGGTATGGTGGCTTATCAACTTTATGATAATAACTTTGTAACTAAAACCCCCTGTCTTTGTGAACACATGCATTAGCATATATACTGAATTTCTTGGACAGGGGCCCAGGGAATGTGCACTGATCAATTTGGGCAAGTCAGTAGCACTTCCCTTATACTTTAATACATTTTTACTAAGCATTAGGAGTGCTTCCACAACCCCCCTTTGTACAGGAGTTTATTAAAGCAAATAAGTGGAATATTCTTTAATGGCCAAGTCAGTCGCCTGATCTGAACCCAACTGGGCATGCATTTCACTTGTTGAAGACTAAACTTCGGACAGAAAGGCCCACAAACAAACAGCAACTGAAAGCCACTGCAGTAAAAGCCTGGCACAGCATTAAAAAGGAAGAAATTTAGAATCTGGTGATGTCCATGAGTTCAAGACTTCAGGCTGTCAAATCCAGCAAAGGGTTTTCAACCAAGTATTAGAAATGAACATTTTTTTTTCCAGTTTTTGAATTTGTCCAATTACTTTTGAGCCCCTAAAATGAAGTGATTGTGTTAAAAAAAGGCTTTAGTTCCTTACATTTTTATGCAATCTTTTTGTTCAACCCACTGAATTAAAGCTGAAAGTCTGCAGTTCAACTGCATCTGAGTTGTTTCATTTAAAATTCATTGTGGTAATGTACAGGACCAAAATTAGAAAAAAAAAAGTTGTCTCTGTCCAAATATTTATGGACCTAACTGTAAATAGTGATGGCAGAATATGAATATGCAGTAAAAATAAAATAATAATGATACATGCTACACAATGTGGATGCTGTTTCATAAATCCCTTCATCTAATGCAAACCGGTGAGAAAGCGTAGAAATCTGTGAATCTGAGATCAATTCCCAACTTCATTTGATAAATAAAGAAATAAATGCTTAAATAATGAACAAATTATCCGCAGTTGTAACTGCACATTTAGAGAAGTGTGTGTGTGTGTGTATTTGCATGTGAATGGTATACACATAACTTACAGTAAAAGCTACTGTATTTCAGCAGGAATGTTCTTTGAAATTCTTTGAAAAAAAAAACATTAGCTATTGGTTTTCCACATAAAAAAAAGTTTTTTTAAAACAGCAATATGGTTACTGTGGGTAAAACACCAGACATGCCACAATGTTACAGTCCTACCTCAACATTTTAACTTAAAAGTGAGAACACTGTGTTAGCATGTAGGTGATAAATTCATATGCTAGGTCTTGTTCTAAAATTGGTTCTCAGTGGTTGATCTAGCAGGTCGAGTAAAGAAACATGCGATGGAAATATGCTGTCATCATGTAATAAACCTGCTGTTATGAATAGCATAGTCGTCACAACTATTTGTGGTTACCCCTGGTGCTAAAAAACTTAAAATGAGTACAATTCAGACTCTTTTGGTGGGAACTGGTATGTTTAGTATAGAAACTATACTGCAAGAAAATAAAGCTGGAAAGTGTAAGAAGCCTAGAAGATGTAATTTGAAGACCAATGTTTTACCTCATTTCTTGCAGCCTGCTGTGCACTAATATGTGTATGCACACACATCTCCACAATCTGATGTGTGTACCGGAGTCACAAATTGTATGCAAGTGTACAAAAGTTCTCAGCACCAACCGTCAATTTTACCAGAAAACGATTATGTAAATGACAGTACAGTAAATGGGCCAGTTTTCCCAATACGCACACAGGGATATTTATATCTGCTTGGTTTCTGTGGGTATACCTCCCATCTGTTCTGGAAAAGGCAGTCAATTAGCAGAATTTGTAGGTGCAATACTTAAGTTATTATAATAATGCCCTTCAGTCTCAGTTTTAGGCTCAAAAGCACTTGCAGGGTCAGGAACTGAACTTTGGCTATTATACATGGGTTTCAATGCAATTTCAAACAATTTCAATACTTCATTCCACAATTCTCTGGCAATGAATAATGCACATTACTTGTGTAATTTATGATGTCTGGGTCTCATTACTACAATTCTGTTTTCAGTTATACTTTTAGAAAATATTGCTAATACTGGCCCCATTTCAGGTATAAAAATGCAAAAATAATAAAGTATGATCTACTTGGCCTGATAATCTTTGTTTTACTGCTTTTACTATTATTATGTTTTCTGCATTTTTCATAGATAATAAGCCTTGTGCGTATTAACATTTCTATTATGGGGCCTGTTCACTAGCAGATAGGGATTTTCCTTGATTCTTCCATACCAAGCAGTAACCCTTTTGGGCCTGCTGATGATCCCTTTATTATAAGTTAATATAGCAACAGAAAAAAACGTATTATTGTATGCTTAACCAGGTTATGCATACAATATAACACGTTGTTTCTGAAAGAAACCCCTAGTGATGCTGGTCTTTATTGATATATATATATATATATATATATATATATATATAGCAAGCAGAATGGAACGCACTCCCATAATAGTGAGAAAACCTGGGTGCTAGTCCGTAAGTCAAAAATACAAAAATGCAATAGTTGACAGCACTCCAAGGAAAGTACACGATGCTTGAATAATCAAATAGTGGAGGTTTTATTGAAATCCAACGTTTCGGCTCCACACAGGAGCCTTCGTCAGTTCCCTGACGAAGGCTCCTGTGTGGAGCCGAAACGTTGGCTCCATCCCATCCAAACAACAGATCTAGGAAACCTTCAACAATGAAAGTAAACATCTCATTGGTTGCTTTTGACCAAGACAAACAATGAAGATTGCTTTTCAAAGATCCCCCCATCTTCTCCACTTTTTTTAAAGATATAAAGATACTTATAGTGAACAGCATTTCCATTTCAGACATGCCATCTTATTATACAGCCTGTGCTGAATCATTTTAGAAGTTATACATGCATATGAAAAAAATACAAAAATTGGATTTGGTATTTAACAGGTTAAACACATATTGTTATGGATAAGTATATGTTTTCTGTAGTTATGTTAACTTACAAAGTGATGTTGTACACTAGAAGTACCACTTTACACACTAATTATTACGCATTGAATGCAAAGCTTAGCAATAACACATTTTTCATGTTTGATGGGAAAGCGATTCCAGATGGCATTCGGAGAATCGAATCAAGGATGCTCTTTAAATTCTTGGCTTATACATGACTGAACATTTACAGGTGTTTAGTTCATTGGAAGTTCTGAATAGAACCATTATATCTACAGTGCAAGTTTGTTTTTTCTAGTGGCTCTCGTGTACAAAATATACAGTATGCAGTGTGCTGGATATATTTTAAGGGCTTGGATATATATTCAGGTAATAGAAGCAAATTGGCAAACAGTGTATCATCAGTCTTATTAAAAAGCAATTCGTATATGTAATTCTTGAAATCTTAAATCTTTATGAAATATTTTTAACTGCCGGAACCAACGTCAGATATTTTGTGCCGAGAAAGAAGCCATATGAGAATGTCTGAATATGGCAGCTTTTGTGGTTTTCTAATAAGTAGTTCAAACATAAATGATAAGCAAAGGCAACACACTGTAACTACAGTTTCAAAATGTCATTTTTTACACATTAAAGAGAACATTTTGTGGTTATGAGATCACTTATAGAGAAACTTACTGACCTTGAAGCAAGAGGGGGAAAATAATTAAAATCACTTTGGTCTCTTAATACACACACATTATTGTCATGAAGCAGCTGTGTGAAGCAACACTGCTCAGGGTGTACCAACTTCAGTTCAACTGTATGGCTAAACACCATTTTTATATGGAGTTCTTCTCTAAGGAAGAAATATGTAAAGATAGGCAAATGCTGTACCTTTTATTAAATAATGGAGAACGTATGCTGTTATTTCAGTGCCAGAAATATTCCTTTATATGGAAGTGTTTAGCCATTACAACACTATACTGTAGTATAAGGAAATGGGAGTAATGTGGTATACATTACATCAGAAAAGTTCTGGACAATACATTCCCTGCAAGTAATTATATCAGACCTTATGACAAAAAATATGGTTTTACTGTGCATAAAAGCAGTCATAATGCAAGAATGTCCAAATAAAATATACTTTCTAGAAAGCTTAGTCAGATAACTGGACTGCTGTTCTGTTACGACATATTAAGTTATGTAACTATTATTTTTACAAATCATTTGATGCACATTTCAGATTAACTAAAGAACCCACAAGGCACTATTATTAATCTGCAAGGTCTATAATGTAGATCTATTTTTATACATACTAAAAGCATGCTGAAATGGTGTACCATTGTTTATCATTCCTGCAGGCTTTAAAATTCATTAAGGGTTTTTAAACAGGGATTTCCACAAGAGAGGGTAAAAGTGCATAGGGTGTTTATGAGTTCAGTAAATAATAAAGACAGTAGCTAATAGCCTTATGCCTGTGTGGAAGAATTCTTGCTCGAAGAGCACACACATTTCTTGTGTGTGTGTGAATACTTCTGTAAAACAATTATTTAATGGAACCTAAGTTAAGTTTCCATGACAGTGCCTTGTGACCCTGATTAAACCACTTTATTTTTCTCTGCCTCAGGTACTATTTGGTTCACAATGCCTGTACATTGTTATATTACTATATTAATACACAAACTAACATAATTTGCATTATTTCTATTAATGGTAAACAGCATAAATAACCTACCTTTAACAGAAGCAGTAAATGGCTAAACAACTGGTGCAATTAAATAACCCTTTAAGTCTCCAAAGAATAAATAATAGATTAATGCAGCTTTTGACAATAGCCAAGATGATTTTTTAACAACTGTATGCAGCACTTTGCATGGGCTGGTTATCATTCACATCAGTTCCTGCCCTAGTGCACAATACAATCTCCACATAATATTCAAACAAAACACACAATTTTATAATTTTTTTGAAGTGTGAGAGTAATTTGGAGTAGTTGGAATAAAAACATCCAGAATATATACCAGGAGCAAACCTTTGACAGATAATACCTAAGTTACAGACTACCTAAAGACCCAGTGGTGTAACTAAGGCCCCTGCAGACCCTGCAATGCGAGTTCTGAAGGGCCCCCGGGTCCACCCCCGCATTGCAGGGTCATCAGGTGCCTTTAGGAAGAATAGCTAAACAGCTGCATATAATTTCACTGATTTGGTAATTTAATCTTCCCGCCCACAGAAGGGGTCCTGTTGATGAGGTGCAGGAAGAATTTTCATGCAGAAATGTATGTCTGTCTACTTTTCAGATTCTCTCCTCCTCCCAAAGAAGGAGAATAACAGTAAGAACTCTAGCCTTAGATCTTTCCTTGTTTTCTGCCATTATTTGTGAAAATGTGCTGAGGCTGTTGTATAAAATAACTGTTCAGTTGGTATCATTTGTGACTCTGTGTCATTCTGCTATGAATTTGGGGGATTATTATAAGTGGAATTGCCTCTGTGCTATCCTGCTATGAATTCTGGGGGGGTATTATAAATGGAATTGCCTCTGTGCCATCCTGCTATGACTTTTGGGGGTATTATACATGGAACTGCCTTTGTGGCATCCTGCTATGAATTCTGTGGGGTATTATACGTGGAATTGCCTCTGCGCCACCCTGCTATGAATTCTGGTGGTATTGCACATAGAATTGCCTCTGTGTCATCCTGATGCGCGTCTTTTTTTTTTGACGCACAACACCATATAAGTCTATGGGTGTCATTTCCGCTGCGAAACAAGGCGAAAAAATTCACCCATCCCTAGGTATTATACATGGAATTGCATCTGTGCCTATTCACTTCACTTTATGCACACTTTGTCTCATGCCCTCCCATTCTAGCCCTCTGCTCTTTTCTTTAGTTCTCTCAAGTCATAGTATCTCCTTTCCTTCTATTTTCTCATACCCACTTCTCCCCCTTTTTACCTCCTACTCACCTGTTATGATTTTTTGCTTGGTTGTACTTGGTTCCAATACTCCATGAATACTTTGCCCAATTTATTGCCTTATCTGCTTTCAGCATGCTTTCACAGCTTTAATTTTATGCTTTCACTCTTCTTTTTTGCTGATTCCTTCTTCCCTTGCCCCATGCTATTGTCCTTTTAAATTTTTTCTTCAGCTACCCTATTTTATGCTTGTCTATGTTTTTCTGTGTTCTCTTACGTTTTCTTTGTTTTAGCTGTTCCATTTTTCTCCTTTCCCTTCTGACCCCTCCCTTTTCCCTCTGGCAGCGATCTATTTTGTCAAATAGAACTGCACATGGATATGATAAATTGGGCCCTAGTTATCTAGATAACAGGCCTACTATTAGCATGGAGTCCCAAAAGGCAATAGGCTAATTCCAATGATCATGTATATATTCATGTTTCTTCAGAACTTAATTAATACAAATGATCAAATTACTCAACCATTGTTTAATTAGTTTTTCCATCATCTAATTTTCTCTTCCATATATGTTATTCTTACTTCAAAAATAAAAACTGCATATTTAATATAATCATTGCTATTGACTAATATAAATGGCGGGGGCACTGTAAGCTCCTCACCGGGGGGGGGCTGAAAATCATAAATCCACAGTTGTGCCAAAGACAAAGGCATGTGTATATATATATATATATATATATATATATATATATATATATATATATATATATATATATATATATATATATATATATATATATATATATATATACATATATATACACATGCCTTTGTCTTTGGCACAACTGTGGATTTATGATTTTCAGCCCCCCCCGGTGTATATACCAAATGGACAGGAACGCACAACCAAAAAGGATCCAAAGGCTGGGTGCCAGTCTGTTAAATATGCAAATCTTTCCTTCGATGACGGCACTCCAAATACAATCAAGCTTAGACAGTCAATTCAATTTATATAGGTTTATTTTGGTGGACCAACGTTTCGATTCCGCACAGGAATCTTCGTCATATATGCAGAAAGTTTACTTCTTGTGAATTTCATTATTTTACAATATTCATGATATACCCTTGGCACCATTGCTGAAACAGTACAAATAATGGATTTGATTAAGAAAAAAAAAGGTTTTATCATTCAAGAAATAACTTCAGTTCACATCTGTTTTCAGGTTTCAGAGGGGTAAAATAGAAATCTGAGTTTTAATGTCCTAGAAGTCAGTTGAAACTCAGTCACAGAACCAGTTTTGCTAAACAAACATCACTGGAGCTCCTGAAACTAAAGAACTAAAGTATTAGGTTGTAATCAAGTTCCCTGAAAGCTTCAGTAGCTATGAAAGCTAAAATAAGCTAACAGCGTTAATTAAAAGGAAAGATGCCTTCAAAGTATGTGGAGTAAGATGTATAAAGCGGGTCAGCTACTCCCAAAATTCCCAAAAGACAACCTAATGCACATAATAGTGTGGGAAATACTTTAAGTGAAATGTGGTACCAAAACAAAAGGTACATTTAATGCGTTCCCAAGGGTGGGATGACTCATAAACTGCTCTTGTTTCTACAATGGATCATTCCATTCCAGTGTACCACACAGAGTTAATCATTAACTTGGACATATGAATAAGAACATACTGTAATAGGCCTTAATTGTTCAGTTCCAACCCTGTAGGATTCTTAAGTTTAAATAAGGTATTTTCTATGCATATGGCCTTTAGCTGCACCTGCAGCGACAACAACCCAAAAAGTGGATGGGATTCCATAATGATCTCAATGAAGTGCCAGGATGCCATACAAAATAAAAAATAATAGCCTCTAGTAAAACATTGGCTTTTAGATTCTGGCAGATTTATCAATGGTTACTAAAACAAAGAACTCCTGTAGCATAAATGTTTTGTTACATTCACCTTATGAAATAGAATTCACTGTGCATAACAGCAAAGCTCACGGCAAGGTTAAAGTGGGTTGCGGTACTCATATAAGGAAGCCAGTAAGTGGTTTTACAATTCGTCACTCAAACACCTGTACAGCATTTATTTTCGGTTAAATGTCAAGTTGATCACTCTGTGTAGCTGCACTCAGGCTGACGATGTGTCTATCAATGGAGCTACACACAGGAGAGGACAGGAGTGCATCTTCCCTCTCCCTAATTTTTGTAGCAGATGGACCATGCACCCTGTGAGCCCTCAGCTGAATGGTCAGATCGTATACAGCCTCCTCGGTATAGCATACATTATTCTATAAGAGCCTGTGAGTGTGTCCAGATAATATAATATGCTGTTATCCAGAATGCCTGGGATCTGGGGGTTTCTGTATAAAGTAAAAGTTAAAGTAGAACTACAAGGTTTGACCCAGGTTTACTTGTTCCTAACAGCACAGGTTACCTTCTTCATCAGTTATGTCCTCATAAAGAAAAAAGTGCAACAGAGGAGGGTATTGTTACAATAAAGTGGTTAATGACTGGAGTCTTGATCACTTCTGAACCACTCTACTGCATGATTATTGACTGTTAATCATTTTTAATTCAGTAATATATTAGGTTAGTATGTTCTCCATTCTAACTTAACATATTCTCTCTAGCTCCCAAGTTCTGCTAGCCAACAAAGTACAATAAGCCCTTTTTCTGTTAGGTCTGTTGTAACCAAAACCATTCTGCCAAGTCCCCATGTGAAGTTTTGTCCTTTAAGTGTGAGGAGGTCTGCATGTAAAAATGGCTTTATTTGCTTTGCATGAAACAGGTGTACCACAAGAAACATACAGCATTAACAAAATGCACAGATTTAATTTAACTGGGCCTATAGTATATCTAGTCAAAAGGAGATATATTTCACATCATTCACTGATAACAAGATAGCAGTTACATTATTTTCAAACAATGCCTGCTGTAGAATTCTATAAAAGACTGGCAGTGTAATGGTAGTTATAGATAAAGCAGTCTGTTGCTTTGGGAAAACTAAAATTTAGGCTGCCCCATTCAGGCTGCCCAACCCTAGATGACTTGTGATATGGAAGAGTGCAAGTTAATATTTATTGAACTGCACCAAATAGAGGGGGATGGTGGTTAGCACAGCTTTTCCAAATGGTATGCGTCCAATCCCTTAATAGTTGCTCTGTGCTGCAACTGCTGCAAAAGATCCAAGTATAGGAGAAGGAAGAGGAACTCCAGCAGTATTACTGCAAACAACTTTTTATTCCAGGCAGTGGTAAACACAACATGTTTCGGGTTCAATACCCTTTATCACTTGATATTTATTAGTCCATACCATACCCTGACCAAGCCATGTTCTTCATAAAGTCTAAAAAATTACTGGGTCAGCGCTAAAAAAAAGGAGAAAAAATTATATTTTGTGTTCTTTAATTCAATTTGAAATTTAAAAGGATGAATTCATTTTTTTTAAAAAAAAAAAATTATCGAAACAGGCACTATTTATTAGTTGTGTGTGCTCACTACTAAGGTGCAATCCTTCTATTCACAACCTAATCATTAACCGATTGCGTCTCAAAGGCAAACAGCGACAGGAAAAATTACACCAAAAAATTGATGTGTGCAGATTAAGGGCTCTTACACATGAGCGTTCTGACCTGCGCTCCCCTGCGTTCCGTTTTTTGGCGTTCAGCCGCAGGGGAGCACAGGAATAGACGCATGTCATTATTTGAAATGGGGCTGTACTCACTCAGGCTCGTGTAGGCGCCGAACGCAGGTAAAATGCAGTATGTTGCGTCTGAACCTGCGTTCGGCGCCTACACGCGCCTTAGTGAGTACAGCCCCATTTCAAATAATGACTTGCGTCTATTCCTGCGCTCCCCTGCGGCTGAACGCCAAAAAACGGAACGCAGGGGAGCGCAGGTCAGAACGCTCATGTGTAAGAGCCCTTAATAGGAATCTTTGTGAGTACCGATCAGTACTAACTATACAGGTGGTGCCTATAAGGATCAGGGGGGCCAATTTTTCATTTTTGTTTTATTTTTTTAAAACCCTCTCGGTGAAATCCATTGACGGAGCTGAGAGGGTGAGGGGTAGTGGGGCCAAGGAAGAATGCGGAAGTGACGTCACGTGCACAGCGCACTGACGTCACTTCCGCTGAATACGTTGAGTGACATCAGCATACATGACGCGTTACGTCAGTTTGCACAACGTAGGGTGTGTTTAGGTCCTAGGGCGGAATTGGATCTAAATACAGCCCTGATAAGGACTGTGAATTTTAATTTAAACACACTCTGGGCTAATAAAGGATGGAATATGAGAGTGAATGATGTTGTGAAACTGCAACACTAAGAGAAATACTACACTATATATTGTTGTTTTTTTTTTCTCTTTTTCCTTTTTATCCCCATACATATTGCCTGATTTGGTACGTGCTCAATATCCTGAGCTTTTTTTAGTGCTGACTTAATAAAGTATAAACTTGAGGGGATCGAGTTCTGTACGGGCCGGGTCAAAGGAGAACTGTAAGGACTTTGGAAAGAAATTCTTTAACCTAACAAGCCATTTTCTTGTTCACTTGTCCCTCTATTTTGGATTTACTGTGCAGGTAAAGGTAAATCCATTCATGCTAGCAGCTAAGGGCATTAAAACAGATGGGATTGACAACTGAAGTTGCAGTCATTATTACTGATCTTTATGGTTCTTTGTGCAATTGCCCTATAATTGATTGTCACCATTGTCCCTTTTATTAACAAAGGTTACTATTTGCTTAACCCATAACACAACTACAAACTGTCAGCTTTGGTCATCTTGTGTTAAAAGGAAGTACTGTAAATGTCTGAACTCACTACAAAAACAGCAAAGAAGAAGTAATAACCAATAGCAACCTGCCAAAGTACTCATAAAAATAAATAAAACAGTTTTAAAATGCATAAGGTAAACATAACATTATTTATACTGTCCCTGCATTGTCCCTGCATTGGCCACAACCCTGCTCCCGAAATAGATGAAACAAACACCCCAGAAAGACCCTGCTCCCAAATGAAAAGCCAGATAGTGTCCTGTTTTGTTTTGTCCATATATTGTTCAAATCAAATCAAGAGATCAAAACTAGGGATGCGCCGAATCCAGGATTCAGGTTGGAATTCAGCCTTTTTCAGCAGGATTCGGATTCGTCCGAATCCTTCTGCCCGGCCGAACCGAATCCTAATTTGCATATGCAAATTAGGGGTGGGGAGGGAAATCGCGTGACTTTTCATCACAACACGAGGAAGTTAAAAAATGTTCCCCTTCCCACCCCTAATTTGCATATGCAAATTAGGGTTCGGATTTGGTTCGGTATTCGGCCGAATCTTTCACAAAGGATTCGGGTTTTCGACCGAATCCAAAATAGTGGATTCGGTGCATCCCTAATCAAAACCCATCTCTTTGTATTGTAAAGGTTCACTTCCATGATCTGCACTTTAAGACTGGATTGTTTGATATGTGCTCAGAAGTGTGACTTATGTAAGTAAATTTTTTAAAACATTTCAAAAAATAAAGGCAAATTACACTATGGGCGCTGTCCCTGCTTTTTCATGTATTTACAGAAAAATGAATACTCTGGAGTTGATATTAATATGCTGTTTTGAAAACAGGAATCTTGTAAATTGCCAGTCCCACCAGAGAGTGGAGAAGCCACATGCGGAGTTATACTGATTGAAGAAAACACCATTGCACATTATTTTAATTTTATCTTTGCAGCAAGCACTACAAGCACTGTGTTTGACTGACGTCATTTTATTTCGAAGATAGCACTTTGTAGAAATCACTATAGCACTTTAGAACACACACGAAAAATCTGTGCATAGACTTTCTATGGTTCAAGACACATACAGATTAGTGTTGTAACACTTTGGTGACTGCACTGAATATTAACATAGCCTGTGGTGCTGATCTATAATTGTATCTTGATATATGCTTCAAGTCCTAGTTTTGCCGTGAGAATACTTATAACTGCTGACTAAAGGTCAAGCTAAACCTAATCTCCTAATGCTTTAGCAAATGTAGTGACTCATAACTTAGAAATTTGTGCTTTAGGGAGTGAATCTGTTTAGTTTTTCAGGTGTCCATTAAGAGAAATGCCTGCCACTCACAAATGACTCCCTATGACACATGCTTATTAATGTAAACACTGCACCATAAATGCTACATCAATGTGCCCAGCAAGAGTTGATTTTTTGAATAATGAGTGTTGTAGTGTCGCATATCAAAACCAGAATATTTAGGGTCAGTGATATCTGGTGCTGGAAAATGTAGTAGATTATAAAATGCAAGCTTTCAGCATTGCTTAGGTCCCTGCTTGATATAATACACAGTATAATAATACAGCCACTGAAATACTTAGAAATAGCTCAGACTTCTGAAGTTGACTGTATTTATTACAGAAGCCTTCCTCCTATTCAGTATAGAAGAAAACAACCTGCAGCATTGTGTCATACTAAGCATTAGGATTAAAGATTATTACATTTTAAGTCAATCTGTTGTAACTGTTCTGGTAAAACTGGCAGAATTTCTAAACTATAGTCATGGCAATGTACCTCCAAACCCACTACAATATTCCAAAATACCTTAAACCACTATAGTATAAAGCCTTTTACATAGATCTTTAGAAACAGTAGAGAAATACATAACAAGTATGAATCCAGTTTCTGCTCATATAATGCTTTGGCTGACACCTGTTCCTGGGAAAAATATATCTGCCTTCTTATCTATGTTATATCTCTTCCCTTATAACTTCACTGGTTAACTATCAATTTTACTGGCTGTGTAGGTAAAATACCAGCAATGCAACATTTAATAAGTGACTGGATATGAGGAGTGAATGACAGGGCAAAATCTAGGATAACCCCAAGGCAGCGGGCCTGGGGAGAGGGGGTGATAGTGGAATTGTTAGATATGATGGATACTTCCGGGATGTTACTGGTTGGAGGAAAGAGAACCATTTCAGTTTTAGAGAGGTTTTTATTTAAGGTAGCGTTGCGACATCCAGGTAGAGATAGCAGGAGGAGATGCGAGTTAGATCAGGAGATGAGAGATAGATCTGAGTATCGTCAGCATAGAGGTGGTAGTGGAAAACCATACGAGTTGATTAATTTGCAGAGGGAGGAAGTATAGAGGGAGAATAGTAATGGTCCCAGGACAGAGCCTTGAGGAACCCCAACAGAAAGAGGTAGGGGAGAAGATGCTACACCCTTGTAGGAGATACTGAAGGAAAGATTGGTGATGTAAGAAGAGAACCAGGACAGGGCTGTGTCACAAAGGCCAAGCCAATGGAGGGACTGGAGGAGGAGAGGATGATCTACAGTGTCAAATGCGGCTGAGAGATCAAGCAGTATTAGTAGTGAGAAATGATTGTTGGCTTTAGCGGTTAAAAGGTCATTAGTTAGTCGAGTCAGGGCAGTTTCCGTGGAGTGTTGTGGCTTAAAACCAGATTGTAGGGGGTCCAGCACGTTATTGTCTGAGAGGAATGAGGTTAGTCGGTTGTAGACTAGGCACTCAAGTAGTTTAGAGATGAAAGTTAGTAGAGAGATAGGTCGTAGGTTGTCAAGATTGGAAGGATCAAGAGAGGGTTTTTTCAGAATGGGGGTGACAAGAGCATGTTTTAGTCGAGAAGGAAACAGTCCAGTTGAGAGCGAAAGATTAAAATTAGTGAGTTAAGGCTTTGATTAGACAAGGATTGGTATTGCGGAGAAGTTTTGAGGGAATCGGATCAAGCGGGCAGGTGGTGAGGTGAAAAGAGGCCAAAAGCTTTAAGACTTCCTCATCAGTGACAGGGGTGGAGCACAGGAGAGACTGGGGAGTGTGGAGGAAGGGTGGTGGAAGTGTAGGGGGGTTGAGTAGTGTAATGTCCCTTCTGATAGTGTCAATTTTGTTTTTGAAGTGCTCAGCAATATCTTGAGCAGAGACAGATGTGCATGGAGGGGTGGAGAAGGGGAAAGGAGAGTGTTAAAGGTGGAGAAAAGTTGTGCTGTTTTTTTTAGAAAGGGAGTTAATGAGTGAAGTAAAGTATGTTTGGCTTGGAAGAGGCTGGTGTTATAGGAGCGCAGGGTAGATTTGCAGCTCTAAAAATTTATAAATTTAGTCAATAAATTTGTTATCTTTGTCCCTGCTGAGCTGAATCTCAGTTTCATTAAAGACAGCTGTTAGAATTGATACAATAGTTGCTAATATTCCACTGATACTACTGAGAAATGTATCAGCTAATTGTATCAACTAATTGTATCAACTAAATGTAGCACATTGTAACAATGAAGAAAGTTCTGGATTATTGAGCTGAGGCACTAGACACGAACATTAAAAACATAACTGTTATAGCTTTTCGAAAAGTAAACATAATTTCAATCAACTATGCAATATACATCAGTTAAAAAATATGCAGACTTTTCATGATTTTTAATAGTTTTTGACAGTTCCCTAAGCTTAGCCCCCTGCTTTTCTGCTGATGATCTTTCTGACTACTTTGCTGAGTTGCCTGGCTACTGTTACTTTGCACAACAGCCATCTGTTCTTAGCCTGCATCCTCCAAAACCCAAAATTCCCTGTACATGTAAAAGAACATCATAGTGCAATGTATTGTTGGTTATGTAGTTCCTGCATGTTGTCTGTAAGCTGTGGAGAAGTTGTTACAATTTGTAACATACCGTAAGTGTTTTAGTTTGTCCTTCCCTGCCAGGATTTCAAATGATGCAGAAAGAGAAGAACTGTTAAACAGCTGGATTGCAGCAGAGAAAATGGCATTTATTCATACTTTTTGAAGAAACAGGAAACTGTGATGGGTATATTAGGGGTTTCTGTGTTATGTGGGCCTTTTTATCAAATTTTGATTTGGAAGCTGGAGTTTGAAGTACACAAAAATAAAAAAAAATATTTACTTCAAATTTTCATTTCGACCCTTGATAAATCTGCCCCTAAAAGTCATAATTTCGACTTTTTAAAGTCATAATTATGAGATTAAATTTCATAATTTTGACTTTTAAAGTCATAATTATGAGATTAAAAGTCATAATTTCGACTTTTAAAGTTATAATCATGAGTTTAAAATTCATAAATATGAGATTAAAAGTCATAATTTCAACTTTTTAAAGTCATAATTATGAGTTTTAAAAGTCATAAATCGTCAGAATTTTTTGTATTGGCCCCAGTGCTCTTCTGTAAAAATAAAAGTTGGAAAGCAATTGTAAAAAGTCTTTGTTTATGGTGAACAATCTGAAAACAGTTCAACTGAAAAAAGTGTTTTGGAAGGTGAACAACCCCTTTAAAACAGGTGTTGGCCAGAGGCTGGTAACATTCTACTAGGATGCTTAGATATAGATTGGTGATTTCAAATATGAGGGGCTTTGATGGTAATAGGCTCCAAAGAAAGAAACAGCATGGCCTACAACATGGGTTTCAGAGGAAGGCCAGGAAATTCTGGGGAGTTCTGACAGTGCGTATATGATAAACAGCAGATGAGAGTTTTACAGCAATCTAGAAACCAAGTCTAGATCACATTTTAATATGATCAATAAATCAAATAAATACAAATATAAAATAAATGACGTGTATAAATAAAGAATAGTTTATTCATATACATATGAAGCAGATATATCATATACAAATGAAGCAATATGTTGCAGTAAAACACCATTCATAGTAACATAGTAAGTTAGGTTGAAAAAAGACACACTCCCATCAAGTTCAACCTTTTAAATCTATTTTAACCTGCCAAAATGTACTATACCTTAGGATGCCCATTTTCATCACCCTTCATTTCCCTTTAGATTAATGAGAAAAATGTTAGTTTTAAAAGCATTTACATAGCAGCCACTTGTATGCAGTATGATCAATAAATCAAATAAATACAAATATAAAATAAATGACGTGTATAAATAAAGAATAGTTTATTCATATACATATGAAGCAGATATATCATATCCAAATGAAGCAATATGTTGCAGTAAAACACCATTCAGTGTAATAAATAAAGGGGTCTCGTTGCCCTGTGTCACTTTGAATATCATACAGCAAGTGTCTTTGACTGGTTTAAAATGTTGATCTATTAACATTATACATTATATTTAAATACAAAAAATCATGATGTTTTCCTGTAAGTAGCGTAAAAATCGGATCCAAAAAACCTCAAATTTTTACAAACTAAAAACTCCAAAAAGCTGAGTTTATTTGAATCATATGGTTTTATCGAATTGGCTCTCGAAAAAGCTAATGAATCTAGTTACATAGTAACATAGTAAGTTAGGTTGAAAAAAGACACACTCCCATCAAGTTCAACCTTTTAAATCTATTTTAACCTGCCAAAATGTACTATACCTTAGGATGCCCATTTTCATCACCCTTCATTTCCCTTTAGATTAATGAGAAAAATGTTAGTTTTAAAAGCATTTACATAGCAGCCACTTGTATGCAGTAAAATTAATGCATTGGTTTCAGTATCACTTTAAACAGACAGCTTATTCATAAAGATGCTTCATTCACCCTCTCATGACTGAACTTAGCCAGATGATCTTCTGTGCATTACAAGTGTCTTTACAACTCTATGGGGGTTATTTACTAAACTCCGAATGCAAAAATCACAAAAAATTTGTGATTTTTTTTTTATAAAATCTGACTTTTAAAAAAAATCACGAATTTTTCGGAATTTATTAAACCCCGAGGATGGAAAAGTCAGAATCTGAAAATCCGGCATCTCAGAAGTTTTGAGATGTGCTCTGGGTTTTTAGCAATACCCCAAAGTTTTCTGAGTTTTCAGGCAAAATTCTGAGTTATCAGGTGAATAATCCAAAAAAATCGTGAAAATCTGATGAAAAATCCAGAAAAACCGTGAAAATCTGACTTTTCGTGATTTTTTCCCGAAACAAAATTTTCGGGAAAGTGTATTAATAAATAAGCTCAAAAAACCCATGCAGATTTTTGTCTGAGTTTCTTTCAGAAAATATTGAGATTTGGACTTTGATAAATAACCCCCTATGTGTCTGTGTGCTTCAGTCCCCTTACTGGTTTCTCTGGAAACAGAAGAGATATAGATATATGTGTAGATATATATTACTGTGTGCTCCCCTTCTCCATTAGTGAGCCTGGCCCCCACTGGTAAATGCTTTTAAAACTAACATTTCTCTCATTAATCTAGAGGGAAATGAAGGGTGATGGAAATGGGCATTGTAGAAAATTTAGCATTAGGAAAAGGACCTTTTTAAAATGTAAAATGTATAAAACTATGGGGGGCAGTGTAAGCATTTCCCATTAGTAACAAACAGTATTGATCAGTTGCATTTATTAATTACTGGTAGTTATGGATCTGCTGACTGTTTTTTATTTCTCTATTTTGTGTGGATAAGTTATACATTTTTTAACTAATGGGAAATTCATATTCATATTTTCACATATTGCTAGGGTCTAATTTTCCAGGCAGTGGTTTGAATGAGAGCCTGGAATAACTACTGGAAGGGGAATAAAAGGGGGAAGTAATAAAATGTTAGCCTTCAAATAAATATTTTTGTTTGGCTGCAGGGTCAGTGACCCCCATTGGAGCAGGTAGAGTAGTAAGGCAACTCTCAACCGTAAATAAATATTAAGACTAATTGTAAAGTATGTGCCATGTGTTGAACTTCATTGTTTTCCATCACATCCCATTGAATCAGTTAACTAATGCTTTTACTCACAGGAATATAAACCATTGCTGGAAAAAGCATGCACAGAGCACTCATGCAGAAATAAGTGGTGCAGCACATTTAAGTGAAGGCTGACAAAAGCTTGGGGGTTATGCCTTGCTAAGGGCCCCTCTACAGTTCGGGGTTATTAACGTCCGAGTCCAAACAACTCAAAAAATATATATTTTTTTAACTATAAAATCTGAATTTTTAGTGGAAAAAAAATCTTTTTCTAGATTTATTATACCCCAAGGATGGAAAAAGTCAGAGGGGCAAATTCACTAAAGCGAGAAGCGGCTAACGCTAGCGCAAATTTGCCAGCGTGATGTCATTTTGTTTCTTCGCCGATTTACTAACGGGCGATGGTGTAAATTCGCTAGCGAGTGGACCTGCTCTAGCGCTACTTCGCACCCTTACGCCAGGCGAAGTTGCGCTATGGTGAATGGGACGTAACTACGCTAATTCACTAACTTGCGCATTTTACTGAACGTTACCTCTTGCGCCAGACTTGCCTTCGCCACCTGAGACCAGGCGAAGTGCAATAGAGTAGATAGGGATTGCTTCAAAAAAAGTTGAAATTTTTTCTAAGTCCCAAAAAACGCTGGCGTCTTTTCCTTTTTAAAGGGCGATAGGCTGAAAAAGATTGTAAATTTTTTTTTACATATGGCACCTAAACTATACAGTGGGCACATGTATAGGGCAAAATAACAACTCTTTTATTTTATGAAGCTTTCCCAGCTTGTGTAGTGTAATGTATTTGGTGCTACATATATGTCCATTGTACTTTAACTTGGCGCCGTATGCAAATTAGGCATTGCTAACGTAACTTTGCTTTGCTTGACGAATTAACACTAGCGCAACTTCGCTACCATTCGCCTCCCTGAGCGCAACTTCGCATTTTAGTGAATTTGCGTAGCACTGGCGAAACTTCGCAAGTGCGGCTGAGTGTGGCGAAGCTGTCGCCGGCGCAATTTCGGATCTTCGTGAATTTGCCCCAGAATCCAAAAATAGGCCTGCCAAGGTTGTATATAAATCAATGGGAGAGGTCCCTATCCTATTTGGAAGTTTCTTTGGTCTGCACCGGAATTAGCCCGAAAATCTGACTATTTCTGACCTTTCAAGCAAAAATAATACAGACTTTTCAGGAAAAGCAAGAAAAACTGAGTTTTTACCCAAGTTTTTACCCGATCTGAAAAAATTTAAAAAAACGTTTTTTTTTTAATAATAAATAAGGTCCAATCATGGATTCTAGTTTGGTCCAACTTATACTTTATTTTAAATACTCAGATTTTGATAAATAAGGCCCTTCAAGTCCGCACAACATCTTCAACCCTGTAATACACATTTGCTTCAGAATTAAGATTGATTAACCTGAGCTACTTTAAGAATATGTACACAGTGTAAGCATAGGTTTTATAACTGTATAGAATATAACGTATAGCAAGTACAAACTGCTGATACATTCATATACTGCTAAGTTCCCTATAAAATCTGTTCTGATTTCCTTCTTAAGGTAAACTTTATTCTTTTCTATAAGCCTAACAATATTAATGGATTGTTGGGCATGTAATAAGTATTTCAAGAGTTCTTCTTAAAAGGAACAATCTGTGCTATTCTTCCAATAGTTCTGGTATTGCTCATAAGAACACGTTAGGTCAGAAAGGAATCTACTCTAAAAAGGCAAGGTCACCAATTCGTTTGAAGTTAATGCATGTAGCTAACAAAGAACCTCTGATATCCCACGGGATTCATTAGTAGCCCAGCAATTATATTGTTTTAGCGTCTGCTCCAAAATCTTGCATTCCCAAGCAACCAGGAACAACACCAGAATCATCCATCACTTGTGCATAATTCCCACCTGTGACAAAGACACCAGTATCTAGCGTCATGACAACCTCACACAAAACACAAGCATGCAGCTCATAGAGGAAATGAAAATCCCAAATGGAAGTGTCATGTGATAAAGACCTTACTTTGCTGAGAAATAATAACTATGAACAAATATCCACCTAGGTTTTCCCTGGCCTTAAACAAGCTTCTAAAACAAGAAGCAAATTGGATATTCTTTTTAGAAACCAGACAGCCATTTGGCATGAATCTGGAATATAACGTTTCTTGCTTTGTTTAAAAATATCATATTTAAAAATATCAAAGAATAAATGTTCATTCTGTATACCTACTTAATACTTGAACTTTGTCACCCAATTTAAAATAAATTAAAATATATTGCTACTATTTAACTGCTTTTTATCTTTTGGCAAAAATGTTTCTATATATTTTTTAACCTTTGTATTTGAAAGTTTATGTGTAAACTATTTGATGGGTATAATCTGTAACCATGTTCTGGATTGGCCTTTCTAAAAATGTTCTTGAGTGGTCCATTTCCAACTACTGCCCTCACTTTGGATTGGCGGTTAAATACATGTGTTTGATTGGTCCTTTTTCATTTAAATATGACATGTTCCAGTGCTTGTTCAGCCTAAGTGCCCCTAAGGCTTTGCTGTGATGTTTTTGCTACAATAAAACCTTTATTGATACATCAATTTGTAGTGGTCTGGTATTTGCCAGCCCTTTACTATTATCTATTTGCAACAAATTGCCTCCCCGAGCTGTGGGTCTGGGGCTTGAGCACCTGGACCTCCCTTTCTCCTGGGTAAGTCAATCCCATTTATTACTGCACTCGACACTGAACGCCCTTTTTTTCATAAATCTATTGGTATAGAAATTTGTGCTATGCATTTTAACAATGTAATCCCTAAATAAGTAAGGAAAACAACTCTGTGTATTTTAACGTAATATTGACAATGCAAAAATATTCTATTTGATTTGGGGATTTTCCTATTTTGTAAAGGGACATTATCACCCTAGGCAAACTGTTTAGTGACTTTATCTTGCGTTAAAGTGGACCTGTCATCCAGACACAAAAATCTGTATAATAAAAGTCCTTTTCAAATTAAAAATGAAATTCAATTTTTATTAAAGCATTCATAGCTGTTGTAAGCTCATTTAAAAATCTCAGCTGTCAATCAAATATTGTCTGCCACTCGTCTATGACCTGGGCATAGAGGCAGGGCATACAATTACTTTCACTTTCTATTCAGCACTTCTTAGATGTCACTGCTCTCCACATATTCCCCCCGTTCTCTTTACCATTTAATTGTGTAGCCAGGGCATGGGGATGGACATCGGGTCCCCCATTCTGCTGCACAAACAAGATTCTGAGATGATGCAAGGCTTGCCTTAATAACAGCATGCACAAAATGGCTGCTGCCTGCTTGTTATACTTTTGAAATCTTAGACTGAAGGAAACAAGATTCAAATAATTTATATAGTGTAATTAAAGTTCATTTTGCTTGACTAATGATAAAATAGGATTTTGAATAATTTGTTTGGGTGATGGGTCCCCTTTAACTATGGCTGGTAGTTCTGACAAGTAGACTTGGGGTGACATATCATCATCATCATCATTTATTTATATAGCGCCGACAAGATATGCAGTGCTTTACCTTAGTTATAACAAACAGGGAATAAATGGTGGATAACAAACAAGGAAAAACAAACGTCGGAAAAAATGTTCGCGAACGTGTTCGCGAACGTCCGGACAAAAATGCGAACGGTTCGCGAACGTTGCGAACCCCATAGACTTCAATGGGAAGGCGAATTTTAAAAGCTAGAAAAGACATTTCTGGCCAGAAAAATGATTTTAAAGTTGTTTAAAGGGTGCAACGACCTGGACAGTGGCATGCCAGAGGGGGATCAAGGGCAAATATGTTTCTAAAAAATCCATTGTTGACACAGCGCTGCGTTTTGTGCTGTAAAGGGCAGAAATCACACTACGTCACTCAGGTGGTGTTTCTGGAGACGGTATTATTATTGATATTTAGACAGAATGTGAAAAAGCTCACACAGCTAGGTGGCAGTGGTTTGAAGAACACACTGGGCAAATAATGCCTGCAAGGTCAACGTATACACTACAGCAGTGGATACGGAATATATTATTGCTGCTTGGAAAACGTCACTCAGGTGGTGTTTCTGGAGACGGTATTATTATTGATATTTAGACAGAATGTGAAAAAGCTCACACAGCTAGGTGGCAGTGGTTTGAAGAACAGATGCAGATGAGAGATCAGCAGCAGGACAGACAGCTGCCCACAGCAGCTACATACAGAGCACTGCAGTAGAAGGTAGATTACTAGCCAGCAAAGCTACCTAACCTAAAATGTCCCTCAAATCCCTGCAGAGTTCTGTCCCTACAATACAGAGCAGTATCAAGTAGATTACTAGCCAGCAAAGTTACTATCAACTGTCCCTCAAATCACTAACAGCTCTCTCCCTACACTAGCTCTTCCAAGCACAGACAGGCAGAATGAAAAAACGCTGCAGGGCTTCAGTTTATATATGGAAGGGGAGTGGTCCAGGGGGTGTGGGGGTGGTCCAGGAGGGAGAGCTTCCTGATTGGCTGCCATGTATCTGCTGGTCTGGGGGAGAAATGGCAAAAAAAAGTGCCAGCTAAGGCGAACCCAAATTGGCGAACGTTGCGTTACGTTCGCGAACATTCGGCGGACGCGAACGGTCGATGTTCGCGCGAACATGTTCGCCGGCGAACAGTCCGCGACATCCCTAATGACAGTTAAAGGACTAAGAAAGTCTATGAAACATATAGCTTTCTAAAAAAAAGCATTAACATAAGTGTTGTGGTCTAATCAACTCCACACTGTCATTTGCCTGCAACAGTACACTGAAAAACAAGAAACCACTGACTTCTTCTTGCGAATAACCTATAATCCAGCAGAGTCTGAGATAGAGCAAGACCAGACTCATGCGTATTAGATCCTATCAGAGTATTGGTGCATGTGCAGAAGAGTGCTTTGAGACCGCTCATTGGCCATATTAATTCTGTGTAATATGGTGGCACGCTATAGACTTATGGAAAGGATTCTTGGACAAGCAAATGTAAGTTGGGGAGGAACATTTTATAAAAAAATTACTTTAGCTGCACCTGCTTTATGAGTGGAATAAACCAGGTTGGAAAGGCTTTTCTTTCCTTTAATATAAAACATTGTAAGTGGAATGCAAAACAATGCATAAGAAACCTCTACAAAATAGTTGCATTCCTACTCCATGTCAAACTTTATGTACTGGTAAGGGATCTGTTATCCAGAATGCTCAGGACAAAGTGTTTTCCGGGTCTTTCTGTAATTTGGATCTTCATTCCTTAAATCTGTTAGAAAATGCTTTAATCATTAAATAAGCCCAATAGGGTAGTTTTCCTTCCAATAAGGATTAATTATATCTTTTTTTGGATAAAACACAAGGTACTGCCTTATTATTAGAGAGAAAAAGGAAATCCCTTTAAAAAAATTGGATTATCTGGGTAAAATGGAGTCTATTTGGATGACAGGTTTCCGGATAATGGATTGCATACCTGTATAAATTTTGCCCCTTATGATAACACATAACAAAACTATTTGCAATTAGCATTATACCTTTCTGCTGTACAATCTTGTTTAATATCAATAAAAAGGTGCTTATTATTATAGAGAAACAAAATTTAATGGGAATTTTTGAAAAAAGAATTATTCTATTTTGGAGGTTTCTGGGTAATATTCAATTTATATAAGCCCTGTTTTTTGTGTCTGTTGATATATACACAATGTAAACACCTGTCTGATGTTTTATGTTATTTCTAAAAATCAGCTATTGGTATATTTATGTTCACTGAAATACAATTAATGGCATAAAAAATAATTGCAGAGAATTATAGCCCTTTTTGGCCCTTTTGGGCACTAGCACCCAAGGCAATTTAGAGAGATTTGTTGCAATTTTGCAAAGCATTGGAAATCCCCACCCATTCATGTATATGACAATGGCAAAAGCATATGTGCAATCAGCTGACAAATGATTGACAAGTGAATATGAGTGCATACAAATGCAACATTAATGCATAATGCAGTTCTAGTAAACTGCTTTTGCAGAGGTATGTCAGGTTGTCCTTATCAGCAATGGCACACAAGGAGCATTAAAATGCTTTAAAAGTTGCAAAACACTCAAAAATACTACTTTTGCCCCAAGCATGTAAAAAAAATCTATAGTACACACTATGAAAATGCTCAACTGTGCTAGTGACTGTGTTTTAATGACATGCTTGAGATTACAATGGTTTTCTATAGAAGGGTATTTTCTGGGGGGAGAAGTGTCTGGGTTACAAATGTCCCATGTGCTGTTATCCAAATGAGATCCTTCAGCAGTGCTGCTGAATCCAAACATAACTGAGTTACAGCATCAGATATTCTTAAACATATTATCAAGGATTAATGCATGATGAGCATGGACGTCCACAGAAAATTTTCCAAGGGGGGGGGGGGGCAAAAAAGCTAGCAGTAAAAAGTATCATCCCACAACAATCCTACACACAACAATGCGAATCACATCCAAGGTTCAGTGTCAGGCTGCGTTTTTCCAGCCGCTTTATGTCCCCCGTGCACTTACTTGGTCACAGCCTTAGCACGAGTCCCCGCAGGCCCGCTGGACTGCAGAGGTGGGGACAATAAACTGTATCCACATCTCAGAGAACTCTAGGACCCTGCAGCGGCTGCGGCACCCTCCCTGGCCTCCCAGCTCCCACTAGGATATGCCAACATGTTGTCCCCGCTGCCTGCCCTCATATCATAGGCAGGTAGTTTGTGCTTTGGCGGGCCCTTTCCTCCTCTGCACCCTGTCAGTGCTGCTGCCACTTCGCCCTCCTAAGTTCTCAGTCTGGAGCAGCAGTGACGGATGGGGTTATAGGCTGGGCCGGCACGCAGCTAAAGGCAAGTTTATTTGGCAACTGAATTTTTCCGGGGGGGGGGGGGGCAACTGCCCCCTCTTGTCCCCTTCTGTGGATGTCCAGGATGATGAGAGCTGTAGTTAAGCAATTCAGAAAGCATCAATGCACAGTAACATTACTTTGTCTCAAGGAATTGCAGCCCAGATGATACAAAATGATTTTCCAATGAGTCTTGGCCACTGTGGTTACACTCGACTCTGACTTCTTGGTTTAATACAACAATCACCAAAGCATTACAGGGCAAATCAACCCCAAAATAAAAACTTGCCTAATAACATATGTCTAAGCAACCTTACAATATCATTTATTAAAAATTGTCAGTGTTTTTACAATTATTAGTAAAAAACGACTGCTACTCTTGGTTGTTACTTTTTAAACAATGTTGCAAAAGTCCTGTTTCCCTGGCAAAGACAGGTCTGTTAATGAGCTGCCTTGTCTTACATCAATAGCAATACATACAGTATATAAATGACTTTAAAAAAAAAAAAAATATATAGAAAATTTGAAATTAATGTATATTGCAAAGCGGCTTAGAAGTTATATATACATTTTTTTGTGTTGGACCATTTATAACAGCACCACAGAGTATTCTTCTTTAAAAAGCCTTTATTAGTGCTTTAGGGCATCACAGCAACGTTTCAGGCCATGCAGCCTTTTATCAAGCTGCTTGGTCTGCCTGAAACATTGCTGTGATACCCTAAAGCACTAATAAAGCATTTTAAATAAGAAGAATACTCTGTGGTGCTGTTTTGTGACGTCAGTGTAAAGTGGCCATTGAAGAACGTGCACTATCCTTTCAAAGAAGTGATAACTGTTGTGCTGACTGCTTGTTTGCTTGACATTCCCTTTAAACATGTTTTCTCTATCTCTGAATACCTAGACAGCATTATATGTATTCTAGATGACAACCAAATGTGTGATGAAGTGCTAGTAGGAATGCTCTTACCAGAATTATGTTGCAGCTGTAATTAAGTTTGGGTTGCCTATTTGCACTTACCTGAGGAACTGTGAGAGTCATCAGTAGGAATCTGCTTTGCTGTGGATCTTTTGTACACTACGTGCAATCTGCCGTTTTCCTCATGCTTCTGTTTGCCTCGTTCCAGTGGTTCAATAAAATATTCATCTTCCTGTGTTCTTATCATTCCAGCCTATAGTAAAAGTAAAATATTTCTACTTTAAACTTGTTTCTGCTGTTGCTTGCCAAGCCATTATCCTAATTTGATTATTACCATCATTTAATGTGGCACGGTTATCCTTGAAAATATACAGACAATGTGGTCTTTAACAGTGCAACATGACACACCCCTTTTCCATTGTAATGAACAGTATTCTAGGGAATATACTGCGGCGTGTTATGCCAAGTCTTTGGCACACAAGGTGTTTTGACCTTTGCTGTGCTCTTAGGAAGAAATGGGGAAATTCATACTCCATTACACACACCTTCAAACATTTACTAATTCATATCCCTCAATAGTGTCAATTCCAGAACCTAAATCACAGACCCATAAAGGTTTAAGAGAGATTGGAACTGGCCACAACTAAGCATGCCCAGGGAGAACTAAATCTCCCAAATAAGATGCTGTGGTTCTCCATATGAGCACTGCTGTAGTGTTTGTGTGCTACTGGCCCTAAAACCTGGTCAATGTAATTATTAATGTATTGCTTCATTAGGAAGTAAAACCAGCATTGCTCTACACTTGCAGCCCTATGGCATGCCCCCAAACTCTTATCCACAGAATGTGTTAAGTGGCCTTGTTTTTATAAAAGCTCCTCTGCAGAAAAAAACTAATGAATTGTGCCCATGTCGTGTCTCTGTTTTTCCACTTGACTAGAGTTATAGGTGCTGAATTTAGCAGAGAGGAAGGCTACTGGTTTCACAAGAAGGTTTAAATGACAAAAGTTCAAAAAGCTAAAGAGGACCAATTTTGTTACCGAGATAAGCTGTTTGGTGAATACCACTTAGCTGCAAAAGAAGTCTATCTTTCATACTCCTTTTTTACTGGGTTTTATACTATGTTTTAAAAATGTAAAATTCTGATTACAGACTTTTATCTAATCTGAGAAAACAATCAAACACTGCAATCTGCATATGTGAGCAATAACTCTTAATTCTTAATTATACCACCAGCAAACAATTAATACAATTTCACCTGGGAAGGACATGGTTAATATTCCTCTCATTTAGTTTTCACAGGATGCTACACTCGCAATAATAATATTTTGTTTACTTGAGTGCCAAACCACATGTTTTGCCTAGTTCATTCGAAAAGTTGCTTTAAGGTCAACTAGCCTAACAGTATGACTAAGCCTTCAGTGAAATAATAAAGTCATCTGTTTCCATCATTTGCTCCTTTTTTATGAGTTGAACATTTCTTATATGTTATGTAATTTGCCCAACTGTAGCTACTATGGACTTTATTATTTTCTGTAGTGTTATCCTGAGCCTTTCTGAATCTGGAATCTGGAAAAAGACACTGCCTCATGGTCACCTTTCCAGGCTGTAGCCTTGCACACAGTTTCTGCCAGTATATTGCATGTCATTCGTCTTAGCAAAATAAACTTTGCACCAATGGTTACCATGCTAACAAATTAATATTGTACCTTGGCAGGTTCAAGCCATTGTCTGCAAAAGCTATTTGATTTTATTATGCATTAACAGGGAATATGCAGGGCTGTATTTACAGTTTCTGCTGCCCTCTTGATTGATGATACCCGTCCCCAGATTTGACATTGTTTTTGCTATGAACCTACAGTCAGTCAAGTTTCAGAATGAAAATGTGAAAGAAAAGAATTAGGGTGTACACACACTTTTGGAGACAATGGCACAGAGGCATTTTAATGCATAAATACCTCAGAACTCAAAGCAGATTGGCACAGAGGCGATTTCATGTGTAAATACCCCAGAACTCATAGCAGGATGGCACAGATGGCTATTTCATGTATAAATACCCTAATTCCATAGGATGGCACAGAGGCTATTTCACATATAAATACCCCCAGAACTCCTGTAGCGATACAGTAGCCTTTTCATCTCAAATGATATTATCTTGCATCTAGCCGATTTCAAGCGGGGCAGAACTTAAGTAAACAAACCAATGTGCATACTAGCCCAGAATGGCTGGAACCTCCAACCCCTACCCCCCTTAGTTTTCCACCCATTTTAGGATATAAATCCAGTGCCCATATGCACTCCAAAAAAAGGAATAAAACAAAGAAAAAAGCTCCTTGCTGTGCTGCCATCTAAACCTTGCCATCCTAGGCACAGGCCCTCGTGTGCCTTATGGAAGATACTGTACAACCCTGGGAATATGTGGACACCGTGATCTGCAGAATATGTTTTGTACCATGTAAAAAAACATATTCTTTCTTTGAGTTACACTGGCTTTTTTGCATATTTCCTTTCCTTGATATTAAACTTTTTCTCAAATGCCAGCACAAACACTATGAGCCACTGGCAGATTTAATCTGGTTTAACTTTCTGACAGCAGTTAGAGATTTTTGCAATGTGCTACTGACAAACAGCAAGGTTGAGTTGTCTAGCAGTCTGGAAAAAAATAGGTTACATTAGAAAGCACAATAATAATATCTTTAAAGCTATAAAAAAAAATCCTGTGTAATACATAGGTCCCTACTAGATCACCAACATAGAACCATTTGCAGTTGAAGTCATGTTACTGTTAGGAGATAAGAGCATGAGATGATGCCTACCAACCCTGCTGTGCTACTCTACTTTCTAAAACCAAGGACAGCAACACCCAGTGGTGCAGTTTGGTTGGATGACCTCTGGAGGAGGCCACGTTGTTAATCATCCTTTAAGCATCAACTGCAGCAGAGATTCTTAACCAATGATTTTGGAGCAACAAAGGTATCCATGTTGCTTTTAACTACAGTGGAATTTGCCCTTCAATAGAAAAAGTATTTGAAGGAGAACTTGAAGAACTAAACAATAAAAAGGAATATGGTTAAAATGCCATTTTTTACATACTGAACTTGTTGTACAAGCCTAAAGTTTCAGCCTGTCAATAGCAGTAATGATTGAGGATTTCAAACTTATTTACAGGGTGCCACCATCTTGGAAAGTGCATGCAACACAGAAGCTCAGTGGGCTCTGAGCAGCTGTTGAGAAGCTAAGCTTAGGGGTCATCACAAATTATCAAAAAGAAAACAGGGTTGGCCTGTAATATAAGCTGATGCTACAAGGTTGATTATTAAATTCTGATGCTAGTAGCACTGGTTGATAAAATAATATAAATATCTTTATTAATTACTAATCAGCCTTATATTGTGACATTTATATTCTGTATATACAGTACATTGTGAGTCGGTCCCTAAGCTCAGTAAGTGACAGAAGCACAGAGCATGTGCATCGAATCAGCAGAAGAGAAGATGGGGAGCTACTGGGGCAAATTTGGAGGTACAGACCTTCCCTGCTAAAGGGCTGTGTTTGTCTTGGGCTGGTACAGAAGCCCAAAACATAATGTTTAGCCTTTTTTTAGTTAGGCTTTACTTCTCCTGCAACCTGTAAAGGCTGTAAACTATATCCTTATAAATGGTGCTTCTGCCATATTTTCAAAGCAATGTTTGTTCAGAGCATAAAGCAATATTTTTTATAGAATTACCCAGAATAACCCACTGCCAAATATTGTTGAAAATATTCCAAGTGCAAATAGTGGATAGTCACAAAAGGGACAGCAAGGGGCAAGACATGACCAGATACAAACACTTCAACTGTGTGCAAGTTTAATTGTGCAAATGAGAGCATGCATGAGCTCAATACACAAAGGACAGGTGTTAGGTGCAGGGCTCCCTTGCAACTCTGTGCAGTGGGGTGATCATAGTCATAGAACTACCACAGGGATGAAGAGTCTCTGCAATTAGATAAAACCACATCCATTTTACATATAACGATGTGATTATAGATATAAAGTTATGAAGATGTAATTAATGAGCAAACAGAAATCCATATGAGATATATGATTACAAGTAAAACCCCAGTCTTTACTTTACATTTAAAATCACCATATCAGATTTAAGGTGCACATTAAAGGAAAACTATACCCCCAAAATGAACACTTAAGCAACAGATAGTTCATATCATATTAAGTGGCATATTAAAGAATCTTACCAAACTGGAATATATATTTAAGTAAATATTGCCCTTTTACATCTCTTGCCTTGAGCCACCATTTCGTGATGGTCTGTGTGCTGTCTCAGAGATCATCTGACCAGATATACTACAACTCTAACTGTAACAGGAAGAAGTGTGAAGACACAACTCTGTCTGTTAATTGGCTCATGTGACCTAACATGTATGGTTTGTTGGTATGTTTGTGAGTACAGTGAATCCTACGATCCCAGGGGGCGGTTCTTATTTTTTAAAATGGCAATTTTCTATTTATGATTACCCAATGGCACATACTACTAGAAAAGTATATTATTATGAAAATGGTTTATTTACATGAAGCAAGATTTTACATATGAGCTGTTTTATGCAATATCTTTTTATAGAGACCTACATTGTTTGGGGGGGTATAGTTTTCCTTTAAGTAAAAATAAACACAATTGCAATAATACAAATGCTTAATGTATGGCATTTCACATCATCATTTTTGCTCCTAGCATTGTTCCTGGAACTATTATAAGAAAGATGTTATTGTAACACTGTAACGCCACCCTAAAGACACATAACGAAAAGGAAGGAGCATCTGTCTCATCAATTTGGAAATGTTTTGAGAAATTTTCCTCTCATCTACTTTCTTTCACCCTTCTTAACTTAGTTTTTAATACTTGGACAATTGCAGGTGGCTGACAGAACTCTAGCCTACCATTAACTAAATAGAAGCCCCAATGAAAAGGATCAAGAGCTCTGTGTTCCATCAATTTAATATCCCAGCATTAATGCTAGCCAAGCAGACAGCACTGCCTGCCAAGGCAAACATATGGGACTCAGCTGAAGTGATTGGGGGCAGGTTTTAGAGACAGTTTTCTTGTCTTAACTTCTTAAGGAGTCAGAATAAATGAGCTTTCATTCAAAAGGTACTGCTTCATCTAAAAGCTTAAAATTCTGCTTAAACATAGCACCTTTCACCCTCACTGTTTCTCTAAGATGTACTTAGTTCAATGGCTGTGTCATAGTTATCTGCATTTCAGTTTTCTTCTTCTAATTTTTCCTTTTTTAACCAAAACAGTAGAAACTCTTTGGACCACAGTTGATACTTTTGGCAAAAATCCCCTTGAGGGTGCACACAGTCAACATACACATTTCATACTGTCACAGGTTTCTATTTCCAGTAGCTTTGATTGCTCAACATATATATTTATATTACAAGAACAGATTCTTAGAATGCTAGTCCAATGAGCAGTGCTTTCAAAGAACAAAATATAATAGTCACAACTATTTTTGAATTAAAATTAGATATGACAGTGATCAGTTTTATATATTTTTACATAGTATTTGTGAATGTATTAATAACTTAAACTGTGCTCTAACTTTAACAAGCAGGAAAGCTAAAAAATACACCTTAAATCTATGATCTGTTTGAAAGGAAAAAACAATTATCCTGGCTCCAAAACAGTAGCTAGATCTGTTCCTCAATTAGACATTCCCAGTTTGTTGAAATGGGTCCCCGAGTGGCACCAAGAACAGTGGCCAAGGGACTCAGCCTTAAGGCTTACTAACACACACTTATATTTACACACACATTAATTTGTAGTGATTATGGGGATTGCATACATACAGTACTAACACATGCACATAACGCACAGTGGATTTGTAGGAATGTGTACTAACTATATGGTTTTATGGGGTTTTTATACTGTTGGGTGGTGGTACATACTTTTTATTCTCATACCGGTCATTAAACTGTTTAAAAGAACATTGTTGTTCATATTCAGGATATTTTGTTGTTTGTAAGTGAGAATGTAAGATGAATAATGGTGTATTGTGTAAAATGAAAACTTTGAAATTATTTTCAAATATTTCATAAAAACAACAAAGTTTAGCTTTTTATTTAACAGATATGGTGTTTTGTAGATTATTTTCTCTAGACCAGCTGCCAAGGAATAGTTTAACATCATAATTCTAAACTCAGAAATGTGGAAGTACATTATGACATGTACCAGTGGATCGCTCAGCCTGTTTTCTTTACATCTGTTGCTTCTTTGTCATAAGATATATATTCAAATTTGTGATGTTCTCAATAACAGAATCTAATTAATCTTTTCATTTGTGAAAAAAATTGCCATCAAGTGATCTTTTGTGCTTATTCCATGCCAGTGCCTGGTATAAGATCTCCTCCAACATTTTGAACAAATATTCCCACTTAGCATATTGGTTGTAGGGGGGAGACAGCAACTGCCCTTTTACATGGTTAACTAGGCATATTTATAGTGCATGCATCTCAAGTGGCAGTGGTTTACAGCTTTCATTATCCACTGTCACTTTAACATTACCGAACTACAAGCCAAAACTCTGTGTAACATGATATACAAATACGTGGGTGCAAAGTGGTGGAGTGGCATTAGCATGTCATTGGGGAAGGAAATGGAAAATCTCTGCGCATAGATAATTTAAATTGCAGTTTTCTAATAAATTTAGCATTTTAGAAATTGCATACTTCATTAGCATTTGATCCTTTCCATGGATGGATTTAGATATGACAAGTCCTCATTAAGTTTAAAAACATTAATGCTTAATAGCAGCAAACAAGGAATCAAACATTTATTGAGTCAATAACTAGACTACAATATTTCAGTTTAAGTATGCACGTTTAAATCAAAGGCAATTTAGATGCAGATCATCTAATATAGAAAACTAAACAAAAATATGATGCCATTATATACCAATCATTTGGGGCTTAGGCACATAAAGCTATTTGACAACTGATTTAATCAGCCTGTAAGCACTTTCAATAGACATTGAGACTCAAGTATAAGATAAATATAAGATAAACAATTTAAAAACAGTTATATAAATTATATTGTATTTTGCTATGAATTCTGCAATATATATTTTAAATTATGTGATAAAGAATAGAGACAATATATGCACTAGAGACTACATAATGGTACTGGGGTTGAGCATAAGAGGCACCGCTCGCACACCCTGGCATTCTATAATGGACACCTGGAGCACGTTGATGGATCGGCACCCTCCAAATAGGACGATTCCAGAAAGATTCACTATCACTCAAAGGCTGGTGCAAGCAGTGACAAGCCTGTGCGTGTTTATTTGCAGATAAAGCAACGTTTCGGGGTTGTACCCCTTTGTCAAGCACCTTCTCAGTGTAGAGACAAATTAAGGTTTCTATCTTTGCAGCAAAAATATAGCATGCATAAGTTCTATGCTTTTAAACATAACCTTTAGATTGCTGCTATGAAAGGCTAGATTGAGCATTAAAACAGTGAGCCCTAGTATTATTTTAATGTACAGGGACATACTGTAGATGTACAGATGTAAACAGGTAAATGAAATAGTCTCTTAACAGGTTAATCCTTATAACCTGAATCAAAGTTCCTATTGACTGTAGTGCTTAGACTGAATATGAAAGTGTATTTTGAAGGAGCGAAACACAGAAGACACATTCAGTAATGACTTTTTGATCTGCCTTGTTTATTCAGTGCAGTACTTTACTGTATCTAGAGTTAAACTGCATGTTCCAGAGTTGCATGATGGGAGCAAAAGAGACATACGCGGAACACTTCTAAACAGTAAATTAAAGTTATTTTAAAAAAAGTATGTGCAGGTAAAACACATGCATTTGGAATGCATTCGATTCCACAAACTAACTGTAATGCAGATGCCACCCACTGATTCAATTCAAATAGTATTAATTTCTCTGTCATAACAATCATTAAGATATCCATTTCTTGAAAGACCTACCTTGGTTAAAAAAACTCTAAAAAAACTCAAAAATTGAATTGAGCCTAGGGCAATTCCCATTGACTTCAACATAAACCACCAAGCTTTTGGATGCCGGAGTTTTATATTCGAGTTTTCAAGTTTTTTTGTGGCACAACTCAAATTCGAAATATATTTTCAAAAACTTTAATGCTTGGTATTTATTAAATAAAAATTAAATTTGAATTGTGGCAAAAATTAAAATTCGAACATCCACCCCCCATGGGACAGATTTATTAAGTTGTTGTAAAAATTGATGGAATAATTCGGCACACATCCCTAGGTTATCACTGAGCAATAAATGGCATAAAATGGCGTCATTTTGTTACATGCTTTTTTTTTGAGCAACTTCTGGCGCAGTCTTTGCATTTTTTGTGCTTAAAGGAGAAGGAAAGGCTTCATGCACTTGGGGGTTCCAAATGTTAGGCACCCCAAGTGATTGTATTGACTTACCTGAAACCCCGGGACGGTGCTCCTATCAGAAAACTGCACCGGATGGGGGTTTTACCAGTGAGCACCATGGAGCGAACCTCTTCTGGCTTCTTCTTTCTTCAAATTTCCCGGGGCAAACACTTGAGCAGTTGAATGAAATAGCCGACTTTTTAGTTAAAGTTCGGCTTTTCGTTCTACTGCACATGCGCAGCCACCAAAGAAAGAGGAAGGCAGAAGAGGATCGTTCTGTGGTGCTCATTGATATAACCTGGGCCAATGCAGTTTTCTGCTGAAAAGAGCTCCGGCCCGGGGTTTCAGATAAGTCAGTACAATCACTTGAGGGTGTGTAACATTTGGCAACCCCATGTGCACAAAGCCTTTCCTTCTCCATTAATAAATGCCAAACATTCAAAGTTTTGTAAATATATATTTCAAATGTGTGAGTTTTTGTGCTAAAAAAATTTGAATTGTGGCAAAAATTCTAATTCCAACATTGATAAATCACCCTCCAAGGGGTAGATTTATTATGTGGTATAAAAAACAGTGGAATAATTTGCAACAAATGAACATCTCGCACTGCCGGGTGATGTTGTGATGGCTGATTCAGTTAATGCCTTTAAGAATGGCTTGGATGATTTTTTGGACAGACATAATATCAAAGGCTATTTTGATACTAAGCTCTATAGTTAGTATAGGTATGGGTATATAGAATTTAATTAAAAGTAGGGAGGGGTGTATGTATGGATGCTGGGTTTTCATTTGGAGGGGTTGAACTTGATGGACTTTGTCTTTTTTCAACCCAATTTAACTATGTAACTAACTATGTAACCATAAAAATAGTGTAATTTTTCTTTGAGCAACTTACTTACAAAGGTCTGGAGCAGTGTAAAATAATGGTGGATAATCTGGAGTTCACATGTCGTGACACTCCTTCATAAATTCGCCATTTATTTTACACAAAAGAAAATACAATTTTTGGAATATCTAGATAAAATGGAGTCTATGGGAAAGTCTTTCTGTAATTTGGAGCTTTCTGGATAATGGTTTTCTGGATAACGGATCCCACACCTGTGCCACATTTATGTTAGATAAGAACATTTTCCAGAAAGTTTGACTGAACAAGTGGGCTAGAAAACTCTAATGACAGATTATGAACCTGATTAGTTATTAAATAAATTTTTTAAAGGCATGCAACATACTGCTACACTAATCTAGATTACCTCAAAACATAATCAAAATATAAAGTTTGCCTTCTAAGATAATTTATGGTATAAGGCAGGAGGGAATGATATTGGTAAATTGAGTGTGAATACATTTCACAGAGAGATCTACAATATCAACTAGTAACATAATAGGTAACATATTATATAATAAAGATCTAGGTTTATTAGCAGCCAGTTCTTTGACCTGGGTTTCTTATTAGATATAATGTATTTAAAACTGAGATAAAAAGGTAACTATTGTTACTCCAAAAATAAACCTTTCATTACTCAACAAAAATCCATTTTCATACTAAACAGAAATCTTGTGTTCAAATTTCACATTTTGTGTAATATAAACAGGTTTTTATAAACCACTTAAAAGACTTCACTGGAAGAAAGTGTAGTAGCTGGTGCACCAAGAAGGCAGCAGTGAATGATTTTTCGGGTGTTACTTTTAAACCCACTGTTAAGTCAATAACCCTACAGTATGTTGCTGTCCATAGTTCTGATGTCACTAAACCACACATACCAATCTATTAAATGGCGCACCCATTTTGCTTATCAGTGTATTCAACAACAGCATTCTGCACTTGCAGTGAATTATATCTCCTAAAGTGTATAATATATAGTGAATAAAGTACCCCCTTTTGTGAAATATAAGGATATTATAAGTTACCGAGGAGTTTCATGACCATATAAAAACACGAGGCCGAAGGCCGAGTGCTTTTATACAGGTCATGAAACTCCGAGTTAACTCGGAGTTTCCATACAAGTCCTGCACTCACAGGACTTGTATGGAAAAAAGCAACAACAGCCTGAGTTTTGCCACGGCAAGCACCACTCACATTTTCTTCAGGAAATGTACCTCTCTAGTTCTTAATGCCTTCTTATCCTGAGCACTAAACGGTTCATTTATGGACACCTTGCAAAATAGTCTACCTACCAATGAAGAGCAAGCTCAGGCTGTCAATCAATATGCAAATCCAGTAGGGAGCAGAAAAGCATAGAGGGAGCGATTGGCAGCTAAGAGGCTAGACATAGACACTACACAGCACAGACCCCAAATCACTAAAAATTCCAAATCATATATACAAAAGATGAATACAATTGCATTTCTCAGTGACAAATAAAATAATTAAATAAAAAAAATTAAAAAGTTAATACTTAATTCCATAGATTATTATGTAACCCCCTCCTTGTTCTATTGTGAAATGATTGTAGGGCTTAAAGTCCCTCTTCTTTCCTGGACTTACTTACTTATTATGACTTACCAAAGTTTAACTAAAGATTTAGGGCAGAAATGTTGTACTTTTGGTTTTGGGCTTCTGTACCAGCCCAAGGCAACTACAGCCCTATACCAGTGAAGATCTGTTCCTACAAAGATGCCCCACTAGCTCCCCATTTTCTTTTATGCTGATTCTTTGCACATGATCTGTGCTGCTGTCAGTTACCTGAGCTTAGGGACTAACTAACAATATATTGTACACAAAAGGACATTATTTATTAATTCAAAAACAGTGCAATTAGCATCAGTTTTAAAAAAAAAACAGTGTGGCATAAAAAATTTAATTTAAGGTATGGAGATCCATATACAAAATAAAGCCTCCATTGGAAAACCCCAGGTTGCAAGCATTCTAGACATATTATACTAAAATAAGGTTAGATAATATATAATAAAATTGTCAGAAACCTCAGTATTATTATGGCATTGTTTTATTGTACAGGTATGGAATCCCTTAAACAGAAACCCATTATCCAGAAAGCTTGAAATTACATGAAGGTTATCTCCCACAGAGTCTACTCTATGCTAAGCAAATCATTCTAATTTTTAACAATGATTTCCATTTTTTTTTTCTGTAATAATTAAACAGTCCTTGTACTTGATGCTAACTGCACAAATCCATATCGGTGTGAAAGCAATTCTACTGGGTTTATTTAAAGGAACAGTAACATCAAAAAATAAAATTGTTTGAAGTAATGAAAATATAATGCAGTGTTTCCCTGCACTGTTAAAACTGCTGTGTTTGCTTCAGAAACGCTACTATTGTTTATATAAATAAGCTGCTGTGTAGCAATGGGGGCAGCCATTCGAAGGAGAAAAGGCTCAGGTTACACATCAGATAGCATATAAACTCTGTCTGTCTAATGGTGTTATCTGTTATCCATCAGTTAACCTGTGCCATATAGCCATTTTTCAATTTCCGCCATTCCCCAGCAGCTTGTTTATATGAACTATAGTAGTGTTTCTGAAACAAACACATCAGTTTTACCAGTGAAGGGCAACACCACATGATATTTTCATTACTTTAAAACACTTACATTTTTTGGTGTTACTGTTCCTTTAACATTTAAATTATTTTTAGCAGACTTAAGGTATGGGGATCTATATACCAAATAAAGCCTCCATTGGAAAACCCCATGTTGCAAGCATTCCAGATAAAATAATCTATACATGTGCTTCTCTGTACAGGCTGTACGGGTAACAAAGTTTGAATGCACAAATTTGGATCAATACATTTAGGTCAACTGTTTGTATACCAAAATCATCCACCGTTGCCCATTCATTCAGTCAAATAACCCTGAGGCTGGCCAATGTATATCCTCCCTGTATAGTTACAGTAGAGTTATAGTTTGTTTTTACTATTCCTGATTCAGTAGGCTCCCAATTACAAAGCTGTTTCTTGCATTTCCCTATACACCAGCACATCATGCCTAGTTCTTCTGAAATTAGACTTTTGATGCAGTGAAACTCTGGATTTACCACCGCCTTAAAGCTGGTAGCAATTTCAGTGTTCTCTATGTAGGTTGTATGAACAGACAAAGCATACTTGCGTCCAGTGAAGCACACAAAAAATCTAATTTAGCGCAGAGTGCTGAAAATGACTCACTCTGACAACTTTGTATGTGTCTGATTTGGTAAGCTGCATACCAGCAGTTACATTAATTTTGGTGTTCTGGACGCTATTTCTATGAGCACAACTCAGCACTTGCCAATTAAACACTTGCTGGAATTGAGGGAAAGAGTACTGTTTATGGGTAAAGAAAAATGTTGCATTGTATCTAATATTACACTTTGCATATCGTACCTGCTGTCATATATGAGCCTTTTTTGCATTTTGGCATTGTTAAACATCTTTAATAAAAAGCTAAAAGGCTCCTTTATGACTGCCAGCACAAAGTGCATAAACAGACAGACATCTTTTTTTTCCAATTTCCAAGAAGTCTAGTTCAGCTCACATTATTTCTCCTGTATTTTGATTGGAATGGGGGCAACTTCCAACATAAACCATTAAAACAAATAGTAAAATAAATATTTGTTAAGTTGCTTTACTCTATATACAACTTTAGTCAATAAATGTTTTCTACTGTGTTGTACATATTCCTAATTGCCAAGTCAGTCCTCAATTTCCAGAGATAGTCCTTAGTTGTGACAGTTACAGAAACATTTTAGAAATCTTTCATGTTTAAACTGAGACAAATTAACAAAACTTTTCTTATAACCAAAAAGGAGCTCTCCTTTCACTCTGTAAGTTGCAGTCATTAAGGGGTTTTTATCATACAATATTATAGTCTAATTATGCCCAGTTGGCTCATTATATAGGGCTCCTTTTTTAGAAATTCTTCTAAACCAAAAGTGTCCCCGAAAATAGTTTTTCAGTGCTTGTTACCTATTTATTTTTCACTTGCATTAAAGCAAATCTTAAGATAAAAGAAAGTATATTAAAGTAGGAGCTATAAGTATGTTTTAATTAAGTGCTAAGCCAGACCCTGTTAAAAGAAAAGGGGGCTTGTTTATAGAGATTAACGTCTCATTAAAATTAAAAACGTCATTTTTTCTTTGAGAATACCAAAGATTATTACTTTGGCACCACTCTCAACATTAGACTCTGTCCAATAATTGCCAAAACCTTAATTAGCAAAGGAGTTTCTATACCAATAGCTTTTATTAAGATGGCTTTTCTTGATGTAATTATGACCAAAAAGGGAACTATTTTGATATTACAAGAACTCTTAAATAAATAAAAAAAAACATCTAGCAACATTTTATTATGTGAGCTATCTATCCAATCGTCTATAATGCCTGGATCCTAGGTTTTATGAATAAGGAGTTATTGTGGGGTTTTTTTTCATTTCGATCACTAAAACCAGTGACTCATTAATCCATTTAATGACACATTTATCAGTTCACATGCATCAAATGTCTGTAAATTATTTACTGAATACAACATAAATTGCTGCTGTGTTGCTATGTAAAATGTTATTAGAAAATTAGCACAAATTAAAGCAAGTTTGCCAGTACAAAGACAGAGTTTGTAGCTATAACTGAATCTTCTATACAACACATAAAACAAATGCCCAGTTGTCCCCACAGCTGGTTAGAATAAAATTATGAATCTAAACCTTTTTTGCTAGCTCTTTTGTATGACTGACTGACATTTAAGTTATTAATTTTAAAATTTACAGTATAAACCATATACATACCTGTATAAGATATGTATTAATTTACTAAATCATATAAACTGCACATACAGCACTTAAAGGATAACTAAACCCTAAAAATAAAAATGGCTAAAAATTCCATATTTTATATACTGAACTTATTGCACCAGTCTAAAGTTTCAGCTTCTTAATAGCAGCAATGATCCAGGACTTCAAACTTGTCACAGGGGTTACCATCTTGGAAAGTGTCTGTGAAACTCACATGCTCAGCTAAGAATTTAAGTTGAGTACCATATGGCTGCTTGCAGTGGGAAGACATAGACAAAAGAAACATATAATTTAATGGCCATTGACATTATTTAAAAGACTGCATTTTAGTCTGGTAAATTTTGACACTTTGGATACTTGGAACTAAGAATTTACTGAAACGATTAACGTTTTCTTTCCATGTGTATGTTGTTTTCACTTGCAATTGGAAGAGCATGTCCGAGTATTCATATAGTTGGATTACCCCCTAAAATGGAGGAGTGTATATTTTAGAGAAAGGCACAATTAAGTTTTATTGGGTGCTTTGAAGATGCCTAAGCACCCTGCTGGTTAGAGTTATTGAATTCATTGTTTGAAGTCTTTTTTAGAGGTTGTAAAGCTATGATTCAGATTGAAGAGCAAACATCAACTCTTGCAGGAGCTTTGCTGTTAATGCTCCAATTCATCATCTGCTTGCTACAAATTGCTATGTAATTAAGAAATTATTACACAGTATGCCATTCATAAACAGTGATTTATTGACTAGTGACTGAGATATGAATGAGTAGACACAGACCTTGCACACTCACACATATATGACAGTAATTGAAAGATTAGGGGACATGAATAACTAAGATTCGAGGAACGACCTAGGGTTGGTATATATACAGTTAGGTCCATAAACATTTGGACAGACAACTTTTTTTTTCTAATTTTGGTTCTGTAGATTATCACATTGAATTTTAAATGAAACAACTCAGATGCAGTTGAACTGCAGACTTTCAGCTTTAATGGGGTTAGTGGGTTGAACAAAAAGATTGCATAAAAATATGAGGAACTAAAGCCTTTTTTTAAAACAATCACTTAATTTCAGGGGCTCAAAAGTAATTGGACAAGGGGTTCAAAAGTAATTGGACAATTGACTCAAATGCTATTTTATGGCCAGGTGTGGGCAATTCCTTTGCTATGTCTATCCCTGGAGTTGATTTGAGGGGGGGTGCTTGTACATGAAAGATTTTGCTCTGAACAGACAACATGCGGTCAAAGGAGCTCTCCATGCAGGTGAAACAAGCCATGCTTGAGCT